>NC_044325.1:126116214-126416214 GCF_007399415.2 Gopherus evgoodei | reverse complement strand
TAAAAAAAAAAGGTCTGGGGCACAATTTTGTGACCGTGTATTGTGTATAATGTATGTGATTTGGGGGGGGGGGCGCAAGATGGAAGTTTCGCCTAGGGCGCAAAATATCCTTGCACCGGCCCTGCCTCTCCCATCTGAGAGTGAGGGGCTCCTGGGGGCTGTTTGCAAATCCAATGTCCTTTGGGAGAGATTCTCTCCCCCTCTTTCTGCCTCTCCCCAGACAGACAGGGGATGCCACCAAGGAACCCTAATGCCACTCACTTGCTCTGGTGACGGAGCGATGGGTGGAGGATGTTCAGTGTCATCCCTCGCCCTTCTCCTCACTCTCCAAGCCCAAGGCAGGCTGGAAAGGGGGGTGGTGACCTGAGGAGTTACCTTGCCCAGACAGCAGGCAGGGTGATGACACTGGGCAATCAGCTGGCTGTGAAAACAAGAGTTTGTCTTATGGCCAAGGAAAGGAGAAATTTGGCCAGCAGCAGGGGGTGCAGAACATCACTCTAGTGCGGGGGTGACAGCGCCTCTGGGATCCTGAAATCGCAGCACTTTACACACCTTCCTGGAGCCTCCCAACCCCTCTGGGCTGTTGGGACAGTGACCCCAACCCTACTGATGAGAAACAGGCCTGGGGAGGGGAAGCTACTGGCTCAGAGTCATACCAAGTGTCAGAAGTATGGATGGGACCCAGCAGTCCTTCTTTCCAGGCCCCTTTGCTAATCACTGCTGCACACTCCCTCCCACAGCTGGCAATTACAAGCAGGCCCTCATGGCGCCTCCCCCTGCCTTTGAGAGGGAGTGTGCTCCACTGGAGTGACTGGGCCAGGGGAATGGGAGTCAGGACTCCTGAGTTCCATTGCTGGGCATTTAATACTTTCCCGCTATTGGAAAGTGCTGGGAGAATCCCCCAGCCAAAGCTGCTCTGACAGTACTAAGCAGCATCTGACCATTCAAGGAGCACACTGCCCAGGAGGAGTGTTTGGCTCTAGGGTTTCACTTCAGCCCAGTCTATGGAGAGGGGCCCAGCCATGGAGTTTGGCTCAAGAAGACCAATTCTCCAATTTGTTAAGGACGTTTTGAATTCCGCTCCAGTGCTCCAAAGTGCTTGGTGTCAGCTGCAAATTTTAGAAGCATGCTCTCCACTCCATTTTCCAAATCATTCATGAAACTATTGAATAGTACCGGACTGATCCCTGCCGGACCCACTAGGTGCACCCTCTCCGTTGGACAGCCAAACATTGAGAAGGGCTCTTGGAGTCTGGGCTTTCAACCAGCTCTGGACCCACATCACACTGATTGCATCTAGACCGCATTTCCCTCGTTTGCTTGTGAGAATGTCCTATGGGACTGTGTCAAAAGCCTTAGTAACACCAAGATAGATCACATCTACTGTTTACCCACCTCCACTGGGCCCGGAACCCTGCCAGAGAAGGAAAGAGGATTCATTTGGAATGATTTGTTCTTGACAAATCCATGCTCACTAGTCCTAAGAACCAAATTATCCTGTAGGTGCTGCTGACAAACTGATTGTTTAAGAATGTATTCCAGGATCTCTCCAGCTATGGAAGTGAAGCTAGCTAGTCTGTAAGTCCTAGGGGTCTCTTTGTTCCCCTTTGAAAGATAGGTCCTATCTTGTTCATGGATGGGAAGATGTTCTTTTTTAGGGATCTCAGACGGGAACTGGGGTACAACACTTGGTTTGTTAAGGCCACAAAAAACAGAGGCAGGAACCTCTTCTCTCCTGCTGGCAAAGAACCCCAGGTATCTAAGAGACAGGGACTCCCATTCCTGAATGCTGTAAATGCTAAGAGACAGGGACTCCCATTCCTAAATGCTGTAAAAAAGGCAGTGGTTAAAAAGTTTGGCCCCGACCATTTCTTGTTTCCACAGACTAGACATTTTAGCAAACTTTAGAATTCCTTGGTGCTCAACACCATGAAACTCCCCTTTCTCCTTCACAGAGGGCTTTAAACGCCCCTTATTTCACGCAGGCTTATGACTGCCCAGAGTTTGAGAATTGTACCTGTTCCCATTGGACAGATGGGGAGGAGCCTGAGGTACAGAGAAGGGAAGTGACCTACCCAAGGGCCTACACAGCAAGGTGGTGACAGAGTCAGAAGGAGAAGCCACCAGTCCTGACTCCTGTTCTAACAAACAGCAGACCCTTGCAGAGGCAGGGATAGAGCCCAGGAACTGAGATGGTGGGGAAATGTCATTGAAACCGTTTCTGTCAGAAAATCCCCTTCAGACTAAACCAGTTTGTTTCTCGAAATCAAAACAAGTGGGATGAAAGTTCTTTGCAAAAAGATTTTGTTGCAAAACAAAAGCATCTCCTGTTTGTCAGAGTGTGTTAAATTGTCTCGTCGCACACAAAGAGGAGACACTTAGATCACAAACATTAGATAAGATGCTTCAGTCTGAGCTAAGTAGTTGCTGCTCTTAATAATTTCAAAATAAAAAAATACAAATAAAATAGACTATTTCAGTTATTATATTATGTCATAATCTGATAGGAGTAAACGTGATAGGACACCTCATATTATGCACTACTCCCAGTGACATTCTCCAATGGATCCCCATCCCCCACCCACCGTGAGGTAGGTAGGAGCGGATTATTATTATCCCTACTTGAAAGAGAGAGAAGCTAAGGCTGAGAAAGGAGAATTGACTTGTCTTAGGTCACACAGCCAGTCAATGGCAGAGTTGGGAATAGGACCCAAGAGCCCTGATTTTGAAACTAACCATCAGATCTTGAATTTCATACATTGAATGACTTGAGTAAAGTGTTCTCAAATGAGCTCCAGACCAACAACAGTGCACAGTAATTATTCAGCAAGTATTTGAGGAGAACTGCAATGCTAGAGAGAATCATGAACTGCTCAGAGACCATTCATGCAGTGAAGCAGCAAAATAAATCAAACATATAGCTGGTTATGACTTATTTCCTTGGTCTTAAAAGAGAATAAGGACCTGAGTCTCCTCCCTGTCAATAACCCCCTGCTCAGCCAATCAGAGTAGAGACTGAGGACAGGAGGCTGAGGGTTCTCACCAGAGAGCCCAAAGGATGGCCCAGGTCATGGGTGGGGATCACTGCCCGAGCACTATTTCAGCCCCACATTTTTGGGTGGACCTCCCACAATGGGAGCTGCAGAGCACTCCCCCGCAACATACACACACATACACCCGCTCCTGATGTTGGGAGAGGAACAGGAGAAAGGACAAAATAAGCAAGAGACAAAGAGAAAAGAGGGAGGGATGGATGGAGGAAAAGGTGAAACAAAAAGGACAAATCCTAATGTCCCCAATGATTCTATGGGACAAATTCCCAGGTGCGGAATAAAATTCTGCCTCCTTAAGCTCGTGTTTTCCATGCCTAGAATTAAACTGTCACCAGATGGATCAGACTGAACAGGTTTCAAACCTCCAGGAGGTTCTTACCTTCTAAACAGGGATGGCTTTTTTCTAGTAAAATCAGGAAAAGGGAAGGACAAAACTTGAAAGAGGTTCCTCCTGGCACTCATATACGTGAACCCAAATACTCTCTCAGTGCTGAAAAAGAGACCTGGAGAAGGAGACTTGCTGAAGCAAAGCCACAGGGATCTCTGAGGTTTCCCTGGCCCCTTGCCCGTCTTGCCTGGCTGATGTCAGCATCTCTCTGTGAGGTCACCACCTCCCCATCACCTTTCACCAATAGTCCGAGGTCCTGCAAAAGGCCTTTGTGATGTCACTGCCAGACCCCTCCCTTTCTGTGCTAATGTCCTGCTCCTGCCCAGGCACTTTGGAGGTTTGAGCTACTCCCTGTGGATCACCCCACTCAAGGAATGTTCATTCTAAGAAGTAAGCCGGCTAGACAGGAAAACATCAGACGCTGCTCCCAATGCTACACTCAGTTTTTCAGAAATTAGTCAACTTTATGGCCAGAAGAGACCATTAGAGCATCTAATCTGACCCCCTGCATATCACAGGCCTCCTGTATGACACAATAGCTACTTTGGGGCAAACACATTCCAGAAAGGCATCTAGTCTTCATTAAATGGCATCAGGAGATGGCAAATCCATCACTTTTCTTTGTAGCTTGTTCCTGTGGTGAATCATCCTTGCTGTTGAATATTTGTGTCTGATTTGTAATATGAATTTGTCTCCTTTCACCTTCCAGCCATTGGGTCTTGTTAGGCCTTTCTCTGCTAGATTAAAGAGCCCTTTCATCCCCAATCTTTTCTCTCTATTAAGGCACTTCAACACTTCAATGAAGTCACCTTTCAATCTTCTTTTGATAAGCTAAACAGGTTGAGCTCTTTCAGTAGCTCACTAGAAGGCATTTTTCTCCAGCCCTCAGAACATTTGTTGGCTTTTTGGTCATCAAACTCCTGAACTGCAGCTGGATGTGATTCTTGTTCTTCTGCACAGCATAGCTCCTGGAGAAGAGGGACCTGCAAATGTACATTCATATGATACCTTTGTTTAATTGATGAAAACATAAACTAGATACTTAGAGGATTGGAACTGATTTCAGCTGATGGACAGCTTTGCTAGGTTTCTATGCATTTGGAGAGCGAAATGTTGAATGTTTACATTCATACCAAGCACTCCCGTATAGTGAAGCTCCTGAACATAATGGAGAATGGAAATGAAAATGTTTTTTTTTTTAAAAGAAAGGTTATAAGAGAACACTGGGGTTTGAATCAAGAACAACTTGATTGGCAGTCAAGCACTCTGCCACTGAGATATAACCCCATGGCAACAGTAACATGGAATCATTATTTCCAGGACTTTGAAGGACGAACCCTGCTTCATCAAAGTTCTTTGCCATTCCCAGACCACAGGTGGTTTTGAAAATGGGGTTTTATTAAACTTCTTAAATGTGGTAAACACCACAGCTTGCGCACCCACCGATATAGCTTCTCCCACTGACATAGCTGCCACCTCTTGGGAAGTGGATTAACTACACCCACAGGAAAACTCTTTCCCATCAGCATAGAGTAGTGGTTCTCAAACTGTGAGTCAGGACCCCAAAGTGGATCATAACCCTGTTTTAGTGGGATTGCCAGGGCTGGCATTAGACTTGTTGGGGCCTGGGGCTGAAGCCAAAAGTCTGAGCCCCACCACCATCCAGCGCTGAATCCCTCAAGCTCTGGTTTTGCCCTCCCCCAACTGGGGCAGGGCTCAGGCTTTGTCTCCCCTGCCTCTGCCCAGTGTGGAGGGGCTTGGTCCCTCTTTCCAGAGCCACGTAGTAAGGTTTTTTTTTTGGCAGAAGGGGGTTGTAGTGAAAGGAAGTTTGAGAAACCCTGCACAGAGTCTCTGAATAGGTCAAGACTTGGATCCTTGGGTGATCAGACACTGAAAGTACAGCCATTAAGAAACCACACAAGAATCAAACCTCCACAGAAAGACATCTATTGCTTTCTAACCCAGCTCCCTAAGCACTCAGCCACAATCACTTAACAAAGGGGCTTTCTACACTATGGTTCTGTTCTCACTGAATGGTCACTTCCAATTGCTCAGATCAACATTAGGGAAAATGGTGCCCTGGACAAAGCTTGTACTTTGGCACTTCCCCATTGCCCGTGGATGATCCCCACTCCCCCTTTACCGCTAGCTCCTGCACTCCCAAACCTTGCACCTCCTTCACCCCAACTCCTGCCCCCTCCTGTGCCCCCTTTGCCCTTAACTCCCTGTGCCGACAGCCATTGCCCCTCTCCTGCAGCCCCTTCACATGGTTCCAGTGCTGGGGGCCCTGCACTTGTTCTCCCTTTCTCTCGGCTTTGGCATCACTAGCCCCTGCTTAGTGAGTAGCATTCAGTGGTCCCCAAATGTGGGGCATGACTCCTAGGGGGACACAGAGGAACATTCATGGGGGCACCTCAGGGCCTGAGCCAGCCCCCATGGAGGTAGCAGCACTCAGCCCCACTCTTTCCCAGCTCTTCCCCAACCCCAGCCTGGGCCTCTGGCTCCCAGCTCGGCCTCAACTCCCTTACCCCTGTCTGCACCCCTCTCCCCAGCAAACAACAGCCCCACTCCCAGCCTCGGTTCTTGACCACAGCTTCCGAGGTTCCACAGCCATGGATAAGAGGGCACAGTGTGAAATGTTTGGGGGCCACTGTTTTAGGATGATGTTCTCAATCACTTCTATGATCCAATAAAAGCTATTCCTCACCCATCCACTCCTCCATCAGGACCAATTAGGTATGTTATGCTGCCCTTCACTCATGCAGGAAGGATAATAACATTTCATTCCATTCAATCCTAAAGTGATTTGTAACCCGCCACCAGCCAAAACTGGTCATTTTGGGAAAGTGGCCCCATCATGCTGCATACCTAGGCAGAGTAGGTGTGTCTATGCAAACATGGTCTGTTCCTGAAGTCTTTCCCCCAGCTCCTCACTAGATGTGAGGGGGGAGCTCATTCAGACCCTGCTTCCGCTTAGTATTTAAGAACTCCTTATTGTCCCTATCTCTGCTGGCCTTAGATTTCTCCTCCTGTCTCTTTTTCTTGACAGCTCAGATGAGGTGGCCATGTGATTATGGTGATGATCTGCTAATCTATTGTGCTTTGTATGCATGGGTTTGAATCCCATCCTCATTGGATGCTTTCAGTCTTCACCCCTCCTTTATAGACAACCATCTCCCCCTTTGGTACAATAATAGCTCAAGCAATGTTGCTTCCTGCAAACAAAAATCTTCTGAGAAACTCAGACCCTTCCCCACCCAGCTATAAAAAAAAATGTCTAAATCCCAGATTTCAAAAAAAAAAAAAAAGAATTCTCTCGTCCTCTATTTCTTAGTTTTTATCTCAAAAGGTCACATCCTCATCATCTCCCTCAAACACCCTGGGACCTGCCCAAATTATTAAAACACCCTCAACCTGAGGAAGGCCAGAACAGTGAACCACAGCTAGTGTCTAGCCCAAGCTGTTCTGAAGGAGGCAACTTAAACATTTTCTCCCTGCTTCCCTTGGCAAGGTCTGACTGAGAAAACAAAATTCCCCAAACTGAAAATTTTCTGCTGAAAAACCCATACTAGTCTGTTTGGGGACTTTGGTTTGAAAGTATTATTATTTTTCTCTTCTGCTTTCTGAATCAGTTCAGTCTTTGTCCTCCAGGTGTGTTTCCAGCTGTTGAGTTGTGGGGGAGAGAGGCCAAGTCATGATGTCTCTTCCCCTCTTTCATAGTTTCTTCCAACTTGCTAGGAAGCTCCTTTGCTACGATGTGAGCCAAGCAGTGTCCATTGTCGCTGTGCTATCTCGGAGAAGTCTGCATTGTACACGGTTCCTGGGATAGTCCTTGGGAGTGTGGATACCTTCAATGGGACAGCAGCGAGTCTGGCTCCTCTCTTCTCGCACCTGAAAGGCTGGTGGTGGGCATTTCCCAACCTCATAACATGTTTCAGTAACGCACACAGAGCAAACCTTCATAACTTCCCAACCAATGCTAGCACACACAATCCAACAAGATATTAATGTTCAACAGATCAAGACTTTTGAAATCATACCTCACAAGGCAGACTTTGTACAAACCAAGTCACCATTATATGACAGTGGTGAATATGGGGCTTTCAGGTGCTGCTTTGAGCACAGCGTGGCACACCTGGGCTTCCATTGCAATGGAGACGTACCCTTAGAGTCCATCTCTCCTGGGATAAAGATGGCAGCAGGGCTGGCCTGGGTCATCTGACTTGGGCTCCTAGATGTAAAGCTGAGGGACTAAAAACTGTGGTGTAAATATTTGTGTTCACACTGAAGCCTGTGTTCAGAAACTCTCACCCCTCATGGGGCCTCAGAGGTTGGGCTCAAGCCCATATGTCTGCCCTGTAATTTTATAGAGGTTGGGAGGGAGTTTAGCAAGTTGAAATGGTAGAACCACATTGAGGGGACTGGACCACTGACCTATCAGCTCTTAACACTCAAACTTTCAGTAACTCTATTGTCAGTGCCTGTGATTGTAATTTAAACCATAGGTCCATCTAGCTCTGAATCTTGTCTTCTGACAGTAGCCAATACCAGGTGCCCTAAATGCCACTCCCCAAGGCACCACTGGGAGTTGAACCCAGGATCTGCTGTTTACAAAAACAGGTGCTTTAACCAGCTAAGCCATAGTGCCTGCTGTACCTTAAAAGTTGCATCTGCCCACATCTGACTCTCTGCCAAGCCCCACTGGGCCCTGACAAGTGTTGCTCGTGTTTGGCTTCTGTAAACAGAGGAGCAGGTGAAGTTTTGCTCCCAAGGTTTGTGTGTGATTCTTTGGACAAGTCTACACCACAAAATTAGGTTGGTGTAATTACATTACTTAGGCCGGCACTGCAGTTATATCAACCTAATCCTGGTGAAGATAGCAGTTCAGCTGTCAGAACTTTCTGGAGATATGAAAGGGGAGGGGCCCAGCCTCTGTGGCAGGAATACAGAGCAGGCAAGTTCACAACAGGCATGGTGGGATACTGGTGGAGACCAGTTATGGTGATATAATGACCAGCAGCATTTACACTGTCAATTTGTCGCTTTAAGTTTGCTGTAAAAAGCCCTAGGCTTCTTGTCGAGGTGGTTTTATTTTGTCACCAAAACAGGGCAGTTTTGTCGCCAGACGTGGCATTGCAGTGTGTACACCAGCCATAAACTGCCGTCCGAGGAAGCGTTGTGTGTTTTTCACACACCTGAGCAATATAATGATGCTGAAATAACTTTGTAGTGCAGACCTGGCCAAAGATTCACACACACACACAGCTTGCAAGGAAAACCTCACCTGCTCCTCTGCTTTGCAGAATCCAAACACATGTAAAGCTTGTCAGGCCCCAGTGGGGATGGCAAGAAGGCAGGTGTGGGCAGATACTATGTCTTAGCCATAAGCAGGCATCATGGTTTGTCAACAGGAGATCCTGGGTTCACCTTCCAGTGGTGCCTTGTTGAGTAACTCTTGGGGCACCTGGTATTGGCTATTGTCAGAGGACAAAACACAGAGCTAGATGGGCCTTTGGCCTAGTCCAGGGTGGCTGTTTTTATGGTTTAAATTACACTCACAGGCACTGATAATAGTTACTGAAAGCTTGGGAGTTAAGAGCTGATAGGTCAGTGTTCCAGCCTATCACAGATGACCACCTCCCTCTGGAACAGGGGCAGGTCTGGGTTCTCACATCAAATGGCTCATTGTGGCTATCAAAATCTGTGGGCAGTTTGTTTAGTTTCCACTGAGGGTTGAGTCCTGCTTCATGCATCATGTGTGAGAATGAAAATCCTAAACCGCCCTTTGAAATAACAAATGCAGCAGGATTCATTATTGTCCCTGCCCCAAAGCAGACAGACCAATGGAGAAATGCCAATGAGTCCATGATAATACTCCACTGCCATTTTACCTTTTTTGCTTGCTAAACTCCCTCCCAACCTTGTGGGGTCCCGAGATGTCCACACTGCAAATTTACCACCCCAGAGCCCAAGCCCCGGGAGCCTGAGCTGGCATGGGGCAGCCGTGGGTCTTTCATTGCAGTGTGGACATAGCCTAGCATTATGTCTACACTGCCATTAACACACCCAAGCCACTATTCTCAAACCCTGGGTCAGTTGATTCAGGCTTGTGGGGCTTGTGCTGCAGGTTTATAAAATTACAGTGTAGACACTTGGACTTGAGCCCAGCCTCCGAGGCCCCACGAGGGGTGAGGGTCTCCGAGCCTGGGTTCCAGTCTGAGCCCCAGGAGCCCAAATCAGATCATCTAGGCCAGCGGGATTTTATCACAGTATAGATGGCCTCTCAGGGTATGTCTACATTGCAATGTAAGCCCAGGGTTAGCAGAAGTCATGTCAGCAGCCCCAACACATAAACATAAATCATGAGGGAAAGACCCACCCTCAAATAAGCTGAGCAGTGTCCTTTCCCTACGGTTCGTAAGACCAGCAACCAAAAGTCCTTTAACATGAGCCATCCCCTCTCTGCACCCCACTCACAGCTGTTGTCCTTAGTCAGTGCAAGCCCAGAGGTGCCTCTGTACAGTTCACCTGCCATCCTGGGTGGAAAAGGGGGAAAATAAGAAGGCACCATACTCACTATGTTGTCTAGGGATTCACTCATCCCTCCACAGCCACCCTGTCCTAAAGTTGCTCTAACTCCTAAATTTTAGTATTAGGACCCATGCCCCGGCCCACTTGGCTTTGGAACCCATATCCCCTGCCTAGCAAGTGCTATTGAATTGAGGGCAAGTCCCTCAGTTGGGGTCTGCCAAGCACAATTTTGCTGCCCTCGATTCACACAACAGGATAACAACCCTTTATTTCTCCTGCCCCAATAACAAGGAGACTGGGAATCCAACACCAGCCAAAAGTGATCATTTTGGCAAGCAATCCAACATATTTCCAACATACTGTAAAATCCACATGCAGATTCATACACGAAACCTTGCAAGAAAATCTTCCTGAGGGGGTCTGAAGCTCCCGCTGCTGGAGGGATCCGTGGATTGGGATTGAGGGGAACTGGGAATAGGAGGGGACTGTGGGTTGGGACTAAGGGGCACTGGGAATAGGAGGGGGCTGTGGGTTGGGACAGAGGAGAAGGGTGAAGAGGAGTAGGCTCTGGTTGGGAGTGAGGAGCAGTGTGCATAGGAGGGCCTATGGGTTGGGACTAAGGGGCACTGGGAATAGAGAGGACTTGGGTTTGGGCTGAAGAGCATCCTTGTTTGGTGATCCAGAAGGACAGGGGAAGGCAGCAGGTGATTCTAATTCCTTAGGGATGTTTTTGTGTGTGTGTGTGTGTGCAGGGGAGGAACATGCTATATGCCCAGAGGTCTTTATTCCTCCAGGTTGCAAGGACATAGGGGATGTCAGGAAGTTCCCTTTCAAACCCACACACACAAAGGCCCTTCTTAGGAAAGGCAAAATCTGGAAGAGACAAAGTAACATCAAAGAGGACTCCAGAAAGACAGACTTTGAAGATCTTGGCGAGTGGTTTATCACCTGACCAGGGACTTGAACCCTCAGATTAAGAGTCTGATGCTCTGCCAACTGAGCTAGCCAGGCTTACAAAGGAAAGGAGCAAGTTGATGGAGATGAGAAACTAATCAAGAAAAAGCGAGCGGGAAACAATAGGGGAAACCTGCTGCTCTCTCTCTCTTCCCAGCCTGGCCTGGCCTGGTATTAGTGCTGGTTAAAAAGAGGGGAAAGTATCAGCATCCACCAGCCTTTCATAGCTCTGCAAGAATCAGGCACAATACAGAGGTGCTCATCTGCAAGTGCCGAATGGTTGGATTGGCTAATGCAGCCTGCAGACGTCCAGGGCACACTGGGATATAGATCCAAGTGTCCATCATCATCATCATTTCAAAGAGATGATAATGATGGGAAGTTTCACAACTGACTCAGCAGTTGCATACAAAGGTGCATGTTTGGCAGTTACATTGGAAATCTGGCTCCTTCTCAGGTTCAGGTTGGTCACCCTGGTCTAGATGTAAAAGTTACAACATTAAAACTTGAAAAAGGGGCCAATTTCCCCATCATTTCCCACCTTTACATCCAAACGCGATGACTTTCTGAAAGAACCCTCCTCGTTCAGCCAGAAGATCTTGGGGTGGATGTAGGAGTCAGTGGGTAAAATTCTCTGGATTCTGTTCTGAATCAGGTCAGAGCAGAGTTACACAGTGATCTAGTCTGGCTGTAAAATCTATATATCAACACCAAATACGGTGTGAAATTAATCCTCAGAAACGGCTGTTCCCCACCCAGGCCCCAGCAAAGGGCTCTCCAAGGAAGGGGGCTGTTCAGGAAGGAAAGAAGGAAGATGTCCTCCTCTCCCTGGAGGAACTGGGATCTGCGCTTTGGACAGAAAGGAGGGGAAGGAAATAGCCACACGATGGCAGCAGAACCTAAGAAATTAAACACAACAGGCTTCTGAGCACATTGATTCTGACTCCGGTATCATGAAAAGCCGAAAAGCTGTTTCTTTCTATGCCCGGGAGAAAAGAGTTCCAATCATTCCTGCCTGTTTACTTTTGAATTATTTTACATTGTAAGGAAAATTGTAACAAAATTAGTCTGAACTTGAGTTGCCTGTTATTAAAAGCTGGTTCCCAATTCAGTTCCAACTGCTCTGCTAGAAACACCCCCAGGTCCCTGCTCACCCCAGGAAGAGAAAAAAGAGAACCCCCCCTCCCCCAGTTGGCACTGCCCTTGGCTCCAGGCTGTTGTCCCAGGGTGCCAGTGAGGACTGATTGTTTGCTGCTGAGGAGGGAGCCAGTAGAGGCCTCTGGTGCTCTGCTCCTAGCATCTGCCCAGTCCAGGCTGTCCTCTGCTTCAGCTGCTGCTCTGGGCCTGCTCTAGAGTCAAACATGCCAGGCCCCCAGGGGAACAGAGGCTGGAAGAGGGCAGCAGCTTGGGTTGGGCTGGGAAGATGCTGGGAGTTCTCGTTCCCTGAGAACTGGCCTGGCTCCCTTCGCAACAGCAAACAAACCAATTCCATGTCCCCTCCCCAGAAAAACCAGCCTGGAGCCAAGGGCAGCAGAGGACGATTCCCTTTAGTTTCCACCGAGGCAGGAGAGAGCCCAGGGTGTTTCTAGCAGAGCTTATGGAACTGACATGGGGAAACCAGCCTTTAATAACAGGCAGTTCAAGTTTAAGCTAAGTGTTTTTAACAATTTCTACAACATTAAATAACCCTTCAATCATTGTGTCACCATCCATAAAATTGCTTCAGCCTTACAGGTTCCCAAGTGCACAACTAAACATCTCTTCAAATACAAGGGAGTGGAGATTAGTCAGTGTTCAGAGTCATTCCACGTAAAAGAACCATGTTGTGGTACATACTGGCCCCATCATGTGGCCATAGCCTTTCCCTCCTCTCTGTTAAAAGTTTTGGTATTTTGCACAGAAAGTTTCTTCCCTCAGCAAAGACCTGGGAACCAGGGCTACCAGCCACACAAACACCTTTAAGAGGAGGCATAACCTGTCAAAAAATGGTCTCCCTTCTTCAATTCAGCGACAGCCTGAAATGCTATTTATCCCAGCAGAGCCGGAGGATTGAAAGCAGCTACATCAAGCCCCTGTGTAGCTAGCAGGAATGAAAACAAACACTCCCTGGTATCTGAAGAGATGTTTAGTTTTAACCTTGGTAAACTAGAAGACTAAAGGGAAAGGCAGTGGTGGTGTCAGATATAAAAAGTGAAACATGAAACAATCATCATAGTTATGCCCATAGTGACTGCAAAATATTTCTATATACTTCTTATTGTCATCAGTGTATTATTTTCTTTGGCATCTAGACATTGACTAGACCTTGACCAAGAAATTTGGATCTTGATAAAATAATCAGTACCCCTCGTTAAGGTAGTGGACCTGACACCCACTCTGGTGTCTCCACGCAGGTTCAAGTACTAACAACAGTGGCCGCCTTACAGCCATACCTTTTAATCAGGGCAACACATTGATATGAACTCCTGTAAAATCATTTCCCAGCCTGGGTCTTTCACCCACATTCCTTAGGGCATTGGGCCACCATGTGAACATTTCATTTCCCTCCTCAATTTCACACAGAGACACAATTTCCTTTGCACAGATCCATGAACAGCAAAACCTCCCTGTGTCTCTTGTTTGAGCCAGGGCATTCAATTCCATTGAAACCTTCTCTCCTGCAATGGCGATGGTCAGACAGCGGGGACGTGGCCACTTTCACCTCTGACAGGAGATATTGGCTCAGCTCTTTCTTTATGCTGCTGTTGTTAGTCCATGAAACATCAAGGGTGGAATGCAAGGCTGAGCTCACGCATCAACCCCCTGAAATATTCAAGTGCCCCAGAAAAATCCTGCCCCCTGCTATTGGAACAATGTGCTGGAGATTTGACTAGGAAAGGGACTGTCTGAATTGTCAGAGTGGGGAATGAACAACAATCTACAGCAATGTCATTAGCCACAAACACACTCTAATCATGCTCCAGCTGGAAGGGAAAAGGGCAGGATCTCTTGCTGTTCAGCCATGGACACATTTACACTAATGCACAGCCATGAGTGTGCTGGGGAAGCTGGTCTGAGCCATTTGAAGTGACAATTCTGTGAGAACAGAAACATTGTGTAGTAAAACAGTTGCATATCAAGTAGCTGTGGCCAAGTGGTTAAGGTAATGGACTAGAAATCCATTGGGGTCTCCCCACATAGGTTCAAAGCCTGCCAACTACAAAAGCATTAGTGTGTTGTCCTTCCTGTTGTCTTAGTGCCTGAGGATCCATGGAGCCAAGCTAGATCTGCTCTCACTCTGAGGCTGTCTACACTTAAAATTCTGCTGTGACACTGCTATAGCCCTGTGGAGAAGACAGTTGCTACAGTGAGAGGAGGGGTTTTCCATCCCTGTAATAGCTGCATTGACAAAACAATCTAACCATGGCTTAGGTCAACTTAATTATACTGGTTCTGTGGTTTTTCACACCCTGAAAGACGTACTTGTTAGAGGGTTTATCCCATCACCTTCCTATTCCCTGGTCCTTCTCCCATGACCAGAGAGCAGCAGTACACGAAGTTCAAAGGTGCAAACAATTTGATGTTTATTGGGGTAAACTTCCAGCAAACAATGATTCCAATTTCTTTCCTCAGTATCCCCCTTCCCAGGTCTGACACCACAGAGCCTTGCCTGTGTCCTTGTTCCCATTCCCTGTTCCTATTTCCCACCTTAGCAAAACATAATTCCAATTCCCCATCCCCCATTCCCATTCTCCCCTTACTTCCTGACTGACTGCAGACTATATAGTAAAACTTGTATTCTGCTTAGCTATACCTTAACCAATCATTTTACTGAAATGTAAGTAACCCATCCTAACATACTGTAACATGATTACCTAACCAATTATACCCTACCACCTTAATTGATTTACACCCAACAAATTAATTATACAGCAGACAGAAACAATCACAGAAACCAGACAGAGATTATACAGACAAGCAACAGGAAAGTGGGGACTATAGTGACACAACAACAAAGAAATGAGGATTTCACACCCCAGCTATTGATAAGTGAGTTGTTGCCAGACAGGATGCTATCATGGTAGAGGTTGTGGGTGCTGGTTGCTTAACTATCTGGCTCCCAGGGCAGGATTTTGAGGTTCACCATTACTGTCTCAGAATGCCAGCAACCATCTTTTGTTCACTTAAAACGTGAGCAGGGAGATTACACCACCTCAGAACTCATGGAGCTCCAGGAAATGTGTAACTTTAGGTCTGGGTGAGTGTGTCTAAAAATCAGCTGTGCTCTGGAAGGTCTCTAGGAGATGAAAGAGATGTGCCATCTCGACCTCCCTAAAGAGTTCATCAACTATTAATGAAAACTAGAGTTGATAAGTTACATTCTTTGTAGTGTTAAGATGGTGGACTGGTCTAAGGTGCTAGTTTTAAGACTCTTTTTCCCTATCTCTTGTGTGTTCTGGTCTCTGCATAGAGACGTGGTTTCAAATCCCACTCCTGACATGACCATTTTCTTTTATCTGGAGAAAATGGCCTCACTTCAATCTCCTTTGCAACAGTAGAACGGCATTTACTTAGCTTTTCTATTCCAGTAGTTGTGAGAGAAGTTCCAAACCAGGGGGAAACAGTGCCTGTTCTCTCGACCTATCAATTTTTGTCTTTCTTCATTCCAAGCCTGTTCCTCAAATACATCCGTATTTCCCATGCTATTTTGTTTCATGTTCTTTGCTTTTATGAAACTTTAGGGTCATCATTGAATTGCCACACAGCTGTACTTATGAAGTAAAGTGAAACACAATATTTTTTGGCTATTCTTGCAGAAGAGTTTTTCTTTCTGACCTGGAATTAAACAGGGGCTGCCCGAGGGGGACAATGCTACTCCCTTTTCTTGATTCATCCAAAAAACATAAGTTCTTGATGCCCTTTGTTCCCCTGTTCTTCAAAGGCAAATCAGCTGGTATAGCAGCTACTGAGAAAGCCTTGGAAGAGGGCCCCAAAATTGACAGTAGCTGGTTTCTAGAGTGTAGTGGCTATCACATTTGCCTAACACACAAAGTCCCTGGTTCAAAACCAGGCAGAAACATTGCTGCTTTCCCTCCTCTATTCTATTATCACCCCAAGTCCTTTCTCAACTATATTCATAGCTTCTATGCTTTTTTCCTTGTTATTTTTTTCCCTTTCATGGAGCTTTAAATTCAAAAGGAGAGGTTTAGCCGGCAAAAGGAAAGGAACAGACCATCATTTGGGAGACTGCCAGCTCCATAGCAAATCTGGGGGAAGAGAATCCCAACCCTTTGTCCTGCATATTTAGCTCCCAGCCAGCAGTTTTCCCCTTGCTTTTTTTTTTTTTTTTTTTTTTTGAGCTAATTGCAAACAGCCTCGGGTCCCTTTTTCATGTCAGAGAAATCTATTGACAGATGATCACACTTCCCCTCCTTTCCTGGGTAGGCAGGGTCTGGGTGTGAGGAATCAGACAATAACAAGAAGAAATGTCTAAGCCAGTCTTCCAACACACAGCACCACTTTTCCCTTTTGAAATAACATTATTGCCTTAAAAAAACAAGGAGTCCTTGTGGAACCTTAGAGACTAACAAATTTATTCAGGCATAAGCTTTGGTGGGCTAAAACCCAATTTATTGTTCTCCCACAAGGGGGAGATGCTGTTTGACACATCCTGGAGAAGAGTCAAAAAAGGCATCTTGGATTTTAGAGATGGGACAGATAAGCCGGTTCCCCCCAAGCCACACACACATTTTTGCAGGCTATCAGATCCCCTGGGGAGAAGCTCCTCAAAGGAAATGTGGCCCCAGGTGTGTCTGAGAAGGGAATCACTTTGCCTTAAGTAGTGGGTGAGGGAAACCTGCAGGTCCTTAGGTCTCTCCAGCATCTGATGAAATCGTTGGTGGGAAAGGGTCTGGGGTAGCTGAGGAGGACAAGGAGAGGAAAGAAGGGCTTGCAGCTGGTATGCAATCCCCACGCTCCCAGTGGCCTGAGAGAAGCAGGGTTCAGTACTTTGTCAGCTTCCTGAGAGTACAGAGCTGACAAAACAAGAGCTACATAAGAACAGACATACCGGGTCAGACCAAAGGTCCATCTAGCCCAGTATCCTGTTTAGTGACAGTGGCCAATGCCAGGTGCCCCAGAGGGAGTGAACCTAACAGGCAATGATCAAGTGATCTCTCTCCCGCCATCCATCTCCACTCACTGACAAACAGAGGCTAGGGACACCATTCCTTACCCATCCTGGCTAATAGTCATTTATGGACTTAGCCACCATGAATTTATCCAGTTCCCTTTTAAACGCTGTTATAGTCCTAGCCTTCACAATCTCCTCAGGCAAGGAGTTCCACAAGTTGGCGTGAAGAAGAACTTCCTTTTATTTGTTTTAAACCTGCTGCCTATTAATTTCATTTGGTGATCCCTAGTTCTTGTATTATGGGAATAAGTGAATAACTTTTCCTTATCCACTTTCTCAACATCACTCATGACTTTATATACCTCTATCATATCCCCCCTTAGTCTCCTCTTTTCCAAGCTGAAGAGTCCTAGCCTCTTTAATCTTTCCTCATATGAGACCCTCTCCAAATCCCTAATCATTTTAGTTGCCCTTTTCTGAAGCTTTTCTAGTGCCAGTATACCTTTTTTGAGATGAGACCACATCTGTACACAGTATTCGAGATGTGGGCATACCATGGATTTATATAAGGGCAATAATATATTCTCAGTCTTATTCTCTATCCCCTTTTTAATGATTCCTAACATCCTGTTTGCTTTTTTGGCCGCCTCTGCACTCTGCATGGACATCTTCAGAGAACTATCCAGGATGACTCCAAGATCTTTTTCCTGACTCATTGTAGCTAAATTAGTCCCATCATATTGTATGTAGATTTGGGGTTATTTTTTCCAGTATGCATTACTTTACATTTATCCACATTAAATTTCATTTGCCATTTTGTTGCCCAATCACTTAGTTTTGTGAGACCTTTTTGAAGTTCTTCACAGTCTGCTTTGCTCTTAACTATCTTGAGCAGTCTAGTATCATCTGCGAAGTTTGCCACCTTACTTTTTACCCCTTTCTCCAGATCATTTATGAATAAGTTGAATAGGATTGGTCCGAGGACTGACCCTTGGGGAAGGAACACCACTAGTTACCCCTCTCCATTCTGAAAATTTACCATTAATTCCTACCCTTTGTTCCTTGTCTTTTAACCAGTTCTCAATCCATGAAAGGACCTTCCCTTTTATTCCATGACAGCTTAATTTATGTAAGAGCCTTTGGTGTGGGACCTTGTCAAAGGCTTTCTGGAAATCTAAGTACACTATGTCCACTGGATCCCGCTTGTCCACATGTTTGTTGACCCCTTCAAAGAACTCTAATAGATTACTAAGACACGATTTCCCTTCACCGAAATCATGTTGACTATTGCTCAACAGTTTATGTTTTTCTATGTGTCTGACAATTTTATTCTTAACTATTGTTTCGACTAATTTGCCCGGTACTGACGTTAGACTTACTGGCCTGTAATTGCTGGGATCACCTCTAGCGCCCTTTTTAAATATTGGTGTTACATTAGCTAACTTCCAGTCACTGGGCTCAGAAGCCGGTTTAAAAGACAGGTTACAAACCTTAGTTAATAGTTCCGCAACTTCACATTTGAGTTCTTTCAGAACTCTTGGGCGAATGCCATCTGGTCCTGGTAACTTGTTTATGTTGAGTTTATCAATTAATTCCAAAACCTCCTCTAGTGACACTTCAATCTGTGACACTTCCTCAGATTTGTCACCTACAAAAGCCGGCTCAGGTCTGGGAATCTCCCTAACATCCTCAGCCGTGAGGAGTGAAGCAAAGAATCCATTTAGTTTCTCTGCAATGACTTTATCATCTTTAAGCGATCCTTTTGTATGTCGATCATCAAGGGGTCCCACTGGTTGTTTAGCAGGCTTCCTGCTGCTGATGTACTTAAAAAACATTTTGTTATTACCTTTGGAGTTTTTGGCTAGCCGTTCTTTAAACTCCTCTTTGGCTTTTCTTATTACACTCTTGCACTTAATTTGGCAGTGTTTATGCTCCGTTCTATTTGCCTCACTAGGCTATGCTGGGGGAAGCTAAAACCAAGGGACCTGTTATAATGAATCAGCATCCCACTAGGTGGTATCAACCCCCTCTCTGGGTTTCTGTCCCAGAAATATTGTCAGCTCAATGATTTTTCCCCTGACAGAGCCTCCAGCTTATAAACAGAAGAGGTGGAGAGGATTGCCCTGGGATAAATGAAAGCAGAGGAGAATTGCTCCTCTGGTGATTTTTTATTTTGCTCCTGTGATACTGATGGAGGAATCAGAAGCATAATTTGAGTTTGTGATACCATGTCATCCATTTTTGGGGCTCAGCTTGTGACACTGAGCACAGGAGATCCTTCACTCTCTGTTCTTGTCCCTTCAGGGCAATGGAGAATATACCAATGTCTGACAGGCCCCATCCAACAATACAAGAAACTGAAATGCACAGAAAGTTTCTTACCATAGGATTCCTTGACCAGGCCGGGGGAAAAGTTTTGCCAGAACACTTGGTTATAATATCCCTCCCTGACCTTAAATGAAAAGCAAGGAGATAACTCTCAGAGCACATAACCACAGCTTATAAGTTTCACATTCTACACCGTCAATGTACCCTTCTCCCTCTGTCATGGTATAACCTCCACTATGAACCTTAGCGTCCAAAAGATGGGGACCAGTATGAATCCCCCTAAGCTTAATTACCAGCTTAGATCTTGTAGTGCTGCCACCAACCAGGACTTGTAGTGTCTGGTACACTCTGGTCCCCTCAAAACCTTCTCAGAGGACCCCAAGACCCAGACCCCCTGGATCTTACACAAGGAAAGTAAACCCTTTCCCCCATCGTTGCCTCTCCCAGGCTTTCCCTCCCTGGGTTACCCTGGAAGATCACTGTGATTCAAACTCCTTGAATCTTAAAACAGAGAGGAATGCACCTTCCCCACTTCTCTTCCCCCCCCCAAGAGGTAATACAGATTCAAGCTCCATGAATCTAAAACAGAGGAATTCCACCTTCCCCCCTCCCTTCTCTCTCCCTGTCTCCCACCAATTCCCTGGTGAGTACAGACTCAATTCCCTTGAGCCTCAACAAGGGGAAAAATCAATTAGGTCTTAAAAAGAAAAGCTTTTAATAAAAGAAAGAAAAAAGTAAAAGTTGTCTCTGTAATTAAGATGGCAAAGGTTACAGGGTCTTTCAGCTTATAGACACTAGAGAGAAGCCTTCCCCCCAGCACAAATACAAATTAAAATCCTTCCAGCAAAATACACATTTGCAAATAAAGAAAACAATAAAAAAGACTAAACCGCCTTTCTACTTGTACTTACTATTTGAACAGAAAATTAGAGAGCCTGTAGGTACGTCTGGTCACTCTCAGAACCCAGAGAGAATAACAGACAAACAACACAAAACAAAGACTTCCCTCCACCGAGATTTGAAAGTATCTTGTCTTCTGATTGGTCCTCTGGTCAGGTGGTCCAGGTTCACTGCTTGTAACCCTTTACAGGTAAAAGAGACATTAACCCTTAACTATCTGTTTATGACACCCTCCCCCTCTATATTGACCAGCCAAGCCCCCTCAAGCCACGCCAAGACTTTTCTGGGTAAGGAGCTTGGAATTTACCTAGCTAGGGGCTCTAAATGCACCACTTCTGAAGATGTTTGAATTCCCTCCAACTTCTCTCATACAAATGCTAAATAGTTTGTGGTGTAATGTTACAGGAGAGGTTGAAATTAGGCTATTTCTTCAGCTAGAAGACAATGATTGTGTCAGGAGTGGGATGTGAATGCGCACGTACATATGGAGCCTAGAACAACAAATGACAGAAAGACACAACCTAGCATCTGACAGGTTAGACCACACAGCCAGCCTTATGAGGTTAGTTAAGTGCTTTATCAATCTTAGTTTTCTTTAACTTCCTCTGAACTCTTCAGGGAGGCAGAGATGGTACATCTCTTTCAACTTCTAGAGACCTTCTGAAGCAGAGATGATTTTCATATGTAGTCTCCCTGCTCACTTTTTAAGTGAATAAAAGATGGTTGCTAGCATTCTGAGAAAGTAATGGTGAACCTCAAATTCCTGCATGGTGGGCCAGATGGCCAAGCAACCAGCACCCACCACTGCTACCACCTTTTGTTTTCAAAATAGCTCAGCCCACAGTGTGTTCAGACTTTCTGAAAACCTGGCCAAAATTTTTGTTGCCTAAATGGGATCTGAGTTATTCTGAAAATCTGGCTCTAGGGGTGGGTGTGAGACCTTCTGAAAGTTCTGGCCTATGTGTCCGGAAGCTCTAAGAACCTTCAGAAACTTGATCATGTGCTAGAACCTGCTAGTTCCTTCTGTAGAACTCAGCAGAGATTTTCTTATTCACTTGCAATCACAATGTTTCATCTTGATCCCAAGTTTAGGTACCAACAAAATGCCTTTATTGTATTTTTACATGCAATGTGAAACCAACACTCCTAGTTAGGCAGAGGGATAGAAGTAGGTCTGCCACTAAACCACATTTCCTTTCATCAGTAGTTACCTGAGCAAGGTAGTAACCAGTGGGCAACAGGTGAAAGGCCCATTGTCCATGCTTAGAACACTTCAGCAACTAGACCTCAGGAATGGACGTGACTAATGATCAGTTTCTCCAGGATGGTTATTTCCAAAGACTGATATATAGAGTGAGATGAAAGTTTTTTGGATGAATATTTTATTTGCTGAAATATTTTGGTTGAACCAAAATGTTTTTTTTAATTTTGTTTCAGCAAGAAAATTGGAAAAAATATTCATCTTGGGTCAACCTGAATGTCTATTACTGTTATTAGAAGGTTGGTTAGGCTAGCCATCAAGGGGGGAAATAATTCGCACATGCCTGTTTGTGTAAAAGGGCATGCAGCCTGGACTTTCAGGTGCATAGTGGAAACGTGCCCATATTCTGTTACTAGTCAGTGGGAAGCTTTGATTTTTATATGGTCTCCCAAGCCCTTCCTAACATCATGTAGAAGAAAGGGGAAACCGGAAAAACAATGGATTTGTTTAAATTGCCAGTGAAAAATAACTTAAGATTTTTTGATATAAGCTCACTTTCCCCTGACTGGGAATTGAACCCAGGCCATGGCAGTAAAAGTGCCAAATACTAACCACTAGGCCACCACAGAAGTGACAACAGAATTTTTCTTCTCACTTATGCTACACTTTCTTAAACATTTCTCTCCAATGTCTGAAGCAGCTCCATTGGCCACTCCCTGAGGGGCTAAGAGCAGAGACTTCAGGAACCCCTGTGCTAAGGGTCACAACCTGAGCCCAACCCAAGCCACTGAGACAAACTCAAATGATGCTTCCTCCAGCCCGATCACAGAGCAACATAAAGAAAACCCAGGAAGAACAACCCTCCTCTGCCTTCATTTACTCCATTGCAACTCTCTCAGCAGCCCACTCTTGAGGGAAGGACACTGAGCTGATAGGAGCTTTGGCATAGAGACCAAGAGAGGGGTGTTGCTTTCCCTCACTGTCAGCTGATCACATTCTGACTCTGTGTAACAGGGCTCTGAGCTTTGCCATCTTGTGAGTTCTGTGTCCTCAACTAGCAGCCAAAGTGCTGAACTCCCTAGACCCTTCTGCTGGGAGAATGGTGATTGCATAACAGCTGCAAGCCCTTTTTCCCTTCTCCTTGTCCTCCCCAGCCCTTCCCCACAAATGGTTCTATCATGCGCTGGAGGAATCTAAGGACCTGTAGGTTTCCCTTACAAACCTCTTAAGGCAAACAGTGATTCCTTTCTCTGACACTCCTGGGCCTGGGCTTCTTCTGAGTTTTTCCCCAGGGGGCCTGATTCCCTGTGAAAATGCTTGTAGCACCAGCTTGTCTTCTCCCTCTCTGGGAGCTGAGAAGCTTTTTCAGACTCTCCCCCACTAGATGAGTCCAACAGCACCTCTAAATTTCACCCTCCCACCCTGGTTACTCTGACCAGCTGATGGCGACAGCATGCTAAATCAACCCCAGCTCTCTGGTCTACTGGTCCCAGTCTTGTTAACTGTTGAAAATGGGCCACAGACACCCTAACTGAATTGGCCTCATTAGCACTGACCCCCCTACTCTGTAAGGCAACTTCCATCTTTTCATGTGCTGTGTATTTGAACCTGCCTACTGTATTGTCCACTCCAGGCATCTGATTAAGTGCGTTTTAGCCCACCAAAGCTTATGCCCAAATAAATTTGTTAGTCTCTAAGGGGCCACAAGGAATCCTTGTTTTTTAAAGGAAATAATGTTATTTCAAAAGGGAAAAGTGGTCTCAGGGGAGAGGCAGAGAGGTGTGGGTGGTTGGCAGGGCAGGTCTCAGGGGAGGGGCAGAGAGGTGTGAGTGGCAGGCAGGATGGGTGTCACGGGATGGACAGAGAGGTGTGGGTGGCAGGCAGGATGGGTGTCATGGGAGGGGCAGAGAGGTGTGGGTGGTGGGCAGACCTTGGGGCAGAGGGTGTAGAGGCACGAGCAGCAGGCAAGGAGGCCTCAGGGGAGGAGAGGAGCAAGCAAAAGGTAGACCAACAGTTATCAGCGAAAGAGGCAGAGAGGAGGCGGGAAGTGGCCAAAAGGGAGCAAGGGTGGAGAGCAAGCAACACGGGGTGGAGTGGGGGAGCCGTGCTAGAATTTGCGTACTGATGGCTCCCCAACTTCTGGGGAGCTTCCAGCTCTCACACCCAGCCACCCTAATGCAAGAGTCATGGGCCACCTATTCTCTGAGTCTTCACTAAGCCTGCATCTCCCCAAGCTGTGTTGATGGGAGAAGCCCTCCTGTTGACACAGTGCTATCTACACCAGGGTTACTTTAATAAAAGTGCATTGCTCAGGGTGGGGGAGTATCATTTTAAAAGTCTTGATCTGTTGAACATTAATATCTTGTTGGATTGTGTGTGCTACCATTGGTTGGGAAGTTATGAAGTTTGCTCTCTGTGCGTTACTGAGATATGTTATGAGTTTAGGAAATGCCCACCACCAGCCTTTCAGGTGCGAGAAGGGAGGAGCCAGACTCACTGTTGTCCCATTGAAGGTATCCACACTCCCAAGGACTATCCCAGGAACCGTGTACAATGCAGACTACTTCGAGATAGCACAGAGACAATGGACACTGCTTGACTCACATCATAGCAAAGAAGCTTCCTAGCAAGTCAGAAGAAACTATGAAAGAGGGGAAGAGACATCATGACATGGCCTCTCTCCCCTACAACTCAACAGCTGGAAACACACCTGGAGGACAAAGACTGAACTGATTCAGAAAGCAGAAGAGAAAAATAATAATACATTCAAACTAAATTCCCCAAACAGACTAGTATTGGTATTTCAGCAGAAAATTTTCAGTTTGGGGAATTTTGTTTTCCCAGTCAGACCTTGCCAAGGGAAGCAGGGAGAAAATGTTTAAGTTGCCTCCTTCAGAACAGCTTGGCCTAGACACTAGCTGTGGTTCACTGTTGTGGCCTTGCTCAGGATGGGAGTATTTTAATTATTTGGGGTGGTCCCAGGGTGTGGGGGAGAGATGATGAGGATGTTACCTTTTGCGATAAAAACTAAGAAATACAGGACTAGAGAATTTTTATTTTTTTTTAGAAATCTGGGATTTAGACTTTTTTTTTTAAAGCAGCAAGGGTGTCTGAGTTTCTCAGAAGTTGTTTTTTTTTTTTGCGGAAAGCAACATTGTTTGATCTGTCATTGTACAAAGGGGGAGATGGTTGTCTATAAAGGAGGTGTGAAGACAAAAAGCATCCAACGAGGAGAGGATTTGAACCCATTCATGAAGAGAACAATGGATTAATAGCTAAGCATCTTAGCCACTACCTCAGCAGAACTGTCAAGGAAAGGACAGTAGGAGCCCCCTAGCAGGAAGTGAGAGCTCCTCCAACCCTGGGGCTGACATGAGGGAGACTTTTCCAGGGGGGCCCAATTTGGCTGGGGCCCCTAGTCATGGGACCCACTGCCCCCTTGGCGACGCAAGTTTTGGGGAGGCTGAGCCCCCCTGAGCCTCCATTACGAGCCACCCAGGCTACCACTGCTCAGTGTGTGGCCAGTCTCCCTGTGTTCTCTGCTGTTTGTGCTGGAGAGCCTGGCCGGCCTTAGGAGTGGGGCCCACTGGCAGCCGCCTAGGGCTCAAGGACGTCAAAGGGCACCGTGTGGCAGTGCAAAGGTGCTCACTGCTCTCCCCTGCCCCAGTGCTCCTCCATGGCCCCATAGAGAGTTGGGGGGAGCAAGGAGCAACAGTATGTGCTCCATGCATCCTGGTCACTGTCTCCACCCGGGCTGTGCTGTGAGGGGAGCATCAGAAGTCGCTGCTCTCTGCCCTCCCCTTATGCCGCCCGGCTGAGGAAGGTGACCTGGATGCAGTGAGCTCGGATGATGTCGCTTTTCGTCCCCCCCCAGCGCCTTGGGGTGCCCAGAGGAGCAGCGTTCCATGGAGGAGTGGGCAGCAAAGCCAGCTGCTCCATGCACACAGGTTAGTGTCCCCACATGGGTGTAGGAGGGGGTGCAGGGGTTAGGGGTGAAGGGGGTGCAGGAGAGGGGCAATGGTTGGAGGCACAGGAGGGGCACAGGGGTTAGGATCAAGGGGGTGCAGGAGGGGGCAGTGGCTGGAGGCACAGAAGGGGAGTGCAGGAGTTAAGGGCAAAGGGGATACAGTGTTGGGGTTAGGGCACAGGAGGGGACAGGAGTTAGGGGGAAGGAGGCGCAAGGGTTGGGAGTGCAGGAGCTAGTGGTAAAAGGGGAGGAGGATCATCCAAGGGCAATGGGGAAGTGCCAAAATACAAGTTTTCCCCAGGGCACCATTTCCACTAACGCTGGTCCTTGATATCATTTCTTGCTGGGAGTGGGAGGGGAGAGAGATGAGACGTTTTCTCTGTGTTTCTTTCCTCTCCATTTTCTGCTCCTTCCTTCAATTCCAGAAACCTACCTTGTATTTCAGACTGTGCAGTGATGCCCTCCCCACCCCAGGACTCTGGAGCAGAAAGATCCCAGGAGCTGAGGGTGAATCCAGGGGTGAGTAGCTGGCAGGAAGGAGTCCTAGCAGCTCTTCTGGGAGTGCAGGTGAGGAATGACTCCCCCTTCTCTAGATTCTCCAGCCATTGCCCCTCTGGGGAGCAGGGAGGGTTGTATGATAAATTCCATCCAACTCCCCCTTTGATCCAAGCCCAGGGACGTCTCAGCTCTGCACGATCCTCTTGGCAGCACCAAACAAGGGATGTTTTCCACTGCCCAGGAGACCTCAGCCAGGGACTGATGTTCTGGAAATATGTTGGGAAAGGGACTGTATGAATTCCCAAGGCAGGGAATGAAGAATCTACAGCAACATCATTAACCACAAACACACTCTAACCATGCTCCAGCCAGTAGGGAAATGGGCAGGAATTCTTGCTGTTCAGCCATGGCCGCACTTACAGAGCTGCACAGCAGTGCGTGTGCTGGGGAAGCTGGTCTGAGCAAACAATTGGAAATGACCCTTCAGTGAGAATAGAATTATAGTGTAGAAAGGCCCTTGTGTTAAGTGGTTGTGGCTGAGGGCTTAGGGAACTGGGCTATGACACCATAGGGATCTTTCTGTGGAGGTTTGAGTCTTACCAGCAAGGGAAAGCTGGTTGGTGTGTGGTGTCTTCACAGCTGCACTTTCAGTGATGCAGGTTTCTCTATCCCATTGTTCCATGGGCATCCTACTAGATTGCCAGCTGCCTTTCAACTGCAGTGTGGAGACTGTGTGTGGGGAGAGACCGTGTGTGTGTTGAGGCAGATAGGAGTGGATCATTATTATCCCTACTTGAAAGAGGGAGAAGCTAAGGCTGAGAAAGGAGAATTGAGTTGTCTTAGGTCACACAGTCAGTCAGTGGCAGAGTTGGGACTAGGACTCAAGAGCCCTGATTTTCAAACTGACCATCAGATCTTGAATTTCATACATTGAATGACCTGAATAAAGTGCTCTCACATGAGCTCCAGACCAACAACAGTGTACAGTAATTATTCAGCAAGTATTTGAGGAGAATTGCAAAGTTAGAGAGAATCATGAACTGCTCAGAGACAATTAATGCAGAGAAGCAGCAAAATTCATCAAACGTGACTAGTTATGACTTATTTACTTGGGCTTAAGAGAGAACAACAAGGACCTGAGTCTCCTCCCTGTCAATAACCCCCTGTTCAGCCAATCAGGGTAGAGACTGAGGACGGGAGGATGAGGGTTCTCACCAGAGAGCCCAAAGGATGGCCCAGGTCACCGGTGGGGATCACTGCCCAAGCACTACTTCAGCCCCACATTTTTGGGTGGACTTCCCACAGAGGGACCTGCAGAGCACTCTCCCGCAACACACACACACACACCCCTCCTGGTGTTGGGAGGGGAACAGGAGAAACGACAAAAGAAGCAAGAGACAAAGAGAAAGGAGGGAGGAATGGATGGAGGAAAAGGTGAAACGAAAAGGACAAACCCTAATGTCCCCAGTGATTCTAAGGGATAAAATCCCAGGCGCAGAATAAAATTCTGCCTCCTTAAGCTTGTATTTTCCATGCCTAGAATTCAACTCTCACCAGATAGATCAGACTGAACAGGTTTCAAACTCCAGGAGGCTCTTACCTTCTAAACAGTGACGGCGCTTTTCTAGTCAAATCAATTAAAGGGAAGAAGAACACTCGAAATTAATCAACTTTATGGCCAGAAGAGACCATTAGAGCATCTAATCTGACCCCCTGCATATCACAGGCCTCCTGTATGACACAACAGCTACTTTTGGGGCAAACACATTCCAGAAAGGCATTTAGTCTTCATTAAATGACATCAGGAAATGGTGAATCCACCACTTTCCTTGGTAGCTTGTTCCCGTGGTGAATCATCCTCACTGTTGACTATTTGTGCCTTAGTTGTAATAGGAATTTGTCTCTTTTCACCTTCCAGCCACTGGGTCTTGTTATGCCTTTCTCTGCTAGACTAAAGAGCCCTTTAATAGCCAATCTTTTCTCTCTATTTAGGCACTTCAACACTTCAATGAAGTCACCTTTCAATCTTCTTTTGATAAGCTAAACAGGTTGAGCTCTTTCAATAGCTTACTAGAAGGCTTTTTTCTCCAGCCCTCAGAACATTTGGTGGCTCTTTGCTGCACCAGCTCCAATTTCACAACATCTTTTTCAAATGAGGACACCAAAACTGGAGGCAGTATTCCAGTATCAGTCTCACTGATGCCATGTCACCTCCTGTGATGTTATTGACATAATCTGTAACTATAGATCACTGTTGCAACCACTCATATACTTGCAGCCAATATTGTAGAAAGGTTGTCGTATAAGGGATCTATGGAGAGGTTATGATTGGCTGATTATAATTATGCTATCTCTACATGTGTATCATTTTTGTAGTTGATGTTATGAATATTGGCTCTATGCTGCAGATATTTCAAACTTGTGCTATGCTTCCTGGGAACACTCCAGCCAGACAAGTTGGTGTTAGTTCTGCCTAGTTAGTTCTGCTTGATGGCTCATTAAGGACCATGAGTTATACAACTGACCCACTGAGAGAAGGCAGATACGCCTTGTGACTCAGCAAGGTATGCAGGGACCTGCCTCTGGACAGAACTTCAAGGTTTTTCTATGCCACGTGCTGGATAGAGTGTTCTTGGGACAAAGAAAGCAAAGACCACATGGCAAGAGACTAGAAAAGGATGCCTCATCTCCATCTTGTCTTCAATCCTGCTTCATACCTCTGGAGGGACTTTGCTACAAACTGAAGTTCTCTATAAAGAACTGAATGACCCATCCCAGCTGTGGATGGACTCCAGAGACTTGATTTGAACCTGCAGTTTATTCCATCACTGCTACAAGCTCGAACCAAGAACTTTGCCATTACTGGATATGAAGAGTTCAAATCCATGTGCATTTTATAGAACAACCTGGTCTATGGATTGTGCCAGCTCTTTTCCAGATCCAAAGTCCATAGTATGGTCAAGGGACCAGAGGCCTAGCAAATAGTGATCAGCTAAGAGAAAGCTGGGTAAACAGAAAGCCTTGCGTGCTAAGATAGGCCTGGTCAGCAAATTGCCCAGTGTTGGAGCTAAGAACTAAATAATTGTGTCTTATTCAGAGTTGCAGATTGAACAAAGAATCTCTTTTCCTATTCTGTTAGTCTCTTCTGTAGGGAGACGTTCTTCTCACAGATCCAACCTTGAGTTTGAGAAGTTGGTACATGTCAGTATAAGATATGGCATCCTTCCACCTCCCTTCCAAGAGACCAGTGCCTTGCCTTTAGACACACAGAAAACAATCTTTATTGCTATATGTTTTCACTGTTTCTTTGCTTTAACCCCTAGGAATGTACCTGTTGGACAATCAAAAAAGTTGCTCCATTCCTATGGACCTCAAATCAGAATTCAACATAGATATTTTATACTACTAACATTTTTTCAAAGTATTAATTAAATGTTAACTTGCTAACTTGAGACCATTGATGGAGACATTATGTAACCTGTTAACCATTGGCTACTGTGCTATCTTGTATTGGTGCAAAACCTATTCCAGGGTGTGGAACTGCCTACCCCGTCACTTTCCTCCGCCTATGGAAAACTATATATTCTATTGTAATCAATTGATTGGCAGCGTCTCTGAGCCTAATAAGCAAGGTGACACTCCGCCAGTGCTGTGTGTAATAAACTCCTATTCTTGACCTCTGCACGGTGTAGATTTATGTCCTTCACAGACACCTGCTGAATAAAGAGGAGATTCAGCATCCAGCATCCAGTGGTGCCTGGCTGAATGCATCTCCTCTCCCCGCAGTTTGGGGATCTTTTGAGGAAATGGAGAAGTCTGCCTTTTCCTAGCTGTACATTGCTTGCAAAAGAAACAGGTCTTTTTGGTGACAAGTGTTGAAAGGAGCCACAAGACAAATGTGGAGACAAGAAAAACATCCCCTAACTGAACTTGCATCTGTGGATGTTGAAGCCACAATACAGAGTGCTAAATGCTGTATGACCACAGCTGGTGTCAGAAGAGTCTCTACCAAAGCCTCTTTCCACCAGCAGGGGCCTCTCTGTGCACAGAACTCCTGGTAGCTTGATGGCTGCAGGCAGTAGAGAACTCTATTTTGGCATCTCTTTGTCTCTCTTGTGATGAACATCTGCAGTGACTGTCCAAAGGCCTCTGGATAGTGGTCTTTGGGAAGAGCTGGCTGAAGAGCCTTCCTACTAACCAGGAGATCTTGGCTTGGCCTGCCAGTTCTTCCTTGCTGAACCTAGTGTCTTTATTGGCTCCTTTTTTGTATCTCTTTTCATAAAAAGAAAAGATCTGTCAGCAGAATCTTTCTAAGTGGTGGTTCAAGACAGAGAGAGCCTTCCTTGCGGCTAAGTCTTGGTGCCATAGGGCATGTCTCACCACTGCAGTGTCTCCTGTTGGCCGTCCTGGCAATTAGCTCTGGTCCACTAGTGCACCTTCATCCAGTGGCATTTGGCTGCTATCTGTTTTAGCATTAGGACTCATGTCTCTCTTAGGACTTCAGTGTCCTCTTATGGACACAGCCCTCTGGCTGTGCCCCACTCAATTCTTTCCCCCATTCCTGGGGGCAGCTGTCCTCTACCCAGACATTTGCCTCAATGGCCAGCTGCAGTCCAGGGTATAACCACCTGTGTCAATGGTGACTGAGGCAAAAGGGGTGCACCTCCAACCCCCACCATCTCTTTCCCTGGACCACTTCCCCACAGACCTAGCACCTTCCTCCATCTTTGTATCAATGCCTCAGTCTGGCAGTAGTCGGCCAGGAGGTCACTCACTCTCCCCTTACCCACCCAGCCCTACTCTGATCATGGTGCCCTCCTTCTCCTTCTCCTTCCTCCTCCAACTCCAAGGAGTGACTGATTCCTGCTGTGCTGAGCTGCCCTTTATATATGGGCTGCTCCAGCAAGCCTTCTCCTGACTGGCTCTCCCAATAAGCCCTTTCCCGACTGGCTGGGTTCTGCGCTGCCTCTGCAAGGCTGCCTTAATCTTTCTACTGCTTGTTTAGGGCAGCCACTCCACCACACTCGGAAAGCAGCAAATGAGAAATCTAGAGCTGAAGGAAAGGTTACCATGACTTAGAACTGAGCCGAGGTTGCTGCAACTGAAACACAGATCACTAACCAATATATGATCACAGTGACTGGTGGGAGAAGCACATGTTAGAAGCCCTCTGTCAACTCAGCTCTGGCTTTCTATGCACAAAGAGCCAGACACTTCAAGGTCTGCAAGTCTTGAGGGAAATGGGGAACGTCTGTACTTTGTAATTTGCAGGTGTTGTACTGGACCTTCAAATAGAACAGTTGTAAACACTTTCGTGAAGCAGGCACCATGGCTTAGCTTGTTAAAGCACCTGTCTAGTAAGCAAGTGATCCTGGGTTCAACTCTCAGTGATGCCTTGTTGTATGGCTTTTGTCTCCTCTGCTCACATTTTCCTGTGTCTTTCTACAAACCAGAAGAGACCTCCCTTGGGATCCAAGTAACTGCTTGCTAAGGAAAAGGCTTCTTTGGAGAGAGGCATTGGAAAGAATCAAATCACAAGCCTGGAGCTGATCAAAAGGCTGCTGTGTCTGGCATTGGCATGGCGGCTGAATCGACTGCAATTGCTGGAACACGAGAGCCTGTGCCACAAGTCCTTGTGATTTGCTGGAGATGTCCACACACAGAGGCCATGTCACCTTCCTTTTGATTGTCAGTCATGAGAACTGGAGCAGCTGGGAGAAAAGTCCCAGAGAGCGGCACCGCAGCTAAGTTGGCCAAGGCACCTGACAGGTAAAGTGGAGGTTAGGGATGTAGCGCCCAGTGGTGCCTTGCCAAATGTGTCTGCTCTTCCCACCGTTTGGTCAATCTTTTGAGGAAGCAGAGAAGATTGCCTCTGCCTTGCAATGCAAATACTTCCAAAAGAAACCAGTTGTTTTTTCTGACAAGTGTTGGAAGGAGGCACCTAAGAAACGTGGAGACAAGGAAAAGGTCATCGTAACTCAGTTTGCATCCACGGCTCTTGAGGCCACAACGCAGAGCAGTGAGCACTGTATGACCACAGCTGGTGACAGAAGGGGCTTTTCCAAAGGCATTTTCCACTAGCAGGGTCCTCTCTGTGTGCAGAATTCCTCATCGTTTGATGTCTGCAGGCCCTGGAGATCACTATTTGGCATCTCTCTCACTATCTCAGTGAACATCTGCTGTGGCTGTTGAAAATCTGTGATGGGACCTAGGGGATGCAACCTGAAAGGTGGTACCCCTGAGCCCTTTGTCCTACCACCAGGACTCCCTCTCACACTGTGATGCTGTGACAGGCTGCGAATCTCTGGCACATATTGCACTTACACAGACATCCACAGGTATGGGCAAATCCAACTGAGTTACATGAATGCTTCTCTCAGCCACTCACAAAACTAATGATAGAGAGCCTTCGGCCAATTCTCCCCAGCTCTGAAGCCTTGCACCCCTGGATTATACCATCTTGTCCTAGTCGGAAGCCTGATCGGTGTGAGTTTATTAAGCAGAGTCCCCCCCTCCCTCACTGTGAATAGTACATGAACCAGCCTTGTAATGGAGCTGAGATTTCCCAAGCAACTTTTCTCAAGCAAAATGCACTAGTTTAAGTACAGCATAAAACAGATTTATTAAGTACAGAAAGATGGATTTTTAGTGATTATAAGTGATAGGCATAAAAGATCAAAGAAAGTTACCAAAGAAAAATTTACAATCTAAACTTTACACCTTATTACACTAGGCAGTAGTTAGGTTATGCACACAGGAAGGCTTAATGCTCGAGCTGCAGCACATGCTGGGCAGGCTTAAGGCTGGGCTCCCCATGGCAGGAGAGAAGAAGACTGGGCCCCTGGAGGGGCAGGCTGGGGCTTCCTGGATTCCATTTGCTCACAGCCAGCCTCCCGCCCCCACTCCCAAGTCGTCCATTGTGCCCTCAGGTCGGTCAGAATGGAGCAGCGGTTTTCACTGCACCAAATCCACTCACTTATGGCTTACAGGCAACTCCCAGACCCCCCAGAGCCCACCATCTCAGCCAGAAAGGAGCCCACTCAGCCTCACCATTGCTTCTTTTCCTTCCCCCCAGGACCCCACTTCTCCTGGCCTGCAAGTAGCCATTTCTGGGATGCCAAGAGGCAGGCAAAGGGGTCTATCTCCCAGAAGCCAACCGCATCTCCATGGTTTCGGCCCTCAGAAGCGTAGGTGGGGGCTTCCTGCATCCCAGTTGCTCAAAGCCAGCCCAGCCCCCACCTCTAAAGCCATCAATCACGCAATCACGCCCCCAGAGTGGCCATAAAGAAGTAGCCATTCTCCACTTGGACTCAGCTTTGCTCGTTTTCCTTTCTCCCAGAACCATCATCCTTCTCCTGGGCTGCAAGTAGCCATCCCTGGGATGCCAAGAGGCAGGCACAGGAGTCTACCTCCAAGCAGCCAGCTCCACCTCCCCAGGCTGTGGCAGAGCGAATGGTGGTGCTCTGCTAACCCCACTTAGCTGCACCGCTTCTGCCCTGCCTTTCTCAGCTTGAATTTCCTCTTTTGCCCCATTCCTGCCTCACTGCCTCCTCTTGCAAGTCATGCAAAGGAGGCCAGCAGGAAGTGACAGCCTCTATAGGCCAACCTTCCAGGGCAGAGGAGGCCAAGCCACAAGCCTCCAAAAGGTGACATGCCTAACTGCTTTAGGTTCTCCAGGCTGACACCAAGGTGCTTTCTCCACTGACGTCAGCACCCTCTGTCATGCAGGAGTTGGAGTTATCCCAGGGATAGGCCAATAGCAGAAAAAAGAGGGCCTTCCTGGACGGCAAGGGGATCCGGGAAAAGGAAACCCGTATGTTTCTGGCTGGTTTTGAACCAGGGACCTTTTGTGTGTTAGACAAATGTGCTAATCCCTACACTACAGAAACTCCATGTATTTAGCAGGCACTCACTCTGGTATACACCAATGGGCATACCTAGAGAATGTGGTGGCAGCCCTCCAATAGGTCAGCTGGTAGAGCAGAGGACTGGAGCCAGGGCTCAGGAAGTCATCCTCATGTCACCCTTCTGACTCCGGCTTGAAGGAGAGCTTATTTTTCTTCCCCTTGCTGACAAAGAGCAAGAGATGAATGAAAGGTTAGGTGGGCCAACTCGGAGCAGAAGCCCACACTGTCTTTTCCTGCTGCATAGTCTAAAATGAGGGACTCATGGCAGATAAAGGAACTACTGCACTTTCAGAAACACCCTAGCTCTGCACACAGGGGGATAGAAGAGAACTCTAAGGTCTGGGATTGAACCAGGGACCTTTAGTTTAGTACTCATCCAACTCAACTACTTCAGCAGCTGCTAGATTACTTTCCAGCCTGCTGCTTTTCTGTCTGGGATGTTTTTGTCAGCTGTGGCACAGAGACAGGACATCATTGAGAGTGGCCCATGAAGGCAAGATTAACTTTTGTCTTCCTTGCTCGGCTTTACTCACTTCCTCGCCCTATTCCTGTCTTAGTTTCTGGGTTTCCTGAAGGCGACTGGGCCCAGCGGTATGAGGAGGAAGTTGGGGAGCTAGACCCTGGTGGCAAAAGTCCTGCCACCACTTGCCACCCCACTCTCTTCTCCCAGCTTCACATATTGGCCAACAGGGACTTGGTGCCCAGCAGTGCGACAGAAGGCAGTGGACAGAGCCATCCTCGCCTTGAAGCTCCGGCTCATTAAACCATATCTTCAATAGATGCTGGCCAATGAGAGACCGACATCACTTGCTATTTTAGCACTTGAAAATCCCATTGGCCAATCTTTAGATCTCTCTAATGTTGTGCTTCAGTTCATGAGGGCAAAGACGAGAAAAGTGACCTTTGAACTAAAGCACTAGGGTTAACATCCTAACGCTGTCTCCTATTGTAACACTATTTAATACTGGCCCTCCCTGTGCTGGTGACAGTTCCATTTCTAGATGTTAGTACATTTCAGTTACTGTTAAAATTAAAAAGTTTCTATATGCTCAGAGGAAATGAATTTGTTTTATTTGTTTATACATGGCATGAATAAATACAGGTTTACAGATCCTAGCCTGCAAATTTATCATTTTATATGACAGAGAGAATCATGCATCCAAATTGTACATCAAAATCATGAAATGAGCTACAAATGCAATAAAAAATAAGATATTCAAAAGCTTAACGTATTGGGGGGTGGGCACTGAAGACACTTCTTGCCTGGGATGCCACTTGGTCTAGGGGAGGCCCTGTCAGGGAAAGCAGGAGTTAGTTTCACATGCCTATTTTCAGGCTGTAATCTGTGGGCACCCTGCTCTGTGGGAGGGATTCCAGTAGCCCAGACTCAGGGCTGGAACAGGCCCCTGATTGAGGGGGTGGCGGCATGGTTTACAGCGCTCTGATGTCTCAGACAATGTGTCTCTCCCAAAGCCTCAGATCTGCGTCCCCAGAAGGCTCCTGCGCTGCTTCTGCTCCTTTCACATTCTATAGCAAGGAGCAGCAGCAAGGGTCAGGGATGAGCCATAGGGCACTAGGTGGGGGGCAGAGGCTTCAGGAGCCCAGAGTGTTTGCCTGTCTGGGGCATTTTGGCTGAGACCTCAGGGACACATTGTGAGGCACAATCCCAGACATCTGTATGAAAGGAGCATAAGGATGTAAGACCGGCCATACTAGGTCAGACTGGGTCCATCTAGCCCAGTGTCCTGTCTTCCCATAATGGCCAAAGCCAGGTGCTTCAGAGGCAATGAACAGAATAGGAGATCATCAAGTGATCCATCCCCTGTCACCTATTCCCAGCTTGGGGCAAACAAAGGCTCACTAGGGACACCATCCCTATCCATCCTGGCTCAGAGCATATCCTCCATGAATTGATTTAGCATTTTTTTTTAATCCTGTTAGTGTCTTGGCCTTTACAACATCCTCTGGCAAGGGGTTCCACAGGTTGACTGTGCGTTGTGGAAAAAATACTTCCATTTGTTTGTTTTAAATGTGCTACCTATTCATTTCATTTGGTGATCCCCTAGTTCTTGTGTTATAAGAAGGAATAAGTAACATTCCTTATTTACTTTCTCCACACCAGTCACGATTTTCTAGCCCTTTATCATATCCCCCCCAGTCACCTTTTCTCCAAGCTGAAAAGTCCCAGTCTTGTTATTCTCTCCTCATATAGCAGACACTCCATACCCCTTTTCTGAACCTTTTCCAATTCCAATACATATTTTTTAAGATGGGGCGACCATATTTGCACGTGATATTCAAGATGTGGGCGTACCATGGATTTATATAGTGGCAATAAGATTTTCTCTCTCATCATCTATCCCTTTCTTAATGATTCCCAATATCCTGTTTGCTTTTTTGACTGCCGCTGCACATTGAGTGGATGTTTGCAGAGAACTATCCACAGTGACTCCATGATCTCTCACTTGAGTTGCAACAGCTATTTTACATCCCATCATTTTCTATGTATAGTTGGGATTATGTTTTCCAATGTGCATAACTTTGCATTGATCAACATTGAATTTCATCTGCCATTTTGTTGCCCTTTCACCCAGTTTTGTGAAATCTCTTTTGAACTCCTCACAGTCTGCTTTGGACTTAACTATCCTCAGTAGTTTTGGATCATCTGCAAATTTTGTCAACTCACTGTTTAGCAGATCATTTATGAATATATTGACTAGTACTGGTCTCAATACAGATACCACTAGTTACCTGTTTCCATTCTGAAAACTGACGATTTACTCCTACCCTTTGTTTCCTATCTTTTAACCAGTTATTGATCCACGTGAGGACCTTCCGGAGGTGAAAGTAAGCTGGCACGTTCCGGTATGGGGTACCGGGAAGAGCCGGTACGCTGTGCCAGCCCGGCCCGGCTTCCCCAGGCTGGTGATTTAAAGGGCCCAGGGCTCTCTGCAGCGGCCGGAGCCCCAGGCCCTTTAAATCGCCTCCTGAGCCCCACTGCTGGAGCCCCAGGGAGCAAATCACTACCGTGGAATGCTGCTCTCTCCCGTTCTGCGAATACAGAGCAGGGACGGCAGAAGCTTCCTTACAGTGGGGAGGGCACCGTTGTCTGAACTGTGGCACCCCCATGACACCCCTTCCCTAAGGACCCACACTCACAACACCTCTCCCCCCGAGGCCACACCCACAGAACACCTCTTCCCCAAGACTGCACCCTTTCCCGCCCCCATCATTTGTCCTAACAGCCAGTAAAGAGTGATGGGGCCATGGCCTTCTAACCCCCCTGTTCCAACACCCTTGACACAGAGCTGAGCAGGCAGCAGTGTGTGCATGTGTATGTATGTGACAGAGCATGCTGTGCTGAGCTGAGCCAGTGAGAAAAGGGGGGCTGATGTCGAGGCTGTCCCCTGTCCCCTGCCGCAGGACTGGTTGTTTCCAGCTGCTGTCTGAACTTAGAGACAGTGTGCCGACATACTCACTCTTCCGCAACGCACACACACACTCTCTACCCCACCATGCACATTGCAGTTGAAAAGCAGCTGGCAATCTAGTAGGATGCCCATAGAACAATGGGATAGAGAAACCTGCATCATGTGATGCTGTACCAACCCATGAGGCATTGCAAACCCTTCCCAAAGCACCCTGCAGCCAGTGGTACAGTGGGATAGTTACCCACAGTGCACTGCTCTCTGCGGCAATCCAAGAGATTCTAGCATGGATGTGCTCTGGTGACACAGGGTGGACATGCAACAGCTGTTCAATTAAACCACTTTAACTAAAGCCACGTTACCCTTTAGTGTACACCTAGCTTGAGAGTGAGACAAGCAGGGGCGGCTCTAGACATTTTGCCGCTCCAAGCACAGAAGGTCCGCTGGCCTTGCAGCTTCAGTGGACCTCCTGCAGGCATGTCTGCAGGAGGTCCACTGAAGCCATAGGACCCATGGACCTTCTGCAGGCAAGCCACAGAAGGCACCCTGCCTGCCCCCCTAGCAGCAACCAGCAGAGCACCCCCTGCAGCTTGCCGCCTCAGGAGACAAGATCCAGCTCTGTTGAAATTAAAAAACCACAACTTCCTCCATAGTTAGCAGGATTCAAACCTGCATAACGTGACCCCAAGGGATTTCTAGTCCATCACCTTAATCACTTGGCCACAACTACTTGCTTGATATGGGGCTCTCCCTACACTCTAGTTCTGTTCTCACTGAGTGATCAATTCCAGTTGTTTCCTCAGACCAGCTTCCACAACACGCACACTGCTGTGCCGTTGTGTAAGTGTGTCCCTGGCTGAACTGCAAGAATTCCTGCTCCTTTTCCTTCTGGCTGGAGCATGAGAGTGTGTTTGTGGCTAATGACATTGCTGTAGATTGTTGTCCATTTCCTGCCTTGATCATTCAGATAGTCTCTTTCCCATCATATCCCCAGTACATCAGTGATTGCAATAGCAGAGGGCAGGTTTTCTCTGGGGCACTGAGCTTTGCCAAGGGGTTGGTGGCTCCTTTCTTTTCTCACCCTGGAGTAAACTCAGCTTTTTATTCCATCCTTGATGTTTCAAGGAATAACAGATGACCAAAGAAAGAGGTGGACAGGGTGGGTCTCAGGGGAGGGGCAGAGAGGTTTGAGAGGTGGGCAGGGCAGGGGAGGGTGCAGAGAGGCATGGGTGGTGAGCAGGGCGGTTCTCAGGGGAGAGGTCACAGAGGTGAGGGGGTGGGCAGGGCAGGTCTCAGGGGAGGGACAGAGAGGTGTGAGTGGTGGGCAGGGCAGGTCACAGGGGAGGGGGCAGAGAGGTGTGGGCAGTGGGCAAGTCAGGTCAGGGGGGCAGAGAGGTACAAGCGGTGGGCAGGGCAGGTCTCAGGGGAGGGGCAGAGAGGTGTGAGCTATGGGCAGGGCGAGTTTCAGGGGAGGGGGCAGAGAGATGTGGGCGGTGGGCAGGGTGGGTCTCAAGAGAGGGGGGCAGAAAGGTGGGGGCGTTGGGCAGGTCAGGGAGAGGCAGAGAGGTGCAAGTGGTGGACAGGGCTGGTCTTAGGGGAGGGGGCAGAGAGGTGTGGGCAGGGTAGGTCTCAGGGGAGGGGGCAGAGAAGTGTGGGCAGCAGGCAGACCTTGGAGTAGGGGATGGAGAGACGCGAGGAGGCCTTGGGGGAGGAGAGGAGTAAGCAAAATGTGGACCAGCAGGCCTCAGCCAAAGAGGAAGAGCAGGGATAGGATGTGGCCAAATGGGAGTGAGGGCGGAGCACAGGTGGGGCCTCAGAGGGAGGAGAACGAGGGAAGGGAGTGGAGTAGGGGGACAGCACCACGGTCTGGGCAAGGGCGCTCAGAGGATTCAGGGGACCTGGGGCAAAACAATTTTGGGGGCCCCTTCCATAAAAAACAGTTGCAATACTATAGAATACTATAGTCTCATGGGGGCCCCTGCAGGGCCTGGGGCAAATTGCCACACCTGCCCCTCTGGACTGCCCTGCCCTCAGCCTCTCCTCATAAGTCCCCTGCCCCGTAATCATTTTTGTTGCCCTCCCCTAGACTCTCTCCAATTTGTTTCTGGGGGTGTGTGTGAAAACTGGATGCAATGCTCCAGATGTGGCCTCACCAGTGCCAAACAGAGGGGAATAATCACTTCCCTCGATCTGCTTGCAATGCTCCTACTAATCCAGCCCAGTATGACCAGTTACCCATATTAAATGCAGACAGCAATATTTGATAAACTGGTTACTGTCCATTCAGGAGGTTATTTCCCACCTATTCATAAATAATGAAGATGCTCTAAGCAGAGGGGAGAGAGCTGTCTGGTCCGTGCATTTAATCCAACTCCCCAAGAGGTGGTAACTATGACACTGGGGGGAAGCTATGTTGGTGGGTGTGCAAGCTATGGTGTCTACATATATATATAAAGTTTAATCAAACCCCATTTTTAAAACCCCTCTGGTCTGGCAATAGAAAAGGAGCTCTCTGAGGCAGAGCCTGTCCTTCAAAATCCTTAAGATCACTACTTGCCTATAGAAATGTCATGGGGGTATAGCTCAATGGTAGAATGTTTGACTGCAGCTTGAGTGGTCTTTGGTTCAAATCCAAGTGCCCCCTTACAAACCTCTTCCTTTAACAAAAATAATTGCATATCCCTTTCCATTATGTTCAGGAGCTCCACTGAAAAGGATGCCTGAAATGAATGAAAACACTCAACATTTTCCTGTGCAAATGCATAAAAACCTAGCAAACATGTCCCCCAGCTGAAATCAGTTCCAATCCTCTAAGTGTCTAGGTTTGTTTTCATCAGTTAAACAAAGGCACATGAAAACACATTTGCAGGTCCTTGGCCTCCATGGGCTACAATGTGCAGAAGAACAAGAACCACATCCACTCGGGAGGAATGGACTAGTCTGTATTACATTTGGTAAGTAAGTTGCCATTGGGACTGAAAACTCTACTGGAGGTGGACAGGAGCCTGTTACAAAAATAAAATAACCAAGATTTACCAAACTCCCTGTTACATATTCAATCCCGTTTGTGCACACGGTATCAACTGGGGCTCTAACAAATGGCAACCTTCCTTTAACACAGATCGTTGTTCCATGTAACTTTCAGATACATTCGAATGGCAGCTGTTTACAGGTCATGTGCTTCTAGTTCATGATCAGCAGCAGAGTCTCTGTAAATTGAAGGATTATATCGTATTGTAAATAAAGATGTGGTCTGAACGTGAGCTGGTTCCCCCAGTTCAGTTCCAAATGCTCTGCTAGAAATGTCCCTGGGACCCCAGCCCTCCCCAGTAGGAGTGAAAGGCGAAACCCTCAGCTCTGCACTTAGATCCAGGCTGATTTACTGGGGGAACAGGGGAGAATTTATTCTTTGCTGCTGAGTAGGGAGCCAGGGCAGTTCTCTGGGAATCAAGGTGCCCAGCCTCACTCAGCTGCTTCATTGCCCCTAGGGCCCTGCAGGCTCAGATCATCCCTGAGGCCTGGCAGCTCCTCAGGGAGCTCTCCTGGTGCAGCTGGCAGGGCAGGAATATCCCACTCTAAGGGCCTGAGTTAAGGCAGCAGCTTTGCTCCCTCCTTCTAAACAGAGCTCCAAGGCCGTGGTTCTGAACCAGGGGTCCGGAGCCTCCTGGGAGGCAGCCAGCAGGTTTCAAGGGGGGGTCCACCAAAATAAACTAGAAAGCAGGGTCAGTGTTAGACTCACTGGGGCTCAGGGCAGAAATCTGATATCTGAGCCCTCCTGCCTGGGACTGAAGCCAAAGCAACTTAACTTCATGGGGGCTCTGCTAGCTACCTCCTAATAACAGCCCTGGCTTTATACTGGACATGCAGAAAAGCAGTTGTTGTGGCACAGGTGGGTTGTGGAGGTTTTATATCATGTGGCGGGGGGGCACAGAAAGAAAAAGGTTGAGAACCCCTGCTCCAGGGAATCTCAGAGAATAAAGACTCAATCCGACTCAGTGCTGCCAACTCCAAAGATTTTGCCTTGAGTCTCATGAGAGTTATTGTTTTCCTTAAAGTCCCAGCTCCTGGAGTCAAGTGAAGATGTGATAATTTCAGCCTTTGCTCTTAAGGAAACAGAACCTTTCTAGTCCTTGTGGCTGTGGAGAAAAATTCAAAATGTGACCCCAGTGCACCCTAAAGGCTCATCAAGCAGAAGGCAAATAAAAAAATACCTTAATTTATTAGTTTTATATAATCTTATGATTTTAAAGCCAATCTCATGATCTTGGTGAGCCTGGCTCAGAGTTTTTGAATGTTTGGAGTTGGCCATTCCGCAGACTGAGAGCTGGGCACCCTCCTTCACACTCAGCACACCCAGACTTTTCTAAAGCAATAACTCTCTCTTCTCCTTCATGCCGCTGTAAGGCAGCTGGGAATCCCCATTCCTAGACGTGCTTTTCCAGACACTGAATTCCCAACAGGGCTGAGTCCCCTCAGGGCTGTTCCGGGGGCTCCAGTCCCCCACCCCAGGACTGATGGGGCAGTAACCTCACATCTCCCCCTTTGTGATGTCCAGGGACCCTGCAGGGACAGCAGCTCCATGCTGGGCTCTAGGGTCCCCCCAAAGACCTGGGGGGAGGGAGCAGTTCAACTCCTGTGTTGAGGGCTCCTGGTGCCTGCAGGTGACAATATCTTCACAACCCCACCCCCTCCCCGACACCCCCATGGACTCGCCCCCTCACAGTCCCGCCCCCTGACACCCCCATGGACTCAGCCCCTCACAGCCCCTTCCCCCTCACACTAACACCCCCATGGCGCTCCCTTTTACAGCCCATCCCAGCACAGAGAAACGCCATAGCCCCCCCTCACACTGACACCCCCATGGACACTCCCCCTCACAGTCCCTCCCCCTCACACTGACACCTCCATGGCCCCTTCTCCTTTCAGCCCATCCCCTCCCAGAGACACTCCATAACCCTCCCTCTCACAGACTCTCCCTTCACACAGAGGGTCTTGTTTGCTGGAGCCTAGATGACCTCCAGAGGTCCCTTCCAACCCTGATATTCTGATTCTATGATTAGAAACCCAGGGGAGAGATTTCTGAGGATTTACTCCCTGAGGACTGGGTTCATCCAGTCATTTCACACCCCAGGCCTCCAGCATCTCCTCTGACCGTATTTACCAGTGACACTGCGCGTGGGCGGTGGGTATAAAAGGCTTGGAGAGGCTCAGGGGGCAAAAAATGCTGGATGTGATGCACCTCCCTTTGGAGGGGGCTGGACTGCTGCCTTTAGTGCCACTGACAGAACCTCCCGAGCAGTGGGGGAGCCACCAGCATTCAGCCCATGGCCCTGCCTGTGCTCTGCCCCCAGGCCCTGTTCCCACTCGGACTCTTCCCCTGGGAACTCCCTCACCCACTGGGGCATGCAGATCTTCCACCCGATCAGCGCCGAGCCAGGTCTCCGTGCTGCAAATTATTCCAGCATCTGGGAAGGAAAGCACAGCAGCCGACAGCTCCAGCATTGGCAGCTCTTTGCTCTCACTGGGACAGGAGGCAACAGAAGGGTGAACAGATGTCATGATTTTGTAGGGACAGTCCTGATATTTGGGGCTCTGTCTTATATAGGCACCAATTACCCCCCAACCTGCTCCTGATTTTTCACACTTGCTATCTGGTCACCCTACTGCTCAGTTTGAGGCAAATGTCTCTTTGTTCTCTGCTGTCCATGGTGGGGAATTTCCCCATTGAAAATATTTCTTGCTGGGTCAGGGAGTGGAGAGAGAAGAGGCATTTGCTCTGTTTCACTCCTCTCCATTTTCTGTTCCTCCCTTCCCTTCCAGGGTCCTCCCTTCCATTTCAGACTGTGCAGTGACACCCTCCCTGCACCCAGAACTCTGGAGCCTTTGGAGCAGCACAATCCCATGAGGTCCTCAGTGACTGAAGGTCTTTTCCAACTTCCAGGAGAGCCCAGCTTGAGACTAAAGGAAACTTCCTTCCTTCCTGGGGATCCTCTTGCACTTCCTGAAGATCAAGGTCATGAAGCCTCTGCCTTGCCTCCTGGCTCTGAATTAATGTCCAATTTCCCACTATCTGCTCGAAAGAAACAAATGTTTCTAACCCAGGTGAGTGGTGCTAATTCAGTTCTCAGCTGGAATGCTTCACCCATGTTCCTTAGAAGAAACAGACTCTCTGTGACACAGACTGACTGGGGTTCATCTCTGCATGTCCCCAGTGGGGAAGGAAAGACACTGAAGGGGAAGGAAGAAGATGGGCAGAAGGAGTCAAATGGGGCTAGACCAGAATAGAGGAGATTTTCTGCCTGTTAAAATGTACTGAATTGTCATTGCTAAAAAAACCAAAAATCCACCATCTTCTACTGGGTTTGAACCATCAGCCTTTTACAAGGCAGCCAAAGTGGTGAACCACAGACACAGGTAACTGCTTCCATCCTGTTTGTCTCTGAAGGACCTATGCTGGCTTGTGCAGGGGGAAATACAATTGTAGGTGTGGGTTCAGACCTCACCCAGAGCGTTGGTTTTCATTAGCCATGGAGCTTCCCCGACTTACTTTGTCTAATTCACATGGAAAGTGCCATACGAGGGTGATGAGAGTAAAATCTAAACTCTGAAATGCGGCGGTGGCCCATAGATTGGGATAAGGGGTTTGAAAAGAAAAAGCTCTAAGAATATAAAACCAGTCAGTCTCCAGGGGCAGGTACAGTACAGCACCTCCACAGGGAGCCATTGGGGGTGGGGGGTGTTCACTTCCTCTGTTCAATGTCCTGAGAGGTATTTTAAGATGAAGATAATACCATGGCTAACAATTGACTGACATGTTCTGGGTTAAAGAAAGGAAGGGACCTGGGGTTAATAGTCTGAAGTATTTGTGTTACCGTCACTGTCTGACCCCCCCTCAGTGCGGAGCAGGTTTGCACTTTGCTGGGTGGAATGCACAGACTCCTGGAGAGCAGGGGCAGCTGTTTCCATGGCAGAGAGCCTGGCACTTAGGAGACATTCTACACTTGCTGTTTTGAAGCAATTCAATAAAATAACAGTGGAGCTACAATGTCCCGTTCAAAATTTCAGCCCCTCCACTAGTGCAAAAATGTTATTTTAGGATCTAAACAGGAGGCTTCCAGCGCTAGGACACCTGACCAGAGAGCTCAGAGGGAGGTGGAACAGCTGCTGATTCTGAGGGTCCTGTGCTAAATCCACTTGCAGGTGGAAGTGTTTTATTTGATGGATAATGAGCACCAGCTACCAGGGGAGAATCCCTGAGAGCCACTGCCACTCCAGCTGCTGCTCCAGAGGGGGGAGCCCCAGGGTGCCTGCTGCTGTTCCGGTCACCCCAGGAGTGCTGCCGGGGGCCACCGAGCTGTGGATGCTCCTGCTGCCCGCAGAACCACAGGAAGGAGATGATTTTTTGACAGTGACAGATGCCTCATCCTAAAGGCCTTTGTCTGCCCCCTTCTAGTGACTGTTTGGTAGAGGAATGCAGCTCTCACTCCTGGGTCTCTCCTGGGGAAATGATGTTTCTGTGACAAACACCAAAGCTTTTAACAGAAAGGAAGAAAAAGAAATGGCCACACGATGGGACTAGGACATAAGGAACGAAACACAGGATGCTTCTCCCATGTGCATTGACTTTGAACCTTGTTGTTTGCAGTGTTGTTGTATCCATGTTGGTCCCAGGACATGAGAGACAAGGGGGAGGGGGTCACATAATATCTTTTAAAGGACCAAGGAAGGGAGTATTATTTACTCCTCATAACACAAGAACTAGGAGGGGTCACCAAATGAAATGAATAAGCTGCAGGTTTGAAATGAACAAACTTCCCTTGATCTGCTGGCAGTGCTTCTACTTATACACCCCAATCTGCTGTTAGCCTTCTTGGCAACAAGGGTACTGTTGACTCATATCCAGCTTCTCATCCACTGTAATCCCCAGGCCCTTTTTTGAAGAATTGTTGCTTAGCCAGTCGGTCCCCAGGCTGTAGCAGTGCATGGGATTCTTCCCTCCTAAGTGCAGGACTCTGCACTTCTCCTTGTTGAACCTCATCAGATTTCTTTTGGCCCAATCCTCCAGTTTGTCTAAGTCACTCTGGACCCAAACCAACCCTGCAGCACTTGGATTCTTTACATGCTTTCACAGAGCGAAGAGCACATGTTCCATGATTTCATAGGGCAGAGTTTTATGCTACAGGGAGCTTTCCCTGTGTGAATTTGACAGGTGAATCAACATAGAGACACACTGTGACCCTTCTCAGGGTGCTGAGGACTGTGAGTCTCCTTGTTGCCACATGCCACTAGGAAGAGGGAGTTTTGCATTTGGCAGCTGGATGTTAGTGACCAAATTCACCCAGCCCATCAGGCACTCAAGGACACTCCTCTGAGCTACAGCAACCACCCTAACCCCTGAGTTCCTTCGATGTGTCCCCCTCTGGCGTCCAGCCCAGATCACCAGATACTCAGAGAAATCCCAGATCCTCTCTGCCCAAAGCAATGGTATATCCTAGGTTACTAGTTTTACTGTGGACCACTGCTACTGTACCACACACAGCACTTGAGTACACTTATCGAACAAGCAAAAATGTAACAAAGGATAGAGATTTAAACAAACGTGAGTGATGGAAACCAGCTGTTACCAACTAAACAAAAGCAGAAAATGCAAGCTATACTTTTTAATAGTTACCTTTCCTATCTAAGTAGATTCTCACCTCACACTTCAGTCAATTTCACTGATTGCTAGTCCCTAGGAGCCACGGCCCTGCCTTTCATGAAGCACCACTGGTCATTAAGAATCTCCTTGGTGAATGGACCCAGAGTGTTTTTCTCCACCCTGTTATGAACTGAATCAGTCTTTTGTCTTTATATTCACAGAAAGGACAATCTCCTTCCTCTCATATTGTCCTTTTCACTTCCACAGGGTTTCAGTGTTGCTAGGTTGTCTTTGATGGTTTTCCATTTCCAATTTCCGGGTTGGTGCAAAGGTTGACAATGGAGCAATACATCACATAACTGGCTAGCAAGGAACAGGTGCCAATTCCCTCCCACTGGAATGGGCCGTCCCCACCAAGACCTATGATCGGGGTGACTCACTTTCACAACAATACCATATGGGCATAATTTTCCATGTACTTACATTACTTCTTAAATATGACTCGGACACACCTCTTGCAGTGATTAGGAGTATCAATAATTTACAAGCTTTCAGTAGAGATCTCACTGCTATGCTTCATGGATAAATATCATAAAATCAGTGTATTAGGTGTGGTGAGTTTGTCAAGTCTGAAACAGGAGTTGCTTGTGAATAAGTGACCCCTTTGCCAATTGGCACCAATGAGCTTTTGTCACAGATGCTCTGAGCTATATAGTCACACCCTGATATAACAGAAAGGCCAGCACAAAAAACAAAGAGAGGAACAATAAGATACTAAAATGACAATGGTTGGAACTCTCCATTTCTCTCAGTCTTTGGATTGATGGGTACTAAGAGCTGTAGCTACAGTTGAGGAACCAGGAGATCGGACAGCTGGCTCAGCCCTCCACACTAGTAACTTTCTCACATACAGGGAGATGGGTCAAAATTGGAATTGATGTCATGACTCGCTTCCCATAGGGGATCAATCTGTCTAAGGCTATGTCTACACTTCTGTCATAAACAGACAGCTAAGGATTAGTGCCTCTTTTACCTGTAAAGGGTTAAGAAGTTCACCTAGCCTAGCTAACACCTGACCAGAGGAACCAATGGGGAAACAGGATGTTTCAAAAGGAAGGAGGGAAGTTTCCTTTGTTTAGTCAGTTTTCAGTTTCAGCTGGAGTGAAAAAGACCAAGGAACCAGTCTCTTACCAGAATAGTAAGTTTTGGAAAGGAATAAATAGGTTTATGTTTATTTTCTTTTGTATTTGTCTTGGTGCAAATTAAGGGAATTATCAAATTTGGGTATTCTTGTGTGTATTAAGATTTTTGCCCAGGAGAACATCCTGTGTTTTCAAGTTATTGTCTGTGAGATTAGCTGATATGTTGTCTCCCAGAGTTTGTTTTTTCTTTTCTTTCTTTTACCTTTCTTTTCTTTAATTAAAAGCCTTCTTTTCAAGAACCTGATTGATTTTTCCTTGTTTTAAGATCCAAGGGGATTGGATCTGGACTCACCAGGAATTGGTGGGGGAAAGAAGGAGGGGATGGTTAAATTCTCCTTGTGTTAAGATCCAAGGGATTGGATCTGGACTCACCAGGGAATTGGTGAAGGAGTCTCTCAAGGCTACCCAGGGAGGGGAAGGTTTTTTGGGGAAAGGGAGTGATCCAGACACTGTGAATTCTGGATGGTGGCAGTGATACCAGATCTAAGCTGGTAATTAAGCTTAGAAGTATCTATGCAGGTCCCCACATCTGTACCCTAAAGTTCAGAGTGGGGGTGAGACCTAGGACAACTTCAAACACTGGAAATATTCTTCTGACAACCTAACACTGTCTACACTGGGGCTCAGGTCACATTAACTACTTCTCTCAGTGGAGAGGATTTTTTTTACGCCCCTGAGAGATATGGCTCTACTAACACAGCTTTTCAGCATAGACCACCCTTTAGATGGCTTATTAACCTGAAAGGCAATGGACTTCAGCCTTTTGCTTTATATTGATGGTTGATGAGTGCAGCTTTACTCTGCGCTGGTTAGGCCTCAACTGGAGTATTGTGTCCAGTTCTGGGCACCGCATTTCAAGAAAGATGTGGAGAAATTGGAGAGGGTCCAGAGAAGAGCAACAAGAATGATTAAAGGTCTTGAGAACATGACCTATGAAGGAAGGCTGAAGGAATTGGGTTTGTTTAGTTTGGAAAAGAGAAGACTGAGAGGGGACATGATAGCAGTTTTCAGGTATCTAAAAGGGTGTCATCAGGAGGAGGGAGGAAACTTGTTCACCTTAGCCTCCATTGATAGAACAAGAAGCAATGGGCTTAAACTGCAGCAAGGGAGATTTAGGTTGGACATTAGGAAAAAGTTCCTAACTGTCAGGGTAGTTAAACACTGGAATAGATTGCCTAGGGAAGTTGTGGAATCTCCATCGCTGGAGATATTTAAGAGTAGGTTAGATAAATGTCTATCAGGGATGGTCTAGGCAGTATTTGGTCCTGCCATGAGGGCAGGGGACTGGACTCGATGACCTCTCGAGGTCCCTTCCAGTCCTAGAGTCTGAATCTGAGTCTGAGCTTTTCTACCTCCTGGACACATCCTATGACAAATGTCATGCCTTTCCTTTGCAAATTAGAGAAGTGGGGAAGCCAGTGACCGTTATGCACTAAGTGGGTAAAAACGTATACAATTTATCTCCGCAAGTAGCTTTCCTTTTAATAGAAATTGACTTCGAAACTAAGCAAAATAAGTTCTATATGAAAACACAAAAAATTAAAATCTATACTGGGCCAATATTCTCTTACACACTCTTTCTCTCACACATTCTCCCACTTCAATCTTTGGAGGGAGGTTTTTCTACCAGAACTCCTTACGCAACAGAGGGTAAATTAAATCAAATTAACTTTTCAAGATTAGCCATCATTTCCTATATGACTAACAAAACAAAAAAACAAGACAACTTTTACTTTGTCCAAAATATTCATATTATCACACAGTCTCTTACTCTTTAACCAATAACTTCACTTATAATTTCATTTTAATTGGTAACAAGAATATATTCAAAGATCAAATTCTTGTCATATATGTTAGTTTTCTTTTATCCCCATTGCCAACATCTGAACCTTGCCTCAAGTTGTGGTTTGTCCCAACCACTTCTGAGAGTCCATATATCTCAGGATCTTCTGTCATGTGTGTTGGCGGAAACGGTCTCCTATGTGGGAATGTCAGCATCATGAGGAAAAATACCTCTCTTTTCACACTTTTTAATCTTTCAAAGTAGGAGGAGGGAGAGGAGAAGTGATGTAAATGTGTAAAATACAAGATAAAACTGTCTTGTCTACACTAAAGACATTTATTGATGTAACAATATTACTCAGGGGTTTGAAAAATCCACACAGGTGAGCAATGTACTTTTACAGACCTAACCCCCTGTGTAGATAGCAATACATCAGCAGGAGAGCTTCTCCTGCCAACATAGCTGCTGCCGCTTGTGGGAGCTGGACTAAAAGTCCAGCATGACAGGTCTCTTCCATTGGCTTAGAGCATCTGTAACAGCAGTCCTACAGCAGCGCAGCTACATTGGTGCAGCTGTGCCAACATCAGCTTTATTGTGTAGCCATAGCGTCAGACACAAAACCATAGAATCAGGACTCAATATGCGTGTATCCAGAAGTCTGAAATTGGAGCCTGATAAATTCATTGCCTCAGTGGTTACCCTCATTTCTACAGCCTGAAAGTCCTTGTTACCTAATCAGGCAGCCAGTTTGGGATCCACGGGGAAGGAATGTCCTATGAAGCACTCTCTCTTTGGATCCAAACAGCAAAGGATGATTGTTCTCAATCTAACCCTGGCATACTTTGGAAGTATAATCAGTGACACTGAACTAGGAAGTGGAGTTGCACAAACAATTTTCCTTGGGTCATTGGTCACCATAGCTTCCTTTACTGGGGTGGAAACCAAGAACTGTGGACTCTTTCAACCTCAGCTCTTTCCAAATCCTTGGTCTTGGATAGGGTAAATTTACACTTCTCTGAAGTAGAATCCTTTACAAAACTACTCAAAATCTCAGCAGTGTTAATGAGGAATGGCTTCCTAAAAAATGCCCAGCTTTTCTTTAATTCGGTGGCACAGGTCCAGGGAAGGGACTAGATACAGGCCTGGATCAGAATCTTTGTTAGTTATCAGAGCTGGAGATTCTATTAAAAAATGGCCATTTTTCTGAAGATATTACATTTTCAACACTGGTTTCATTTTATACACATCTTTAGCACCTACAAAAGATAAATTCGACAAAAACTCCACTTCTATTTCCTCAACATCTGTGTCATGAAGGGCTGCATTTCCCACACCATAGGATTAGCTAGGAAAGATCTTCTGTAGGGCCTGGGTTACAAATGCTTTGGGAACCAAACACATGGGCATTTTGCCTAGCTCAAAATCACTTACCCTGGAATTCTCTCTCCCCTTAAATAACTGAACGACACTGTGCTCATATGCACGTCCTTCAGTTAGTTGGGGTTCTGCTGCTGTTCATCATTTCTGAGTGGAAATTTTAAATCACTGCTGTTTCTTTGTTAGCCTGTCCAGTAAATTGGAGAGTTCTCTCCTGTTGACAGAACTGCACTTGAACTTTCTTCATGTTATCATGGAGGGATGGGGAAAAAGCAAAGCTGAAGTGAGAAATGACGACTTTAGCAAATGGTCATATGTCTTAAATTCTCCAATAAAACTGAGCTACATCCTATCAAACTGAACTAATATCCAACTGGGTGACCAAATAGCCTTCAGGAAAGATAGAAACCCACAAAAGAGAGAGATAGTATACATGGCAATGAAAGTGTCAAGTGAAATTCTGGAGCAGGTTACATCTGATTATTCAGAATCAGGACAAGAAATTCTCCCCTTACATTCATAGAATATCAGGGTTGGAAGGGACCTCATGAGGTCATCGAGTCCAACTCCCTGCTCAAATCAGGATCAATCCCCAAGGTTTTTGGATTTTTTGGCCCCAGATCCCTAAATGGCCCTCTCAAAAACTGAACTTACAACCCTGGGTTTAGCAGACCAATGCTCAAAGGACTGAGCTATCCCTCCCCTCTCCATACTGCTTTGATCCATTCAAACCTGCATCACTCAGCACTGTCTCACTAGTCAGTTATGTTATTTATAAAATTATTAGTATCTTTGCATCCCCATAATGGGGGACAAAACAGCCACTTTGCCAGAAGTGGCTTTACCAATAGATGGAACCTGGCATTTTAACTCCAAATGATCAAACTGCGTTTGGGATCCATTTGAATTCCCCTTCCAGGTCTTTGACACTTTCATCTGCACTCAGTGACTCTGATATAGGATTAAAGAAGTCAAAGCATCATCTCCAAGCACAGACAGCTGAAAACTCTTCCTCACATGGCACTCTGAGAAGTGGAGGGATAGAATGTGATGAAGATAAACTCTAACATGGCTAAGAGAAAAGGCAACAGTTCTGCAGTGATGGGGAAGGAGGGAATCTGAGTCTCCCCATCTCCTTCCAGTGTCAGAGACTGAAATGACACTTTTTTTCCTGCCCCTGCTCCTCTTCATTTAAATATAATTTTAAAAGTTTCCAAAATAACTGTTCTTCAGCACAACCCACAGCAACATGAGAACAACTGGTAATGATACAATCTGTATCACTGGTGACTCTAACAATAACTTTGCAATAGGAGGAATGGTATGAATGTGATGTTCTCTGGTTCCCGGTAGAAGGGGCACACTCAAATTACTCATGGGACAATGGATTTGATAGAAAGGACGAATGGGTCCACCTTGAAACAGGGCGACCTACAAAAGGCCAAAATGGGCCACTCATCCGGACAAGTTGAGGGATAACGGTGCTGCAAACAGTTCAAACAGCTTCAAGAGTTACTGTGTGGGAATCAGACAAAGTATTAACAAAAAAAAGAAGTCTTAATAGACCTAGAGGCTTTTATGGTGTTGATCTCTCTTGCAGATTCTCTGATGCCTAACATGGGCTGAGTGGCAAGAGAAGGTTTTCCCACACTCAGTGCATTCATAGGGCCTCGCCCTTGTGTGGATTCTCTGATGATTAAGATGAGCTGCTCTGTTAGTGAAGCTTTCCCCACACTCACTGCATTCATAGGGCCTCTCCGCTCTGTGGATTCTCTGATGTTCAGAAAGGGATGAGCTGCTAATGAAGTATTTTCCACACTCACTGCATTCATAGGGCCTCTGCCCTGTATGGGTTCTCTAATGACTAACAAGGTTTGAGCGTCAACTGAAGGTTTTCCCACACTCACTGCATGCATAGGGCCTATCCCCTGTGTGGGTTCTCTTATGACTAACAAGGTTTGTGCATTGACTGAAGGTTTTCCCACACTCACTGCATTCGTAGGGCCTCTCCCCTGTGTGGATTCTCTGATGTTGAGAAAGGCCTGATCTGTGAGTGAACTTTTTCCCACACTCACTGCATGCATACGGCCTCTCCCCTGTGTGGATTCTCTGATGCTTTAAAAGGAGTGAGTAGTCACTTGCACGGATGGTGGGAAAAATGTATGTATTTTTTCTTTTTCCCATAAGGATGACCTGCCGAGTTGTGGTTTCCTTGAGGTTCTGCTGAGTTCCATGAGAGTAAATATATTTACCCACTTTCTCTCCTGAGTGGATTCCCTGCTCTCTCTCTGGTCTGTGCTGAATCTCACAGGATTTTCCCTGCTCATGACTTCTGGACACATTCCTTTTCAATCTTTGTGATAATGCTCCATATTTATCCACGTGCTCAGCATCTTCCTGCTGAGAATTCTGCTCATTCTCACATACCATTACATCACCTGCTGTGATACAGACAGAAACCTCAAACAGGGATGGAAAGGGGAAGACCAAACCAAAAAAAATGCTGGAGACACGTCAAATAAAATTCAGGAACTGAACTCCACCCAACTCCTCCCCCAAATAGGAGAGAGGAGAGGATCAATTTGGCCCTTCACATCCCATCCAAATTTGCAGGGGGAAGGGAGGAAGCTACTACCTGGTGTCTGCTAGAATCTACAGGAAGCCATGAGCTATATTTACCCTGAGGATACAACCCCTGCTAGTGACAATAATGAATCAACAGACCTTCCAAGGGTTTTGCTGGGCATCCCAGATGTTTCCTTCATGCACTTACAGATTCCAAGTTGGTTTAATGTTTCCTCACCTGTGCAGGGAGCTCTCAGGATCTCTCTTTTCTCTGAACTCTGGAGATCTGGGACCCATGGCTCTTCCCCTTTTCCCAGCTGGGAGATTATATATGGTTTGGAAACTGGAAACCCTGTTCAGATGAAAGAAAACAAAGGAGTTCCGTTGATTTCATAAGACTGTGTCATAAAAAAAGCATTCTATTAGTTGAACTTCAGCACTTAGTGTGACCCAGTGTGCCTGGGACAGTCCTCACTGAAAATGCCAAGGTCAGGGCAGGCTGACTCAATAGGTGGATCCCCTTGGTCTTTTCCGTGGGTTCATTCTACAGGTCAGAGATGGCCAACCTGTGGCTCTGGAGCCGCATGCGGCTCTTCAGAAGATAATATGCAACTCCTGCTAGGAGCCGACTGACGAAAAAATTGTGGTTGTCCAGCACCAATTGGCATCCCTATCAGGCCCCCTTCCCTCCCCCCCGTGCCTCCCAGTCACTGTTGGCCCCCATTGATCAGAGCCTCCTCCTCCCTCCCCCGTGCTCTTGCCCGCCGTGATCAGCTGTTCCACAGCATTGAGGCGGCACTGCGGGGGAGGAGCAAGGATGCTGTGTGCAGCCTCATCCCTCCCTCATCCCAGTGCCTCCCGCCCACTGCGATCAGCTGTTCTGCGATGCACAGCAGGCTCAAGGGGAAGTGAGGACATGGCTCACTCAGGGGAGGGGGGGAAGAGGCGATGGGGACTTGGGAAAAGGGGTGGAGTGGGGGGGGCAGGGCCTGAGACAGAGCCAAGGGTCCAGCACCCCTAACCGGCACCAGTGTCTCCTTGAATAAATGACACAGTGACTAGCTGGTGTGGAAATTTTTAATCAAAAGTTTTCTTACACCACCTAACAATGGAAGGCAAGTGCACACAGGAAAGAAAATACAGAGATGAAAATGGAGGATTCCAACAGGAGTGGGAGAATAAGGACTTTTTTGTTAAACGTAATCGTAAGGCCACGTGTCTTCTTTGCCAGATGTGTGTGTCTCAGTTCAAATCTTCAAACCTGCAGCGTCATTTCGCTTCTAGCCATGCACATATGGATCGAGAATTCCCATGAGGTTCTGAACTCTGCACTTCAAAACTGAAAACTTTGAAAAAATAAACATATATAGAAGTCCAGTTCTTCACCAGATGCGCCAACCGATCGCAGACTGTAATGTTAGCCTCCTATGATGTAGTTTGGCACATAGCTCATGTGAAAAAGCCCTACTCTGAAGAAGAGCGTATAAAAACGTGCCTCTCTGATGTGATTTTAATCCTCTCACCAGAGAACGAGAATCTACAGAAGAAAATGTCTGGCCTGCACCTTTCACATCACACAACAGAATGCAGAATCTCCAACCTGAACAGTGACATCGAATCACAACTGCACTCGCAACTAAGTATTTGAGCATCGCTTTGGATGAATCATGCCATGCACAGGATAAATATTATCGGTATTTGTCCGCACTGTGTCTGATGACTGTGTTGTAAGGGAAGAACTCCTCGATATCGTGTCACTGAAGGACAGAACTTGGGGATGAGCTCTACAGGAGGTGCTGATGTTGGTAGTTACAAAAAGCCACTTGCCTTTACAGAGGCTAACTGCCATTGCAACAGACGGGGCTCATCCATGTGGGGATTGATGAATGGATTAGTAGGGCTTTGTAAGTCTAACAAGAGCTTTCCTGAATTTTGGACAATTCGCTACTATTCATCGAGAGCAACTGATTTATATATATATCTCAAATTTGATCACGTCATGAAACCTGTTTTGCACATTCTGAATTTCATTCCCTCAAATGCACTTAATCACAGACAATTTCAAAATCTAACTGAAGAACTGGATGAAGATGACTCCCCTGCCGATTTCACTGTGCAGTTTGATTGCTCTCGAGAGGTAAAGTTAATTCCCATTTTTTTGAGCTCCAGTAAAATTGTTTATGGAGGAGAAGCACAGAATGCACCCTGAACTTACAGATCCGGGATGGGTTCTAGACTTGGCATTTCTTGCAGACATGAAGCTGCATTTGCATAAACTAAATGTGGACTTAGAAGAAAAATTGTGGCTGCTGTCTGACCCAGTGCAAGCTGTGTTTGTGTTCATGAACAAATTGCAGTTGTTTCACAGACAAATGCTTGAGGGAGAGCCGACACACTTTCCCTCAATGTCACAACTTCCAGACAGATCAAAAAATGATGCAGCAGAACCCCTAAAGTGGAGCACAACTAGATATGTGAGCCTGATTAGAGATCTTAAGGACAGTTTTGAGGAAAGATTCCAAGATTTGCAGCAGAAAAGACCTTTTAGTGCTGAAGCCAATTGTCTAAAGCCCCCCTTTAGTCACTGATGAAGCATCATCCCAGATGGAAATAACAGAACTTTTGGAAGATGACAGATTGAAATCTTTTCAGAAGACACAGAGGCACCCTTACTTTCTGGCAATCTGTACCAAAGGATAAATATGCCAACATCAGAGGTGCAGCCCTAAAATGAATCTCAATATTTGCCTCGACCTATCTTTGTGAGTCTGTTTTCTCGACACTCAAACGTGAAATCCAAGCACTGATCCGTTTTGACAGTCAGCCACTTAAGAGAACTGCTGCGTGTGGGCACAACTGAACACAAACCAAACTTCAAGGGAATTGTTGAAAGCCAGAAATTGCCAGAAATCCCATATCTATATCTATACACACATACACATAAAAATATACGAATATAATCATTACATATTACTGTGGCTCTGTGGCAATGTACATTCGTAAATTCTGGCTCTTTCTGAGGCTCAAGGTGGTACAGCTGAGGACCCTTCATGGGCCATCAAACAGGTTAGGCAGTGCTAATGCCACTCTGCCTGGAAGTGTCTCCCAGAAACATTGCACAAGTCTGGAAATACAGATATACCCTGCACATCTATAACTCACAATACAAAGGTGAGACAAACATAGAAACAAGATTCTCATACTTGGCAAATCATAATAGTTTCACAGATACCTTACACAGCATAGCTAGCATGATTCACTGCAATTTTATAATATTGGTATTAATAATAATAATAATAATAATAATAATAATAATAATAATATAGTGTCTCCCAATTCCATACAGTGTGACACTTAGTAAAGCAGTGAACAAGTATGGCTTGTGAGATATCATTTGAAAACTCATAATTTACTGAATATTATCCTCCCGTTAAAATATGCGTAGCAACACCGTATGTAAAGTGATGAGGTTTTACTTTATGGTATTACTGAAAATGTTACAGCTCTGGGGAACACCCACAGACCAGTTCCCTCAGAGACAGCAAGGCAAACAGCTGGTGAAATAGCTATTCTCCGGCAATGGGAAGGTGTGAACAAGATATTTACATTGCATCACAGGGAAGGCTTGAAGGTCACATCCACAACAGACAGCCTGCCACCATGACTCAGGTGAAAACTGATGATGTTTCTAGTACAAAGGACTGAATAATAAAAAGAGGTGGGGAAAACACTTGAGACTCTCTCTCTCTCCCACTTTTCCATCTCCTCATGAAAACAATTCCTGAAGAACTGAACCTGGGCAGGAGTAGGGGTTAGAGAAGAGTCCTAACTGAAAACAAGCCAGCCTGTCAGAGCACGTGGTGAGAGAAACATTTGCTTTGAATTCTTTTTAGCTTGTTAAGTTAGACATTAGTTTGTGTTTTATCTTTGCATTTCTTTTGTAAACAATTCTGACTTTCATGCCTCATTACTTGTAGTCACATAGAATCTTTTTTTTTTTTTTGGTATTTAATCTTGTTATAATATATGGAGTTATACCTCTCTCATAGAAGTGGAAAGGACCTTGAAAGGTCATCGAGTCCAGCCCCCTGCCTTCAGTAGCAGGATTAAGCACTAGTTTTACCCCAGATCCCTAAGTGGCCCCCCCAAGGACTGAACTCACAACCCAGGAGTTAGAAGACCAATGCTCAAAACACTGAGCTATCCCTCCAAGCAGAAAATTAAGATTAAAGTGTGTGAGAAATTCCATTTTGGATAATAAGGCTGGTGCATGTCATTTTCCACTGATGAAACAACAGACTTCATATGAGTTTGTCTTGTTCAGGAGCATGGACAGTGCAAGGTGCACATTTCTGGGGGAAAATCTAGCACTTGAGAATTTGCTGGTGTTATCCTGAGTGGCTAACTAGCAGCACTCAATACTGTGTAGCTGGTAGAGAGTTATGTGCTGGAGACTATGTTAACTGGCCAAGAGGGGCTGTTCTCACAGTAAAACAGTGGAAAAGGCATCCCAAGTTGGAGAACTGAGGTGACAGCTGTTAAACAGTCCAGATTGTACTCTGGGTAATGTCACAGACACTCATTATGACAAAGCCTCTTACAACACAGAGAAAGTAAATCCATGTCTCAGAAATCCAAAATTCCAGAGAAAGGGCAAGTCTCCCTGGCACTGCTTCTTGCTGACAGAGAAGTCCACAGACAATGGGAGAGTCCTGGGGAAGCTAGGAACAGTAAGCATGGGCTGATGGGGTTCAGTAGAGTAAGGAACAGGAAGGGAAGGGATATCATTAATGCAGGTGTAACATTATTGACATGAACTGTGACCGTATAGATCATTGTTGCAATCGGGTCCTATGGTTGCACCAGGTCTTGTACAGAGGAGGCCAAGTGGGGCGTCTATGGAAAAGTTGTAGTTTGCTGGTTATGATTATGCTGTTTATATGTGTGTATCATTTTTGTATTTGAAGTTATGAATATTGGCCATGTACTTGTATCTCAATGTGCTTGACGCTAAGTATTCTCAGTGGAGCATTTGCTCAGCTTCTTGAGACAGGACTATTCTCAGTAAGAGCTCAGTCTCATTTAATTGACAATGGACTTTGGGAGATGGCAATCTACATCTGAGCTTTCCTGGGAACATTCAAACTAGCATGTAAACAATGGCGTCAGCCTGCAGAAAGCTAAATCATTCATGGACATGTGACTTGACCACATGGTGACAAACTCCATCTTGTTGCTGTGATTTTGCACAGGAGAACAAAGGGGTTTCCTCCAACAAGAGAAAGAATATAAAAGGCCCTGGAAACCACTCTATTTTTTTGTTTCAGGTGGCTCAAGAGATGGCCTCTCCACCCCCAAGAAATACCTGAAAGAAAGTGGAACAAAGGACAGTAACTACGGTGGTATGAGTGATTGCTGGACCCAGACTAGGAAGGAGTCATGTCTGTGAAAGGAGCTTATTGAAAGATCTATAAATCAGTTTCTTAGTGTATTAGGCTTAGACTTACTGGCATAGAAAACGGGCTCAGAGGAAGTCTGAGCACACCAGGGGACAGTCCCAGGGAGGTCTCTGTGACCAAACCTGTCACAGCAGGATCTCAGCAGTACTAGATGTCAGGATAGCACATAGTGCAGCCCATTGGAAAACATAATCCCAACTACACTTATTAAATGATGGGGTCTAAATTAGTTTTTTCCACTCAAGAGATGGATCTTGGCGTCATTGTGGATAGTTCTCTGAAAACATCCACTCAATGTGCAGCAGCAGTCAAAAAGCGAACAGAATGTTGGGAATCATTAAGAAAGGGATAGATAATAAAACAGAAAATATCATATTGCCTCTGTATAAATCCCTGGTACCCCCACATCTTGAATACTGTGTGCAGATGTCATCACCTCATCTCAAAAAAGATATATTGGAATTGGAAAAGGTTCAGAAAAGGGCAACAAAAATTATTAGGGATTTGGAACAGCTTCCGTATGAGGAGAGATTTAAAAAACTGAGACTTTTCAGCTTGGAAAAGAGACGAAGAACAGGAGCTATGACAGAAGTCTATAAAATCAAGATTGCTGTGGAGAACTAAATAAGGAAGTGTTATATACTCCTCCTCATAACACAAGAACTAGGAGTCACCCAATGAAAGTAACAGACAGCAGATTTAAAACAAACCAAAGGAAGTATTTCTTCACACAACGCACTATCAACCTGTGGAACTCTTTGCCAGAGGATGTTGTGAAGGCCAAGACTAGAAGAGGGGTCAAAAAAAGAACAAGATACATTTATGGAGGATCGGTCCATGAATGGCGATTACCCAGGATGGACAGGTATGATGTCCCTAGCCACTGACTGCCAGAACTTGGCTGTGGAGAACACTGGGTAATTAGAAGTTATAATTCAGGAACAACAGACTCTAATTAGTCTAGAAAAGCAGAATGTGAAACATAAGAATCAGATCATGTGACTTTGGGAACGAGAGACTCCAAGATCCAAGGAGCCTGCAGAGAAGAGAGATTATGGCTATTAGACATGGAGATGGGAGAGCAAGTCTTTTCCATGTGTCAAGAAGCTTCACTATCAACCTAGGCCATTTTCACATGCTGGGGTGCGATCCAGAGCAGTGAGGAGTTGTGTCATCTGCAATCCTGGGTGAGTTTCGATGTTCTGCTGCTGAAGATCCCTTGTCTGGATACTCCCAGCCAGCATTCAAGGACACCCTGAGTGTCTGTGTGACAGGTAACCCTGGACCAGCAGCTCTGACTCCTGCAGCCTGCTTGTTACACCCCAAGCACATTCTGGTCTGGATAGAGCAGAGGAGGGTCTCTGGTAGTGTGTGTGTCACTGGCACATTGGGGGACACTGAAACAGGGCAGAGCAGACGTGGCATTGTGGGGCTCGCATGAACCTTATCTCTTCATTTCCCTTCTAATAACTGAGGGCACAGGAATCCTTACCCAGAGAGGTCATGTTCTCATAGTTCTCCTGCATGACATCCCTGTAGAGGGCCCTCTGAGCAGGATTCGGCAGAGCCCCCTCTTCCCTGGTGAAATACACAGCCACCTCCTCAAAGGTCACCAGCTCCTGAAAGAGCAAGGGTCCAACACTTAGTACCTGCTGCCCCATTCACAGCCCCACTATTCGTGGGGGAGAGGAGCCAAACAGAAGCACTGGGTAGCTTGCAGTCAACAGAGTCCCACCCCCACCCCTCTCAGAGCACCCAGGAAGCACCAGGGTGAGGACAAGAAGAGGGAGCCCCTTGTCTCTCCCAGCAGATCCATCACACACCTACCAGCCACAACAGCAGATGGAGCCCCTAGCAGGATCCAGGGAGAGGTCCCTGCTAGGAAGCCCAACACCCTCCTCATTCTGAGGAGCTGGATATGAAGGGAGGGGAATCTCCCCTAAACTTCATCACTGGGTGCCCCTTTCATATCTCACAGCAGCCGCTGGTTACTTGGATCAGGCTCCAGCACTGGGAGTCTGGTCAGTTTTCCTAGCCTCATATAGGCGGGTTATTTTCTGTTTCACAACTTAGGGCATTTCCACCTCCAAACCTCATGAGTCTGTTCCTAGAATCTAGGCCACTTATTAAACAACTCCCAGTAGGTTTGCTGCACCCTGGCCTCCTCCCTTCCCTACCCAGTGAATTTCCTACCCTAGTTCAACCTCCAAACCAGACTGTGCAAATCTTCCCATCTCCGGTGTATTTGCTGTCCCTCTCGCCCAGCAGGAACCCACCAGCCACTACCGATAATTCCTACCTGAGCTGCCTCCTCTGCAGCCATTTCTCTTCCCTCTCCCATGAGAGGATGGGATGAGCTGGAGCGGAACATGGACATCATTCTGCAGCCTGGCAGGGTGAGAAGGGCAGTGGTGGAGGTTTCAGGACCGATTTTAGTTCATTTCACATCACGATTCCCCCAGGCTCTTTCCCTGCAGACAGACATCCTACATTCTGCCATGCTGGGAAAATGCTCAATCTCTTTATTACAGTGTAGACCCTCCTGTCAGGTTAAGCCCACAGACACATTTTTAACCTCCCTTCTCCATCCCTCCATCCCATAACAAAGTCTCTGAACACAAGGCTAGAAAAGAGCAGAACCCAAGGAGTCACTGTGGGGGGGATTCCCTCAGCCACTGACCCCAGGGTAGCCACACCCCAGCAGGGGGAATATGGAGTCAGGAACTGGCTTTTCCTCTGACCGCTCCTTTTCTTGTTCACCTGGGCCTGGCAGAGAAGAAGCTTTCATTAAGGTCACTTTTCAGCACAGAACCCCCTCTGGGAGAGCAGCAGCTGCTAAGCCTGGTCTCCCAGATCACAATGGAGGCTGCAGCCTCTGACCCAGGAAGCTGAACCCCAATATCCTGAGCAGAGAGGGACAGAGCATTTCAGCAGCCTTCCCTCCTTTAGCTCACTGTGGAGAGCAGCTAATGAGAGCCCCTCCTCACAGGGAGAATTGCTGATCTCATTTGTCCATCTGGAGTCACTCCTTGTCTTTCCATGCAGTGACTCTGAATTAACAATGATCTCTATGAAACCAGATTTCAGAAAGAAAGAGTCCAGAATGCTGTGGAAGAGACCATTGTGCAGCAATGCTGACCCCCTTCCCACTCCCTCATTCCCCAGATCTAGGACAAGGACTCAAGGAACAAATTTTCCCTACGGAACCGGAAGTTCCTGCAGTTTTCAAGAGAGGAGAAAAGCAAAATCTATGAGTTCACCCTCACCGTGTTTCATAAGTGGATAGAAAGTTATCACGGTGACTGGGCCTCGCCGGGGAATGCCAGGAAGTGCTTGGAGCCAGGATTCTGGTATAAGCTAATCAGAGAGAAGAAGTGAGGTCAGGAGCAGTCCCCAGAGCCCCCATCGATATTCCCTGGGACCCACCCACCACCACGAGCCCCCAGCAGCCAGACACCACCTCAAAAGGGACCCCCCTACTGGGAACTCAGTCCTTCACTGTCTGCCTAGGACTCCTGCCTGCCCTCCAGCAGGATCTGCCCTGCCCTTTGCCTGGCACCCCCTCCTCCCCCCTGCAGGATCCCCTGATGCTTTACAGTGGCACCCCTGGCCTAGCATGGGGGATTCTCCCACACACACTCTGTGCACTGGGCATGGCAGCGACCCCAGGAGTCTACGGGGGAAGTCCAGACCGAGCCCCTGGCACAGCACCAGGTTCCCTCTAACCCCCTGTCCCGCCTCGCCAAGAGACACCCACTCCCACTGTTCTGCAGCCAACAGGCCACTAGCAATACCCACCTCCAGGATCCATAGCCTCAGGGCTTGGCACATCAGAACCATCCCCTGAAACCCCAAACCTCCAGAACCCACCAACCTAACTAGGGTACCCCCTGTTCAGCCACCCAGAGACCTCCCCCTACCACAATGCCCCTTCAGTTCCAGCTGCAATCGCCCCACACAGATATGCCCCCTCTCTCCAGCAACAGTGTTACCTCACAGTGCCTGATGATAGAAAGTTATCACTGCCCCCTGCTGGCCAGTCACACAGGCAGAGGATCACTGGGGGGTGCTTCTTTAACAGGAGAATGGAAGGTCTGGAGGGACAAAGTAGGTAAGAAATGACCATGCCCTGTCACTAACAAATAATGGCCACCATGGATCCACCCGAGGTGGCTACATCTTAGCTTATTGGGAAGCAATCGGGAGGGGTAGCTCAGTGGTTTGAGCATTGATCTGTTGTGAGTTTAATCCTTGAGGGGCCACTTAGGGATATGGGGCAAAACCAGTACTTGGTCCTGCTAGTGAAGGCAAGGGGCTGTACTGTGACCTTTCAGGGTCCCTTCCAGTTCTAGGAGATAGGTATAACACCACAGATTATTATTACCCCCTCATATTCAATTAGAAATAGACAACTAAAGAAAAGTGGGACAAATGTTTAGGGTATTTCATATCGACCTTTGAGATTTGCAGAGAAAATGTGTCACAAACTACATATTTGATAACATGACAGAAAAACACCAAGATCTGAGGGGATTTTATTTTGCTGTGAAATAACTAGAGAGAAAGGGTGGACTGTTTGACTGGATTTTATGACTGTCCAATACATAAACACAAAGTGATGGTTCCCCCCACTGCCACCATTCACATGGGCAGCTCGGAGGGAGCCCTTTGAGGAGCTGATTTAAGAGGGCAAGGGAGGGGGAGCTGGAGGGCCCCCTGGACAAAGGAAGGGGGCAGCAGGTGGGATTGGGAAATGAGGTCTGGGCAGTTTCCATGGGGGACACATACAACTCTCTTCCCCGCCCTGGCAGAGAACATGCATCTCATCCCATCCCCACCCCACGGGCAGCCATGTTTTGGGGAATGACTCAGGGTAACAATTTCCCATCCAAACAAGGACAAATTGCTGCAGATAAAATGGGTGGGAAAATCCCTCCATGAGAGAGATTTTAAATTGACATTTGAGAATTATGGAGAGAACAGGGCAAAATCAGGCGAGACTAGAGAGCTGATCATTGGGGGGGAAATCTCCCTGGATTTTATAGCCACGTGTGATAATGAGAACAAAGGAAAAACTTGAGAGAATTTGTATGTGGGAGGAAGTGGCAAAAACAGGGAAAGGATCCAGTTAACTCACCTGCCCCACCCCTCCCATGGGAATGTCCTAGCTGCACAGAGACAGTTCAACCACCCCCCCCATGACCTTCCTCTCCCTGCAACTCCGGCTTCTCCTCTCCCCGCTTTCTGACACCTCCCCCCACACCAAAGGGGGGGGCCTCTGCCAGTGCCTCAGCACGAGCTCAACTCCTGCTCCTCCCCCCAGCCCTGATTTTGCCCTTTAGCCCCCTCTTGACCATGCCTCCAGCTGCTTGACACCCCCCCCCCCGACAAGTCAATTTCCACCCCCTGCTCAGCCCCTGGCACCCCCCTGCTCCCTGTTGCTGCCATCGCCCCTTTCCAGCCCCTGGAACTAGCACTCAGCGGAACGTTACGGCTGACACGGGCAGGGAGAAGGGCAGCGGCTTCAACAGCTGTTACTGAGCATGCTCAGTGCCCGGGAGTAGCACATTGCAATTGGGAGCAATTTAATACAGTGCCCCGCGCCCCCGCCGGACCCCAGTCTCCGCCCCTCCCCCCATCCCAGTGGGGCCGGGGCGGATCATGCTGCAGCTCCACTGGGGCTGAGGCAGCTCCCAGGCTTCTCCCAGGTTCCCCTGAGCAGAGAGTCAGTTTCCTGCGGGGGCAGATCCTGGCCGCAGCTGAGAACAGCGGCTCTGCTCTGGCTCGGGCGGCTCCACCGCTGCTGGCAGCACATGGGCAACCAGGGAGCAGGTTCCCGGGGGCTGCAACAGCTGCGGATCCGGGGGCGGAGAGTCACTTTCCTGCCCCTCCCCCGGGGGCTCTCGCTCACCTGGAGTCTCTGGCCCTGGAGCTGATGGTGGCAGAGTCCGGGGCTCCAGGAGGCTGGTTCCCCTGGAGAACGGCCCAGGCCGCCTGGCCTGGCAGGGAAAGAGCTTTAATGCCGGGATGTCCCCTGCACAGACCCTGGGAAGCAGCAGCTGCTCAGCCCGGGCCCCGAGTCACACGGAGGCAGCAGCAGAATCTGCTCTGTGCCAGAACCCCGCCCCCAGTCTCTGGGTTTTCTTCTCCTGTCTCCTTCTTCCCAGCACCCACCGCATCCAGCTGCTCCCTTCCTGTGTCTGCAAATACCCGCCTAGGCGGGCTGCAGCGCTTGCTGGGGCTGTCTCGAGTGGCTGAAGTTCCCTCCATTTCTGCTTCACCTGGAGGGGGAGAGGAGATGGTCCCAGGGTGTGAAAGCAGAATTAGGGGGCAGGGAAAGGAGGACTGTTTGGAAAGGTGGGTTTTTGCGAGGGAGGAGGGTGATTCAGATGGGGTCAGAAGAACTTGGGCAGCAGAGGCTCAAAGAAATTGAGGGGAACTCCCTGGGTGTCTCAGTGTTGGCCAGGGTTTGTACAGCACCTAGGGCAATATGGGGTCCCGATCTCAGTCATGGTCTGTGCAGCACCTGGGAGCCCTGATGTCTGTTCCCTGATCACAAGCACTGGGAATGGGATTTGTCTGCCCTGCGTACCACCTTTAGCACATGTGCCGTAGGTTGCCAATCCCCGGTTTAAACTCAGCTGTTCCCTGTGCGGTTCAGTAACATTTCAAAGAGGATCTGCAAGCAGTTTGGACATCACAACCATGATCCTCTGCTGGGGAAGGAATGGGATAGATTGAACTTGGAAATGGTTCCTGATTTTGATTGTGTTTTTTGGGTATAGGAGATCCCCTCATCCCGGGAGCAGAAAAGAACTGCCCCTGCTATGGTCACACACACCCTCCCCTCCCCAACAATAACAACTGGGAGTAAAATTAACAAGGATGCCAGAAATGGTGTCTAACCCTGGGGGCTGAACTGTGCAGGGAACAGCTGAGTTTAAACTGTTCTTACACAGGCAGCAGCAGCAGCAGGCAACTCAGCCAGTGTCCCTACTGCAAGCTAGTGCCTAAAGAAGAACCCCTGCTGGGGGCGAGGAATGCAGAGCCTTATCTGCAGCCTGGCTGGAGGAGGGGGAAGGAGGAGATGAGAAACCAATGTGACAGTGAGTTTTCCCCTTCCACCTGCTTTTATTAGCTCTGGATTTAAGCTGTGCAGCCAAATGCTTGTATTTGTTGTGTATATTAGTATTGGAGACAAGATGCCCTCATCCCGGGGGCAGACAAGGACTGCCACTGCCATGGTCAAACACACCCTCCCCACTCCCCCCAGCTATTGTGAGTGAAATTAACAAGGATGCCAGAAACCGCTCCTAACCCCAAGGGAACAGCTGAGTTTAAACTATTCTTATGCAGGGGGCAGGCTTTTCCCTCCCTCAGCCAGTCTGCTTTTCTTACCAGCCCTCCGTACCAGCCCATACCCGCTTACTTTCACCTCTGGAGAAAGGTACAAAAATACATACTGTGGATGAACATCCCTTAAATCAAATTTTCTTTTAGGGAACTGGTTGTTAAGATTTGGGCATCTCATCAGTGGCTACCCCTGCAACCCAGTATCTAATAGGCCTTATCAGGCTTGCAGCCTGGGATTTTCCTAGACCAGAACTCCCCAGCTCCCTTGCCCTTTCCCCAGCCCTGCTCCTCTCCAGATACCTGGCTACTCTCCCTGAACATAGGGAGACTGCTGAGCTCCTAGCTCCCAGCCTCCTCTGTAGGACCAGCTGAGGCCTGATTGGGGCATGGCCCAGCTGCAGCTGCTTCCCCAATCAGCCTAGCAGCTGCTTTCCCTGCCACAGGCCTCTCCCAGGGCTGTTTTAAGCCCTTCAGAGTAGGAGTGGGGTAAGCACCCCACTACAGTCCCCCTTCCCAACAGCGTGCGTAGTTGCTCGGAGGGGGTTATTCTGGCAGACTCTTGTGATGGGAGTTGTGGGTTCTGGCAAGCCGGAGTAATGGATATTTTGGATTAAGGGATACGAAAGAATCAGGACCCATTCCAGTTACGGGGGTCAACCTGGGATGAGATTAAGAGGGAAATGAGGGGTAGCGTTAGGGGACCCGGAGGGATGGGGGTGGCTGAGGATCCCACTCTCCTTCGTAAACGGGGAGCAGAAGAAGGTGTCTTTGGGGACAGGGTGCCTTCCAGGGAAGGGAGGCACTTCAGTCCACTTGTAAGGGGTTTAACATAAATGGAGCTTTGTGGGAGACAGTCCGTGGTCTTTCGGGTTTGGTGCTGCTCCAGCAGCTTTAGGGCTGCTGAAGGATTGTGGATTGGAGTCAGGAGAAGTTAAGGATAATTTGGTACAACAGAGTTTGGAGTCAGAAGCAGTTAAGAGGCCTCCTAAAGAGACAGGTGCTGGGGCTTGGTCCTAGGGGAGTGGAGAAAAAAAATTCAAAGATATAACTGCTGGGTTTGCAGGAGCCAGTAACAGCCCCCACTCTGCTCAGGATAAATAACCGTTGGTCAGGATTCCGACCCTCCTGCTTGTGTGACATTTCAGTCTACATGATGTTATAAAAATATGCTAATGAGTGAATGTAATGTGACTGGAATATGTTTCATACATAAGGTCTCTTGTAAGGTATCATTACAAAGCTTCTAATCGCCATGCATCTGAGGGGTCTGAGCCCTGGACAGATTGCTGCTGTGTAGCGAGGCGCTCTGGCTCCTCACCGCGCCTGAAAGGGACGAGCACCAGCACCGGACCGTTACAGGAAGAAACTGCTAGTTCAAGTGGTTCACCACAAACCTCAGGGCCCCTGGGTTGGGACCTGGAGAAGAGGGTGGGCCCAGGTCCCTCCCTCTCCTCAAGGATACTAGTGGGGTAATTAAAATACAGTTTCAGAGGCAAATAATGATGCCCTGAACCTTCCCCAAAGAAGAGAAAGCGTAAGACCCAACATAACAGTACCGGCAATTTGCCACAGATATCATTACAAAGCTTCTGCATCTGATGAAGTGGGTATTAACCCACAAAAGCTTATGCTCCAATACATCTGTTAGTCTATAAGGTGGCACAGGACTGTCTATCACAATCTACTGAGTGTGATCATCCTATTTGTATAAATGTATCACTCTTGTATCTGAAAGTAGAAATCTGAGAGATAACTCTGAGGGCCTTATTGCAATTATGCAAAGTGTGGGCCATTAATGGGGCTTTGGAATCTTGATGACTCCCATTAACCAGGACAATTGTCTGCAGATGGGTGTGTTTTACCTATAAGTCTTCCTGTATACCTGTGTGCTGGCAAGTGGGCAATGAAGCCTGCTCCACTCTGCCGGCTTGCAAGTCGCTCGAAAAAGGGGGCTTGGGGGAAGGTTGGAATGGGGGTGGAGCAGGGTGGGAAGAGGTGGGGTGGGGGCAGAGCAGCATCGGGAGCTTGGGAAAGAGGTGGAGTGCTGAGGGACAGGAAGAGGTGGGGCTGAGCCTGTCTTGGAGCGAGGGGTTGTCCCAGGCCCCGCACCCCCTAGGGAAGGCCCTGGTCATGGTAACCAGGAACCTCTCCCCCCAGTGTTTGCATGTTCACATCACCATACTTTGAGGCCCCACCTGGACAGCAGGTGAGGGACAGCCCTGGGTGTCACAGACTCTGGTGAGGGGAGGATGCAGGGGGCTCCTGCACGTTGGCAGGCCCTGTCTGGAGCTGTCTCCCAACCCCAGGGCTGCACATATGCAAGAAGGCCAGATCCCCTCTTGGGGTCAACCTGACATCCTCACCCCCAGGACTGAATTCTTCTCCAGCCCCCTTTCCTGAAGGGCTGTGACGTGGGCCTGGGGGTTAAGAAAATCCTCCTTCTGTCCAGGTGTCCCTGACACCAGCACCAATCTTTCTGCTGCTTCCTTTGTGCTGCCAGGCAAGGGGAAGACACCCCCCAGCCCCCAGCCAGGAGGATTGATACCAGACACCTCTGTGTTTTTGGGGAACCAGGTGCAGTATCCAGCCTGACTCAGGAAAGACACCACTCCCCCCCGCTCCGCCTCTGCTTAAACCAAAACTCATTAGAGGAGAAAACTTGCAGAGAGCGGTGAAGGGTGTTGGGAGACACACCTAGATCCCTCGTGACAAGGGTGACAAGATTAAGACATCTCCATTAGCATACAGAATGAAGAACAGAGAACTCCCCCAGACTCATCTGCATGAAAGATGGGACAGGAAGACATCTCAATTTACATACAGACTGGAGAACAGAGAACCACACTGAACTCTGGGACCAGAAAAAGCAGGGAAGCACTGCATCATGGGAATCTCTGCTCCAGATGCTAATGAACCTATGTCTGCCCACACCCAGCTCAGCAATTTTCAGACCAATTCTAGTCATGAATCCTTATTTGATACCCAAATAGTGAAGCAGCCTAGTTGCATTGTAAGCTCCCTGGAAGAAAACAACACCCATAGCCAAGAGTGATCAGCTCCTATTGTCTAGCCTAAAGAAAACCCTTGACTCATCATCTTACCTCTAAACAAATCTAGTGTTCTCCCTTCAACCATTGTAATTTCTCTGCAAAAATCCCCACTCATCCTCCAGTCGGTTCTTGTGATACTTAGAACCAAACTAGGCATCGGTTCCACTGGAACTCCATCTTCTCCTGACTGATTGTGCTGGGGGACTCAGCCTGTCTCCTACCCTCAGGACCATGAGCTACCACTATCATCTGGGAACCCCGACCAGTTCAAGCTTCAGGGAACGGTGAGATCCCCTTCTCTTTTTCTCTCTCTCTCTTTCTCTTCCTTTTCCTTTCTACCATGGGTATTAACCTTTAATAATGTAGGTTGTGTTGGTTTAGCCTCCTTGTGTAGTTATCACTAGTATTCAGTAAATAACTTGTATGGTGAAGGTGATTGCTTCTCTCCCTCTTGCTGAACTTTACTCTTCTGTGTTTTTAGCTTCCCCCATTCACTGTACGGCAACACTTCTTTCACCTAAGCTAAAGATCCCTGCAGCGCCCCAAATCCTGTGCGGTTTGCTCATCAGGAAGGTTACTGCCAGAACTGTGATGTGAGAGTGGGGATAGGGACGTGCCGAATCTGGGACGCATAAGGGTAACAGCTTGAAAGTGCTGCTTGACCCAGTCCATGGAGCCCAGGGGCAGATAAGGAGAGGCAGCTTGAAAGTGCTGCTTCATCCAGCTCAGTGAGTCCAGAGATATATGATGGGTCAGCTTGACAGTGCTGATTGACCCGATCCGCTCAGACTTGCTCTGTTAATGTATGTGTGGGTGGGTGGGTGTTCATCCGGTTCTGGGGAACCTAGGTCCTGCAGGATAGCTCAATTGGGAGGCGACTTGCAGAAGGGAGTAGAGCTCCATATGAAAACACAAGGGACACAAGCAGTACATTGATAGGATTACAGAATCCCCTTCCCCAGAAGAGTAACCCGAATAGATGAGCATACCCCAAAGTTATGAGCAAATCTGGTAACAGGGTCATTTCCATCTTCACACACATGCATGTTCAGCCTGAAGGCTCCTTGGATTCAAATCCTTGGCTGTTACAGAGGCAGGGGCTGAATTTTGCCTTAAAGAGATACCATCCTTTTCCACAAGTATGTCAAAATGGTGAATCCCAACTCCCGCTCCCCCTGGGGATCAGATGTGCCTGAGCCCAGCAGGGTAAAATGGGACATATGCCCTGGGGCCTGGAGGGAGAGCCCGTCTGCCACCACCCCATGTCCCCGAGGGGTTGGCTGTGTGACTGCTTTCCTCCGAAAGGTCAGCTACACAGTTCACTCTCTGAGGCTGAGTTCCAGGCTGGTGGCTTGGGGGCGTGTTGGGGGCAGGGAGAGGTTGAGTCAGCTCCTCTGTGTGGGGCATCCATCCCCAAGTGACCAGCATAGGATGTTCCTGTGCTAACAACACGACTTCCCCAGGGTGCTGCTGGGCACACTCAGGTGAGTGAGAGAGTTGCTCAGGGCTTTGGTTCTCTCCCACTGGAGCTTTCCTAGACATTTTCCATCTTCTTCAAAAGGTCTTTCCCTGTTTTCCTTTCCTGGAGCTCCCTCTAAGCCACCATCCCTGGTGCCTTCTAGGGCCAGGTCTATGCTTTCCTCACCTGCAAAACTCTGGCTGTGAACAAGTGGAACATCAGTGACAGTTGCTCTTCGACTCCTTTGTCTCTGAGGGCACTGGGCAGGCTCGCTTCTGCTGCGTGGCAGGAGTTCATCTCCGTACCCCTCTTTGCTGCTGGAGACACGCCACTTCTCTCTACTGCCAGGGTGTCAGAGAGACTTTCTCTGTCTCCCTTAGTAGCTTCTGGGATTTTCCCCCTTCTTCCTGGGATCTCAACACAAAGACGCATTTATGCTGCGGGTGACCACATCCACTCCCTTAGCCACATAAAAAAATAATTCCCAATAAGCATGTCAGTGGGGAAGTTGTGCACCCCCACCACTTGTCAATCACTTTGTAAACCATCATCTTCTGTATGCACCATGGCTAAAGGGACGAAACTCCTAGATTGTCTTTTTAACACAAGCTCTGCCATTGCTCCAGGCAACGGGTCACATTTTGGAAACACACTCGACTTAACCAGAGAACTTTGTGTCTCTGTGTCTTTCCATCTTGTTCCTACTCTGTCATTGATTTACCAGCCGTAATAGGCTTCATCTCTAGCTCTGCAGAGCCAACCCTCTCAAAACCTTTTACAGAATCCTCAGGTGTACTGGGCTTTCTGTACTGAGGACAGTGGGGATCCAACCAGAACATCTGACGTCACTCAGCATGACAATGGCTAGTTCTCCCAGGTTACGAGATGTCTCTAGGCCATGGGCTGGGGGTCTCTGGGCTCCTAGCGTGGGAAACTCCCAGAGACTCCGAGCTCCCTTGCACGTCTGCAGGCACCCGGGGATGGGGTTGGGTCTCGGCACCTCGGGGCTCTGCAGTCAGGGGCTTCAGCTGCTTCTGGACTGGAGCCTACAATGGGCATCCTTCATTTTCGGCATCTGGCTAGACTGAGCTGAGCTGCTCCCTTTCACACTGGTGCTCCAGCTGTAGCATGTCCAGCAGGGCTGGGGAGGGGCTTGGCTTCTTCTGCCTAGATTGTAGGGTTATGTATGACTGGTGCACCCCAGCACATCCTGCTCTGCCTCTTCTGTCTCCTCCTTCCCATGCAACAGCTGCTTTGGCGTCTCCCAAGAGATGTGATCAGTAGTGGGCTCAGTTGGCTCCTGTTAGCCTCTAGATGTCGGTAAGAGGGAGAAAGGGCAGGAACACAAATCAGAAGAACAAATCTTTCAAGCAGGGTAGTTTTCCACAGCACAAAACCACCCCACTCTGGTAATGCTCATTTGTAACTTCCCTGAGAGCTGGCATTGCGTAAAGAGAGAACCCAACCCCCCACAACCTCCGCTCCCCTGTGGGCTGGCAATGGATAAAGGAGTCTGGGAGAATTTCTTCTTTCTCCGCCTGGCTCTGATGAGTGAGGGAATCACATGCGAGAAGCTCTGTTAATGTAGGGCTCTGTGCAGTCGGGAGAGATGTCAGACGTGGAGCCCAAAGGTGGAGTTTTCCTGACTGCAGTAACTTCATTATTGTGAGAGAGATTTCAGAATTCAGCTACAGGTTCTGCCCTGTAACCGGGTGTGGGGATGGGGCAGAAGTGGGGCAGTGATGCACTCATGAAAGGAGTAGGGCTAAGGGGGGCCCTGTGATACAGGCACTGAAGCCCCTGCATGCTGCGTTCTAGCCGGGCTGGCTCTGCCTGGCTGGGGTGGGGCAAGGTGGCTCTGCGTGCCGCCATTCCTTCCCCTCTAGCCACGATGAGCACCGCATCAGGAATGCCTGTCCTGGGAGATAGCTCAGTGGTTTGAGCATTGGCCTGTTAAACCCAGGGTTGTGAGTTCACCCCTTGAGGGGGCCATTTGGGGTTTTAGTTGGTGATTGATCCTGTGTTGGGCTAGATGACCTCCTGAAGTCCCTTCCAACCCTGATTGTCTATGAGCTGTTCTTGCCTGTAGGCTCCACCCCCTAGAGCTCCCATTGGCCAAAGATCATTAATTCTACCCTGGCCCTACTCCTAGCCCAGGGGTAGGCAACCTATAGCATGGGTGCTGAAGGCAGCACCGAAGGTGATTTTCAGTGGCACTCACACTGCCGGGTCCTGGCCAGCAGTCTGTGGACTCTGCGATTTAACTTAATTTTAAATGAAGCTTCTTAAACATTTTAAAAACCTTATTTACTTTACATACAACAATAGTTTAGTTATATATTATAGACTTAGAGAAATAGACCTTCTAAAAACGTTAAAATGTATTACTGGCACGCAAAATCTTAAATTAGAATGAGTAAATGAAGATTCGGCACACCACTCCTGAAAGGTTGCTGATCCCTGTCCTAGCCTGTTCCAATCCTGCTCTTGACTCCTGACTCCGGCTCCAACCCTTGGCTCCCCTTGGCTCAACCTCCACCACCCTGACCACTAGGCCCCACCCCCACTGCTCCAGCCACTGGGCCCAATCATCCGTGCTTTGGTGTCCGACACCAGCGATATGTAGGAGTCGTTCACCTCACTGCTTTCCATGCTTATGGCCCTGCCTTTGTCAGCTCTGGTTTTCATCTGCCATTGTGCTGCCCAGCCACATGGCTTTATTAGATCCCTTTCAACTTCTTCAAAGTCTTCTCTACGCCTCACTGACCTACCTCATTTTCTGTCATCTGCCAATATCCACCTTGCTGTTCAGTCCCTGTTCCAAAGATGCTGTTGTACATACCATAGCAGGACAAAGAGGTCTTCTGTGTCGGTCCTGGTTCCCTAGTCGAATGTGGAACCCGACACGAGATTTCCAAGCTTCTGCAGCCATTTTTAATATCTATGGAGGATGTGCCCTGTGGTCCTGTCAGATGTCAAAGGCACTTCCTGAAAAGCTGAAACAAAGAGGAAACGGGTTGAAAGCCCCATGGTGCTGATGTAACTGGTGCCTAGGAAACCTCCCCTTCAGATGGCCATTGCCACATGCTATTAGCTACCCAAGAGTCTGGGGGCAAGAAACAACAACTCTGTTACTCCCAAAATAGCCCTGGACAGAGAGGAGACTCCATTCCATGCATAACTTCCCGCACCTCCACACACTAAAACACAGGCAGGTGGGGTCAACTGTTCTTGGGATGGAACAGAAAAGTGACAACAGCAGAGGGGTTAGATGATCCAACATTTACGCACAGATCCGCAAAGGGATTTAGACTCCTAACGTCTACTGAAATCCTTTGTGGCCCTGTGCCTTCCTTCTTAAGAGGTCACAGGGAATGATGTTTCCAATGTGCACTCAGGGGATTTCCTATGAGCTGATAATCAAGTTATGAGTGGTTCCATGGCCTGAAATCTCTCCATTACAGGGAGGGCAAGTGATGAATCTTTCCCTACAGAGGGTAATTGTCATCATTGTCATCATCCTTAATAATAACAACATCTCTTTTCAATTCTGTCAGGCCTTCCTTTAGAGACGTTCTGACCTTTATGAAGACAGTCTCCCCACACAGCTTTAAGGCTACATCTGTTCTAGGAGCTAGGGATGAAATTCCCCTGCTCCTGTACACATATCGTGGCAGCTCAATGAAAGCTCACGTGACCATCCTTCTTCCTTACACACTGTCCTTAGACAGAGAGGGACACATTCAAACCTGTGTTCAGGCCCTGTGCTGCACCTCTGTACTTCCCACGGAGGTACAAACACACAGAGGTATTTCCTTACCTTCATACAGGCAAGAGATGCCATCTTCATTCACTGTTTCAGACAACAAGTCGCAGTAATGGTCGATAGTATTTCCTAGACAGACAATGAATCTCATTACTTTTCAAATCCTTCGTTGAAAACTGCGGAAGATGCAGCCTTTCTCCCAAGACCGCCCTTGGGAAATTAAATACATTCCTTACACCTGTTCACAAAGCACATTAGATAAAGCATCAGAAGCCTAGAAGTCATTCAGAGACTGATTTCCAAAGGAGATTGAATTCACATCATGCTGGTTTCCCCAAGGCACAGCCAAAGAGGAGTTGTGGGCAGGGGAAGTTGGTGCGGTCGATACAGTTAAGTTGCTCCCTTCATCTTGGAAGTCATGTTAAGTTCTCTCTCTCTCGCGCTCTCTCTCTCTCTTTCTCTCTCTCACACACACACACACACACACACACACACACACACACACACACACACACACACACACACAGGGAACAGAGCAGCAGTCTAAAAAGGGCTTTGAAGGAAGCAGTTCAGAAAAGATCAAGTGAAGTTGCTCTGCTTACCAATGAAAAGGGCTGCAGAATGTCTGATTGTTGTCTGTGAGGTTTCCAGGTACCCTAAGGCCTTGAACAGGAATTTGGGGATGTGGCTCTTGTTGTTCTGCGTCTAGAAAGAAAGAAGGAAGAAATGCACAATATACAAATTACATGTTCTTCCCACAGCGACTAGTCCAAGGAAGCCAGACCATAGAGCCAGGGCGTGACAACAGCCAGTATGAGCCCATATGCCCCCGCAGCACCTCTCTGGAGTTACTATTGTGTTCTCCAGAATCTCAGCTTTCATTTTCAAAGACAAAAGTTTGCAGGTCTGACCGTTGAGGAGAAAAATTTAAAAAATGTGAAGGGATTGTAACTCCTGCAGAAATGAACCACCAGAGAGCCTGGAATAGAGTCCTGCCACCCGATGGAAGTGGATGGATACTCAGGGTGTGGGGTTAGAAAGATCTCCCTCAAGTCCCCATTCACCACTCTCAAGGCACAAGGAATTGACCTACCAAACACATCCAGGCGGACTTCAGGAGGTGTGTGGAGCCATCCCAGGCCATGCTGCGGAACAGCGTTTTCAAATGAGCCCACCTGAGAAACACTGCGCAGCGGAAGAGTGTCAGTTTGCATCTCTGCAAGAGAAGGTGAGACCAAGAGAGTTTCTCACTGAGAGATATAGTCTGGGGGGCATCGAACCTTCCCCGTCCCTTGTTCTCTGGCTTTTCCTGCTAGTGGAGATTCCTGTTATTTGTTGCACACAGGAGTGTGCTCAGGAGAGGGAATTGGCTGGAGAGAGCCAGAGCCATCCTGTCTTTGGGTGGTTTGGGGAGATTGACCAGGGCCCTGCACTTTGGGAGGCCCTGCATTTCAGGGGGATGCAGGACGTGGGCCATGCCAGGGCCAGGAGCAGTACTTCTAGTCCCACTATGCTATGCCCCACCTCGCCAGCTCCCAGCGTCATTCAGGAAATGAGGGGGTGGGGAGTTGGGGGGAGGGGAGGAATAGGGATGGGGCGGGTGGCGGAGCAGGGGTGGGAAGAGGTGGGGTGGCAGTTGGGAGAAGGGATGGAATGAGGGTGGGGCTTAGGGCAGAGTAGGGTGTATTGTCCCAGGCCCTGCTTCCCTCTATGGACGGCCCTGGAATGATTCATAAGAGATCTCCACAGCTCAGTCCTTTGGCGCAAAGAGACTGCATGAGAGCGTGAGTCAGCTTTGGGATCCCAAAAAGTCAGACCAAAGGGGCCCCAGATCAGGCTTCCCTCCACATCCCAGTTGGCCCAACGAAAGAGGTCAATGTCCGGTGAAGTCTGGGAAGCTGGGACCTGGAGAAGTTCTCTCAGGAGCTCCAGGGAAGAAGTCAGGGCATCTGCACCCACTTTCCAGAAGGCTGTGGGCAGATATCAGCTCCCTGAACCGAAGGGCACTTAGAGATCTATGCTCCCTTTACTTTTGCTGCCTCTTATTGTGAGCCTTTGGATGCAGCAGCCAAAGGCCTGAGGCCTGTCTTTGCAACAGAGGATCAGGATTCTTTCCCAGAAGAAGGCTTTTCTTCCAAATTGAGCTGTGTGCTGTGAGAATGGGTGAGACACTAGGCTCCAGCATGGAGTGAAGCAGGGAGGAGAAGACTCTGCTTGGGCAAGGGGCTCTGGCCATTAATGGAGCGGGGGCCCCAGGGGATTCTGGCTCTTTGCACTTAAGGAATAATGACCATGGCACTTACCAGTGTCACACTCTCATCCTGGTCTTCAAGATGCAGCAGCAGTGGGAGCAAGCAGTGGATCATTTTCTGCTGCACGATGGGTTTGTCCAGGTCCTTCACGCTGCTCACCATGTTGCCAAGCAGTAAAATGGCAGCGGAGCTCACACTGCCCCTCTTCTGGCAATGACACACAGCGAGTGGGGAAGCCTGGTTAAAGCCAGGCAGGATCAGAGCATAACGCGACAGAGTCATAATCCGCACGCTGCTCCTGTTCCCCCGTGTTAACTGACTTGGCTCGCAGGAGCTGTGAGGCCACCAGGCCAGTGCCATAGACATCTTGTACAGAACAAGGCCTGAGACGCTGTGCAGGGCTGCAGCCCCACGGTGTCCTAGATGCAATGTCTGTCTGGAGAGCACAGAATCCTAGACCCCTAGATGATGAGGGGAGAGGGAGGGAAGGCTGCTGGAGACCGGTCTGGGGAAGGGGAGGAACAGCTGCTGGACCCTTTCAGGGAAGTGCTGCTACAGAACACAGCAGTTCTTTTGCTCTTTGGTGCCCCTGAGAGCTGGGCCATTCCTGACCCACCTCTTTCCTGCTGAGAATCTTCACCTCTTTGGGAGCCGGTATTCTCCAAACAGCTGGTCATCTGCCCAGTGTCAGGCCTCTCTCCCCCAGGCCAGGCTGCAGCAGGGGCTGGGAGCATGGCGCTGAGGTTGAGGTTTGCTGAGAAGAGCTCTGACAGGGAGGTGGCTGAGCAGGAGATTCCCCATCCATGGCAGGGCTGAGGGGTGGGAGGAAAGGGGATGGGGAGAGAGAGACAAGGGCACCAGAGACAGACGAAGTTGGGGGGAATGGGGTTCTCCTGTGTTTCCCAGCCTTACGTCATCAATGAAGGGGTGAAGGCTGACTGCAAGGTCCTGGGAGATGGAGCCAAGCCCCTCCCTATCCAGGAGGTAGATGATGTCTCCAACTTTATGCATGGCCCCCATGACAGACAGTCCATCCCTGTCACAGAACATGTCCATGATCGCTGGCAGCTGGGCCTGTAACGATTGCACCTGCAGGAATGAAGATGGCAGCTCATTACTATGCTGGGTGACACCCTGGGGCATATGCTGGCGCATTCCATTCTCACCTATGAGAAACCACGGCTGGCACAGCCCCCCAACGGGGCACAAAGTCATTCTCCTGTCACTCTGTGCCAGCTGCTCACTGTAAACTTTGTCTTTGCTCACTCGCCTCCCCCATTGCATCACATCTGCAATCAGGGGTCAGCTCACGGGAGCAGGGACCACGTCATGCCTTGATTTGCTCACTAAAGCACCTTCAACGTTTGAGTGCTGTGCGTTAAACAACAAGGCTTGTGTGGGGATCTCTCTCTCATTCCTGAGCTATTCGATAGACATCAGCTTCCTTGGTCCCCCGGGCAATCGACGCCTCTCACCTTTTCTGGCTGGAGCACAATACTGCCAAGGCCTTGCAGACTGAGCTGACGTATAATGGGATTTTTATCTTGGGTCCATTTCATGAGCTGCGCCTGGAGCTCTGATTTTGTCAGTGTTGTCTCAATGGAAGGACTCTGGAGAAACTGGAAAGAGCCAAATCAACATCCGGTTGAGGAGCAGAGGTCTTCCTGTGAGGTCTGTTCCCTGGACACTCATCTTTACCAAATGGCCACTTACTGCCATACAAAGTCTGTGGTGTGTAGGGAGCCAGGTGCTGCTCTGTCAGTTGGTTCATTCCCAGAACTTAGACTAATGCACAAGTCACAAATAAACCCCCAGGGAAAGGGGAATCTCCAGGCCCCATTGAGTGCCATGGAGCGACCCCTAGGGCAGAAGAAAAGCAGAACCCCAGGAAAAGGGGAGGAGAGAAGCACGGCCTTGGGGCACAGGAGAAACATCTCCTCTTGTCACATGATCCTATCTAGGCAAATCCATCCAGAAGCGATCTCACCCTGTCTCTCCCTCCATCTCTTTGCCATGCCCCATGACCATCCATATGCGGAGAGGAGCTAGCTGGCTGTAAGGTTGCTGAGCTGCTGACAATGTGCCCAGAGCTTTCTGGCCTGAGCTGCTCTCCAGAAAGCCCACTTGTGCCTGTCAACTAATGAACCTCACCTCAGTGCAGAAAGTCATGGCGATATTTCTCTGCTCATCCTCCTTCTCACTCTGGACAATGGTGACAGCCTCTCTGAAGACTGCAGGGAGCTGAGGGTTCTCAAACTCGATCATAGCTCTGGAACATGGAGCAGAAAGTCCCTTGTGGTTATCAAGGGGGAGAGAGAGTTCCTCTCTAGTTGCTGGGCTGAGATGGCAGCCTGGAACAGAGGAACATTTCACAAACGGAAATCCCATTCCCAAGAGAGACCCAATGAAGAGGAAACTTTGGGCTCCTACCTTGCAATCAGGCCAACACCCTGCGAGTAGTAATATCATGAAAATATCATGTTCCAACCTTGCTGAAACAGGATTTCGGCAAATTCCTTCCAGTATCCGGGCATGGAAAAAAGAGTCTTCACAGCCTCCACCGACATACTAAAGATAAAAAATATCAGTATCAGGTAACGAGATCAGCCCCAAGCATGGTGAATCTGCACAAGCCCTGGCACACACAGCATGGACAGCAGGAGCTAGCCTCTCCGAGGACAGATCCAGTGTGATATCATGGTGCTTCTCTGCCCAATGGGCCCTGTCGACTCTACAGTTTCATCGAGTTTGTAACCAGTTAGTGACACTGTAGCTTCTTAATATGGTTGATGTCATCACTCAATGCGGTTGAATACTTGATTCTTTACTGTGACAGGTAACAGGACTCAAGCGGGCATGTGGGGCCAGATGCTTAGTTGGTATAAGCGAGCCTGGGCTAACTATAGCACCCAAAGAAATGATGGCCATGAACAGACCACATGTGTTTAGCAGAACAAATCTGTTCTTCCTTTTCCTTTCAGTCGTTACCTTAGGGGGTTGAGGCAGCTGGATCCCTCCTCAGGGCTGGATGTCGTGCTGGCCATGTAGGTCCCTGGCAAGTGCAGATCCATCACATACTGCACTTGCCTGACGCAGAGGATGAGCATCTGGGGATACATTTCCAAGATGGCTTCTCGGTATTCCCATAGGAAAAGGACCTCGTAAATGATCCTCATTGCCTGGAGGGGGGAAAGAATTTAACTCAACTATCCCAATCTGCCCCCATTGCCCCCAACTACCCCAATCTGCCCCCATCCTCACCTGCCCCCATTGCCATTCGCTATTGTCCTTTTGTCATGTCTCATTTCCTCCCCAGCCTATTACAAAATGGGATTGGCTCCTCAGAGGGGAGGAGACATTTGGAGGGTCCTGAACCTTCATCCATTCCTGGAACGGAAGCAGGATGGAGCCCTACGGAAAGGTCAGAAGAGTCTGGATGATGTTATTCCCCATTATTTCTCTTAATGGTGCAGACCCTGTGCTTTGGCTTTCCAGCTGTGACCGGACGGGCTGAAACCATCCTGAGGAGATCCTTTCTCATAGCCCCAGTGTTTCTGGCCCAGTCAAAAGTACCGGACATCTCATGATCCCATGGTAGGAAGAGTTCTAGTCACAATGTACAGAGCCAGAATCCTGGATACTGCCAAGAGACACCCAGACTGCACCTGCTCACTAAAGTGCCACCTAGGGCAGAAGACAACAGGGCCAGGGTACCAGCAGATAAACCACTTCAGATCCATAACTTTTCCTGGGCGAAACTTTATTTACACCTCTTGGGTTTGCTAGGAGGTGGCCAGGACACACTAAGGCCTGGTCTGCATTACAGAGTTATGTCAATGCAAGGCCCCTCACCCAGCATCACCCTAACTATGGAATTTCCTTCCCATCGGCAGAATTACCCCTTGGTGCTAAATTCATAACTCCACCTCCACAAGTGACAGAGAGTCCAGATCGATACAGTTAACGTCGATGCAGTGTCAGTATAGACACAACGTCGCGTTTGTCAACTGGCTTTCAGGAGCCTTCCCACAATGCTCCACCCTGACCGTACAATCGAGACGAGCGCTTCTGGTGAGGACATGCACTGCCGACACAGGCAGCAAAGTGCAGACACACACAAGGGATGGAATTGCTGTGGCAGCTGTATGCCGAGGTAATGCAGGTCAGCTTCATTTTGTAGTGGAGCCGTGGCCTGAAGCTAAGAAAGGGTGAAGCTCCCGTACACACACTCTGATGCACCATCCTCCCTGCAGTGGCGGGTTCTCAAAGTGACATCTCAAATCTCACTTACAGCCAGAGATACATTGCCACTATTCTCCTCCTGGCGTCTCTGCTGGAGCTTGTCCAGCAGCTGCCGCAGCACCTCCCTGGGGAGCTGTGGTTCTTCACCCAAGGCCTTCCACAGCTCAATGGCACATATGCAGATTCAGAAAGAGAAATCAGACCTTCCCTGCTTGGCCGCCTCTTGCCCTCCACAGGGAGAGGTTTGGAAAGTGGGCAGGAAAGGCGTCTCTCAGAGGAGACACCGATTGGTGCTGGGAGGCTGAGGCAGGGCAAGTCCCGTCAGAGAAGATTGTATTTATTCCTTTCCCCTAATGGGTTATTGTTCCTGAAGCTAGCACCGCTGTTTCCAGGACAGTGACCATGTACTGACCACAGAGTGACCACCACACTGTGACCACCAGACTGTGCAACATTCTGCTCTGTTACACTAGGGTCAGTCCCCAAGGAACTTACCTGACCTCATTGGAGTTACTCTGGCTATTTGGGGGTGTAACTGAGACCCAGCATTTGGCCAAGTGTCTTTTAGCAGCTCAGTGCTACTGTTAGACACAGAATCAGAACATGCCCTGATAGGAGAGGATTCAGGAGCTCGGAAGGGGAGATTGTACTGCCCAGTGTGACAGAACTGGAAGGAAACTACTCCTGAAATCCCCCTCCTCTCTTCTCTCCATTCTTGCTGATCTAAGCACTGCTGGTCCCGCCAGACGTCTGCAGAGGAAGACTGCAGATGGATCCGAAAGACTTCCAGTCATTTGACTTCCAAGTTTGGTGAGGAAGATCGGACATGGTGGTCAAGCCCTGGGGACACAGAGAACTAGGTTGGACAAACTAAGAGCAAAAGGTCTGGATTTAAGGTCTTCAAGAAGCTTGACTGAAATTCTGTGAGCCCCAAAGTCTTTTCTTTGCCCTGTACTGGATGGGAGAGGAAGTGGGGTGATCCATAGAAATCAGGACAATGCTGGAATTCTCCAGAAAATCTCCATCATGGGGAGTGCAGGAGGAGGGTTGGCTCCTCAGTGGTTGGGCCTGGGCATCTTCTCTTAGTGAGCATGGACAGCTCTCTGCACAACAGGAAACTCCCTCCAACTGTGTGAGCCTGATGGACCCTTCCCGGGCTGTGGCCTGTCAGTAGAAGCAGGAAGAGAAATAATGGCCTGAGGTGATAACAGAGCAGATCCCTACCTGTCCGATGACAGCGTGTGTGCCACACAGCTCAGAACCACATCCTGGGGTGGGAATGAGCCAGCAAGGCCATGGCCCTCAGCGCTGCTTTTCTGGCTCTGAGATCACAGATGTTGTCCAGCCAGATTAAGATACATCCCATGACGTCTCGAACCTGGAAGAATGCCAGAAAGTTGAGTGATGGATTTGTCAGTGAGTGGCCTCCTCCCAGGTAACCCCTCCTGGCAGCTCTGCAAGCCACCTCTCACCTCGGTTGGCCATCTTGGCTCCTCCATAATCTCAAGAAAGAGGCTTTGACAAGTCCAGGAATCCCAGTCTTCCTGAGGTCTGGTTTAGCAGCTTAAAGCTCAGAAACACACACAAAAGCTTTCCCCGAAACCTTACCGTGGGCACAGCCCAAACTCCCCTGACGTCCCAGGGCCTTCCCTGCCTTAGCAAACTGCTCTCAGTCCTGCTCTCAAGGGCTTCCCTGCAGGAGCCTTTCCTCCATCTCTGCAACTTCCTGTTGCTCTTTCTAGCACAATCAGTTCCTCCAGGTCAGTGCTTCTCAACCTAGTTTCCATTGTGGGCCCCATATGTGTTGTGTGGGGCACATCCAATACCAGCTGTTTGGCCCTGAGGATGTCCCAGGTAAAGAAGCGCTGCTCCAGACCCAGCTGGTTCTACTGATGTACCCCAGAGCCCGTCCCAGAGATGGCAGGCAGGGCTAGTTGGAGGGGGCTGGCCAGCTCCAGGCCCCAGCCCTAAGGAGAACCTCTACACTGCGGGATTTTAAAACCTGCCGTAACAAATCTCAGAGCCGGGTCTCTAACCTCAGGCTCAGGCTATGGCTCAAGTACCAGCCCAAGCCCAGAAGAGGCTGCGTTGCCGTTTGGCCCCACAGTGCCAGCCCTGGGAGCACAAGTCCGTAGGGCCAGGCTTTACGGCTCCTGCTGCAGAGTTTGCAGCACAGGGTAGACAGACTCGAGAGACAAGCTGCCCCCTAGGGGTCTTCCATGAGGAATCGGACGTTGCTTTTTCCTCTCTCGAACAAGGAGCAGGAGCTCCAACCCAGGTGGCTGGATTCTGTTGCCCTGTTCTGCTAGCAGGAGTTAGAGCCCTGCACAAATCGATCTGCTGATTGAGGGGCCATTTGTTAAGTTCCCGCTGGGACCTGCTGGAAGCAGGGAACTCCGCCTGAGAGAGGGACGACCTGCAGGAAACCCCAGGAACAGGCAGGTTTGGGGAGGAAGCTCAGGCTGAGGATTGTGTTCATTTATTAGTCTCTGAGTTTCCAGGAAAGCTAAAGCCTAGGAGGGGAATAAGTCTGCACTTATGTGCCATGGGCAGGCGATATCTGGGGAAGGGCAGGAATGTCACCTATTTCCAGGCAGAGCAATTGAAGGCAACTTTTAAAGGCCTGTAGGGAACGTGAACCCTGATTCCTTTCTCGATAACCTCACCTGCGCAGGCTTGGGCAAGTCAAGGAGCTCTCTGGGCTTCAGTTTCCCCAGGTATCAAATGGGTTGAATTCCTACCTCCCAGGAGGGCGATGGAGCTTCATTAATCAGGGGGAATAATGACTCTGAGAGCCTTCTACCCAGGGGACGTAGAAATGGAGTCTGCCAGAAACCTCCCTAGGCCAATCTAATTCACGGGGGAGGTACTCAGATGCTGTGGGGATGGGCAACAGGATCAGAGCTAGGGAGAGTGAGAGAGAAAATTGCAAAGCCAAATTCCTCCTGATCCTTCAGCTGGAAAAACAAGGCCCCGCAGCATGTCCGAGGAAACCATGTATGCTCCTGGAGCCTAATGCGGAGGCCCATGGGTAGACTAGGTGAGTGCTACGCTGCCAGAGATGGGGCTATCGCTCCCTTTCAGTGGGGCTGGGCTGTCCTCAGGGACGTGTCAGAGCTCCAGCGGGCAGAGACTACGTTAAACACCTGACGTCACGGATCCCCGCGGCCAAGTGATGAAGGGAAAGGGGCTGAGCCAACCTTCAAAGCACCATGTCCGTGTGTCCCAGGAATGGTTTCCTAGGAGAGGAAATTCTCCTCTCCCCCTCTCTGCACAGTATCCCCCTGCCCCACGGCAGGAGTCTCTTACTCTCTCCATCTTGTCTCTGTGTAGAGATACGATGGTCCTCAGCTCTTCCTCTGCAGCTTGAAATTGCTCCAGAGTGGGTGTTGTCAGAGCCTTCAAGGCTCTCATCAGCAGGGCTTGGAGCTGGGCTGAGGAAAGCTGCTCCCCAGGGGTCTGCAATGAACTGGGACAAAGTATTTCCATTGCTCAGCTGCCCTGGAACAGTCTGTCCCCATGGGAGGCTGGCAGCACCTAGTGAGCGTGAAGACTCCGGCTGAGCCCTTTTCTTAACAAACCTCAACAGGTGCCGAGGTTTTCTCAGTCTTTCATACGCTTCCACCTCCCCCTCTGCCTGAGAAGAGATGGGAGCCTCTCAGCCAGTGCTGGGACCCCAAGGGCCCCGCTATTTCCACCCTCTCTAGCCTCTCCTCCCAGGAAGCCCAGCTTTTGCTGAGAAAGCCTCAATGGCCTGCAAAGCCCATTCAAGTTGTTTGTTGAGTGCAGCTGAGGGGTCACTGCAGAACCTGCCCCCTGTCCCATCCCACCCCGAGCGCCTGAGCAGATTGGCTCAGCAACTCTAGCAGCCCACAGTATTTGCGAGGAAAGGACTGAGAACAGGGCCCAAATGGAAATGCCTCTTCCTTCCCCACTCCACAGCATGTGGTGCTGCCACAAACCAGGCAGAAATCGTCGGCAGCACAGAAAGTAGCTTTGACTGAAGGAGCAAGTCTGCCTGGCTGAGGAGAATCTCAAACCGTGGGCCTCTGGGGCCAGACCCCCATGGGTCAGAACTCACTGGGCATAATGTTACTGCAGGGGCCTGGTTCCAGGGTCACCTAAACCCAGGGCCTGGGGTGCTGAAGGCCTTTGCCCTGGTGTCTCAGGCACCTCCTGAGTGTTACTGCAGCTGGCCTGCGTGGCTGGATTAGCACCGTCTGTCCTGGATGCCAGCAGCTGAGGATGTAGTAGAGCAAACCAGAGCCACACACTCGCATAGATACTCCAGCCCCCTGGCGTGTATCAAGCTCCCAGAATTGCAGACTGTTGTATGTGCTGCAGGGTGCTCTGTCACTAACCATAAGAGTTACGAATGCATCTAGATAGATGCCTGGCAGATGTTGGCAGGCGGGATCCAACCTGGGACCTCTGGAGCTTAGTGCAGGAGCCTCTATTGCATGAGCTAAAACCCACCCGGCTGTTAGCTAAGGCTCTAGAGCAGCCTCCTTTGATCTCTGTCTCTAAGTGGTCCCGGTGCCACTAGACGGGTCAGAACATCACACCCAGCAGGTGTGTGGGTTACCCCTACAAGTGCAGGGAGGGGCCTGGTAGGATTTTCAGCAGTGCCTGTGTCCCATGCATCAGAATCAGGCAGCTGAGTCAGGCACATCTGTGAATCCCACTAAGCACCTCTGAACTTCTTGAGGTGCCTAAACCCCTTTGTCAACCTGGGCCTCGTTCAAGCAATTCAGAGAAACTCGTAAAGACTGGCTGAAGTCGATCACACTTGAAGAGTGTTTCTTTTCAGCTCCCTGAGCAAGGGGCAGATAGTTCTCCTGTCAGAGATCCCAGCTCCAGGAGATATTACTACACACAGCAGGGGATGCTTTCCATTAGCACAATCACAAAGCGTCATTACCATCGTCATATGGGAGCTGCTTGGTAATGAGGGGGTGGGAGTGCGCTCTTCTTCCTGCTCTTCTGGGCTCCCTTTTTCCCACTTCTCCTGCGACTCAGACGCCTCCTTCTTCATCTCTGGAGCAGAAAAAAACATTTGTAACTCCCTTTTCCATGTAGTATCCCTGGTTTACAGAGGGTGGAGGTCGGGCCCAAAGCCACTTGCCCAGGGTCAGACTGAAGGTCGTTGGCAGAGCTAAGCAGAGAACTCTGATCTCATGGCTCTTTGCTGGGGGCTTTTACCACATGAGGCTTCCTCGGACCTAGGGGCCAGTTTCTGTGCCGTGGTGTTTTCTACTCGTCCCCTCCCCTTGCACACCTTCCCTGTCAGTGATCAGCAACGGGTCTCATTTGCATTTTACCCCTCAAGAAGTAATGGCTCAGCTCTGCTATGGTTCCCAGTTGTGACCTGCTGAGACCTCTGGAGCATTTTACTGATGAAACGGACCCGCTCCAGGAGACAAGAAATGATTTCCTACAACGTCCAGCCTCTCTGTTCTCCTTACAGCCTAGAGCAATGTTAGTACTCCCCATCCCACAGTGCCAGACCCCCAGAGGGGGGTGACCTGACACACTCAGCTCTCCCCACCTCAGTGATGGACCTCAGCCACCCTCACCAAGACAATCTGGCACTAAATGGATTCCAGAGTCTGAGGTACCCATCACTGTCCCATGAGAAGGCCCTGATGTTTAAGGCTTGTAGGGTGATTAGTGTGAGTATTCCTCACATACTCCTGGCTAACCATGTGGATTGAATCCTCACCTGTAGGATCCAGTTCAACTTTCTCTGTGTCCTCCTGCAGCTTCACCTCCTCTGACTCCACCTGGTTCTCAGCTGCTTTCTTCTTCTGGACAAGTGTGTCCACCTTGTTTGTGAGGAAATTGTTCTCTCCTCATCCCTATCTGCCATTGAGGTGTCAGATTGGCTACAGACACAGAGTCTTTTCATGCCTGACAGGATGGACCATGAACATTTCCTTCTCTGGGGCTTCTTCTTGCTGGCTAAAGTCAGAGCCTGCCTCCATTGCTGCAGGTTGGACAAGCACTTTGTGCACGTGGATCTCTCTGTGCTCCCTAGAGGTGAGTCTTTGGGAAAGGGAACGAAGCCTGGAATAGAAAGAAGGAGGAAATGGGTTTTTCTGTCATTCTCTAAAGGAAAGGAATTAGTTTGCCCAGGATTCACAGATCCAGGAAACTGGTCTTTTGAAGCCATCTGCTCCTCTAACAGCCAGGACTGGTTCATACAATCGAGAACATAAGCAACACAAGACCACCCATCCTGGCTCAAACCAAAGATCCATTTAGCATAGTATCCTGTTGTGACAAAGTGGAGGGTTTTCTTGAGGTTTTCTGTGTTTTCCAGTGGTTTGCATGCACAGGGGGTGGGACTCAGTGTCCCCGAGTGTTACTGGATTAACGAGGTGAGGCTAGAGGGAGTTTGTTGTTACAGAGGAGTGGAGAGGTATTCGGGACCCTGGCTGAGGCTTGGAGGATGGAGACCCCAGCGACTGGTGACCTGGTGACTCGGTGACCCAGAGACCCGGCTCAGGAGACACAGCCGGTTCTGGCCAGTGGGAGGACAATGGGCTGCAGAGAGAGGACCCCCGTGACCTGACCATCTGGTTCCAGCCAGAAGAGGGCTGAGAGAAGAGGAAACCCAGGCCTTCCTGTTTACGACCCTGTTTGCCTGGAGAGACTGACAATTGAAGAGGTGGGGCTTGGGGCCGGGGTTATCGGAGGCCCAGCTGGGAAGTAGGGGGGCTCGGGGCTGGCGAGGGGAAACAGGCAGATCCCACCGGGCTGCAGGAGAGACTGGGATGTGCTGTTACTGAGAGAGGCCAGGCCTGAGAGTTTCCTGATGTGACAAACTGGGAATGTTCTTGATGTTTCCTCTGAATACTGTGTTGGTGCCTCAGTGTCCCCTATGCAGTTCTTAAGTATCTAGGTGGTGGGATAAGGGCATGTAATTGTTAAAGAGCAAAGGGACAGTGCACCTAAATGCCTGGCACTCTGTCTCCTAGCAACTGATGGCCTGGGTCCCTGCTCTGCAAAGATGCCAGCTGAAAGTGTTGGAGACAAAGGGATCAGGTGACCTCCTGGCCCGGGAAAGGAGCTGAGGAGAGAGGAGGGGCTGGGAGGGGTTGTTAGTCAGGAGCTGGCGGGGGACAAGGAGTGAAGTGCAGACGTGGGGGGGTCTGGCTCACTGCCCCCAGAAAGGACCCGGCCGAGGGGTCTGGTTCGCTGTATCTACAAGCTCTGTTTTAGACCCTGTTCCTGTCATCGAATAAACCTCTGTTTTACTGGCTGGCTGAGAGTCACTTCTGACTGCAAAGTGGGGATGCAGGACCCTGTGGCTTCCCCAGGACCCCGCCTGGGTGGGCTCGCTGTGGAAAGCGCATGGAGGGGCAGAGGATGCTGAATGCTCCAAGAAGAGACCCAGGAGTTGAAGACGTGTGAGCTTCTTGCCCAGAACAAGTCTGCTCCAAGGGAGAGGAGGCTCCCCAAAGTCCTAACTGGCTTGATGGGGAGCAGTTCCAGAGCATTGCCCGGTGACTCCGTGACACCTGTGCTGTGTTCAACTCTCAATAAACCCTCCTGTTTTATGCTGGCTGAGAGTCACTCCGGTCTAGAGAACAGGGTTGCATCAACCCCTTCGGGGATGAGGAGGCCCGGGGAGTCCAGAGCGCGTGGACTCCCTGAGTGGGCCAATGGCGAGAGACAGACATGCTAAGGCTCCGAGAGGTGTGGCTCCAGGAGGTGGAGGGGTCTGACCCCGAGAGAGAATGGACCCCTGAGAAGGGCTGTCTCACTGAAAGGGGCACCCCCCATGGACCGCACGGGGCCACAAGTGGGCACAATCTGTGAGTCCGTGACACCTGTCTTCAGACAAAAGCCAGTGCCCCAAAGGGAATGAACAATACACCTACGTTAGACAATCATTACATGAGACAAAAGGTTTCTATTCACAACTGGAAGGCATGGAGTGCATTGGGGCAACGCCAGAGAAAATACTATTTGTGAAGATATCAGTCTAAATTCTACACGAGTTTTGTTATCTTCCCTCTAGGTGATAGCCATGGAAATTCACCCCAACTCATCTGCTGAAAGATAAAACAGTGGAAATCTGCCTCCAGAGAAGGTGAAAGGCTGGTGCAGGAGGGGAGCTGAAAGATGCTGACATTCAAATCAAAACAGAACATTGAGAACTGACTGTTGCAACACTGGCCTCCACCAGTCCCTAGGATGCGGGTGGCCGACCTGAGCCTGAGAATGAGCCAGAATATACCACTGAACATTGCCAGAGAGCCACAGTAATATGTCAGCAGCCACCCCCCAGCCCCCAACATCTCCCTCCCACCGGCAGCCCCCCCAATCAGTGCCTCTCCCTCCTTGCCCACTCCTCCCACCCACTACAATCAGCTGTTTCGCAGCACGCAGGAGGCTGTGGTGGGGAGGGGGGACGAGCAAGGTCATGGCAGGCTTGGGGGAAGTGGCAGGGGCCTTGGGGGAAGGGTTGGGGTGGTGGCAGGAGGAGGTGCAAAGCAGGGGGTTGAGCAGTGAGCACCCCACAGCCTATTGGAAAGTTAGCATCTGTAGCTCTGGCCTTGAAGTCAACGCCTATGCAAGGAGACACATAGTAACCTATGAAGAGCCTCATGCGGCTCCGGAGTCACAGGTTGGCCACCCCTGGGCTAGGAGAAGGAGGCACCAACCTGTCATGTGCGATCTAAGGAGCAGGAACAGAATCTGGGAATTACCTTCTGTAAAAACTCATCTTCTTTCAAACACCTGTGGAAATAGCTGATTCAAGAAGTTGTTGAGAGATGGCTAGTGTGCATCTATCAGCAGCTCCTTGGGTCACCAGCCATTGTCAACCAAGCCATTTGGCAGACTGAAGGCAGGGCAAGAATGCTGAAGCAGAACATTCTTTGCTGTTGGGATACATGACATCACAATAAACTTAACCATAATCACCCCTGGACACCCACCCAGAGAGACACGCACACAGAAGAGTTTGTAACCTTAACAACAGTGAGAGACTCACCCAAAATCTCTAGGAATTTTGATTTTGAGGAGGGGGATTATTGATGCCAATTGCATGGGAGCTCCGGGCATGGAGCACCCACAAGGAAAAATCAGTGGGTGCTTAACACCCACTTGCAGCCAAGCTCTGCCCTCCCTGCAATGCTTCTCGTTCACCAGTGGCCCCGCTGAGCAACTCCTCTTGCTCTCTCCCAGCACTTTCTGCCCACTACAAACAGCTCTTTCATGGAATTCAGGATGCTCCAGGAGGATAGAGGTGGAGCGGGGACATGGTATTCTTGGAGTAGGAGATGGGGAAGAGACGGGGTGGAGGTTTGTGGGAAGGGGTGGAACAGGGTTAGGAAGAGAGGGGGCAGGGGTTTAGAGGAAGGGGTTGATTTGGGGGTGCAGCGGGGCAGACCAGGGAAAAGGTAGGGCGGTGCTTTGGGGAAGAGGTGGAGTGGGGGAGGGGTCTGGGGCAGAGCGGGAGTTGGGCACCCACTGGCCAGAGGGGAAGTTGGTGCCTACTGAGGGGATGGACAAGGGACTGACAGACTCATAGAAGATGAGGGTTGGAAGGGACTGCAGGAGGTCATTCATTCCAACCCCCTGCTCATAGCAGGACCAACGCCAACTAAATCATCCCAGCCAGGGTTTTGTCAAGCCGGGCCTTAAAAACCTCTAAGGATGGAGATTCCACCACCTCCCTAGGGAACCCATTCCAGTGCTTCACAACCCTCCTAGTGAAATAGTGTTTCCTAATATCCAACCTAAACTTCCCCCACTGCAACTTGACATCATTGCTCCTTGTTTTGTCATCTGCCACCACTGAGAACAGCTGAGCTCCATCGTCTTCGGACCCCCTACCTCCTTCAGGTAGCTGACGGCTAGGGTTACCAGATGTCCTCATTTTATAGGGATAGTCCCGATTTTTGGGTCCTTTTCTTGTATAGGCTCCTATAACCCCACACCCCTGTCCCAATTTTTCACATTTGCTCTCTGGTCACCCTATTGAAGGCTGCTATTAAATCCCCCCCTCACTGTCCTCTTCTGCAGACTGCTGGACTCTCTCCAATTTGTCCACATACTTTCTGTAGCGGGATGGCCCCAAACTGGATGCAATACTCCAGATGTCCAGATATGGCCTCACCAGTGCCCAATAGAGGGGAATAATCACCTCCCTCGATCTGCTGGCAATGCTCCTACTAATGCAGCCCAATATGCTGCTAGCCTTCTTGGCAACAAGGGCACACTGCTGACTCATATCCGGCTTCTCGTCCACTGTAATCCTCAGATCTCTTTGACCAGCCCCAGGACTGACCCATGAGTCAGCGGGGGAGGGGGTGGAGGAGAGGAGGCCACGGTGAGTGGTGGGGACCCCAGAGATGGGGGTGCAATGGAGGAGAGAGGAGACTCAGCCAGGCAGCGGCGGGCAATGGGGGCTGGGAGAAGGGGCGAAGCAGATACAGGAAGATATGGAGCACAGGCTGGGCACCAGGGCCCAGGCATCTGGGGCCTGGTTGGCAGCAGCTGTGCCAAGGGAGGCTTAGCCTCCCCGCTTATTATACCAACCACCTGTGCTTCCACTGAGGGATCTCCAGAGTGTCAATGTTCCCCGGAGCTCGCCTTCCCTAACAGGCCTGAGCAACCAGAGCTTGTCTCTAGACCATGCACAACCTCCCCACGGGGAGCGTATGGACCCAAACAGGCTGGAGACAAGTTATCGCAGAAATCACTGGGGACGTGGGGAGCATCTTCAGCTGAGGATGGTGACACACCTCACAGGAGCTGAATTTCTGACTCAGGGCTGAGCAGTGCAGGGTGGGTGCGCAGCACAGCTGTGAGGCTGTTTGCTGCGATCGATGCAAGTGGGTTGATTTAATGGGGGTCTAGTGAAGACCCACTAAATTGACAGAAGAACGCTCTCCGGATGACTCTGGGTCTACACCGGGAAGGACAGGAGTAAGGTAAGTCTCCTGTCAGCCCAGCACAGTGCAGACACAGCAGTAAGTCGACCTAAGCTACATCGAATCCAGCTGTTTTTGTCACATAGCTGGAGCAACGTCACTTAGGACGATTTACTGTGGTAGGATGGACACAGCCTGAGGCCTGAGTTTCCACTGCAGTCTGGATGCTCAAACACTGACTTGGCAACACGAGTCACCAAGCCCAGGCCACACAGAGACAGGCTCAGTGTGCAGTGTGGACACCCCCTCAGACAAGCCCAGGAGTGTCACATGAGGAAATCAGTCCTTTCGTTGGACTTCCTGGTAGAAGAGCCCAGTGACGTTGGAGCTCCCCAACCGTCAGTGACAAATGCAGCGCTCCAGTAACTGAGCTCTAGGGCTCACTGCTGAAAGAAACGCTTAATGAGTGACAAAGGGCAAAGGGAGGTGCTAGTCTTTGGCCAAGGGCAGGGAGCCCCACCCTAAAATACAGATCATTTCCCTCGTTGTCTGTCTGTGCTGGGGCAGGAGCAATAACATGGCCTCCTGCTTTTGCTATTGCAGAGAGTTGGTTATGACGGTCTCCTCAAACACAAGGTGTGAAACAGGCCTCAGACCTGACTGGGTGTGAACAAGAACTACGCAGTTAGACTGAGCCAGCTGAGAATTCAGATGTGCCCCTTTCCTGGAGGGATGGACTGACTTGTGAGGGGCTGGAATCGGAGCTACCAATGTTTTAACTCGCACTTGTTCAGCATCTTTCCTCCGAGTGCCGTCACTGTAGGTTAAATACTCCAGCCCGACTCCTCACCAGCTCTGTGCCTACAAGTTTTCCTTGTGATTGGATTGTGTACAGCAGGGGTGCAGGGAACCAGCAGATGCATCTGACTCCTTGGTGAGGTTTTGCATGCAAGGTGTGTGTGTGAGTCTTTGTGTGTCAGAAGCAATGAGTGTGGCACTCTCACTGAACCGACAGAAGGCTACGGTAGTTGGAGAGAGACAGTGGAAGAATAAAGGAGCCATGATGAGCATAACGATGATGATTGTATTGTGTTTCATTCATTAGATTTGGTGCCACCGCCAGTCCCATTAGCCTTGTAGTTTACCAAGAGTAAAAATAAATATCTGTTCAGATACAAAGGAGTGTCTGTGTCCATTCCTGCTAGCTGCATAGGGGTTTGATGTTGCTGTTTTCAATCCTCTGGCTCTGCCGGGATAAGGAACAATTCAGGCCATCACTGAACTGAAGGAGGGAGATGATTTTCTGACAGCGAGGGACAGTGACTCTCAATGGTGTTTGTCAGGCAGCCTCCTTCCCAGATCTGTCCCGACAACACCCAGTTGAAAAGGGCCCCTCCCCAGCCCTACTCAGCCAGGTGAAAATGAGCCAGTGAGTGAGCGTGAGGGAGAGCGAGTGACGGAGGGAGATGGAGTGAGTGAGCCAGGAGCTCGGTTAAGGGGCGGGATGAGGGTGTTCAGTCTTGTGGGGTCAGAAAGTTGGCAACCCCAGATCCAGGGGAAACAACTCAAACACCCAACGAGGCTGGCCAGGGGCAGGACATCAGCTTTGAGGGGAGGGGTGGGTGTGGCAGTGATATCACAAAGGCCTTTTGCAGGAACTTGGCCCATTGGGCAAAGATGATGGGGAGGGGGTGACCTCACAGAGATACCCCAACATCAGCCGGGCAGGACAGAGGTGCAGGGCCAGGCCAGTCTCTAAGATACCCCTCCCTGGCTTTGCTGCTGCAAGTCTCCTTCGCGAGGTCTCTGCTCGAGGGCTGAGAGAGAATTAGGATTCACGGATGTGAGCATGAGGAGGAACCTCTGTGGAGTTTTCTCCTTTCCTACCACTTATTGTGCCGAAAACAAACTTCCCTTTGACAAGGTAAGAGGCTCAGAGAGGTTTGGAACCTGTTCAGTCTGATCCACCTGGCGCAGGCAGCATTCTAGGCCCAAAAAACACTGGCTTCAGGTGGCAGCATTTGATTTCCTCCCTAGGTTTTGATGGTTGGAATCCCTGGGGACATTGAGGTGCATCCTTTTTGGTTTCCCTTTTCCTCTTTCCTCCCTCCTTTCTCCTCTTCTCTTGCTTCTTTTTTCCCTTTTCTATCTTCCCTCCCTCTACTTAGAAGGGATGTGTGTGGAGTGTGGGCAGTGGAGGGGGTTGCTCTCATTGCATGAGGTCCTCACCAAGAGATAGGGCTGGGTCTGAGAGTGATCCCCTGTGATGGTGACCTGGGCCGTCCTTTGGGACATCTGGAGAGACCCCTCAACCTCCTGCCCCTCAGAGTCTCAGTGCTGATTGGCTGAGCAGGGGGCTATCGACACCAAGGAGACTCAGGTCCTTTTGGTCTCTTTTCAAATCAGGCAAATAAATCACAACCAATCCAATGTATGGAATTAATCTTGCTGCTTCTCTCCATTAATTGTCTCTTGGCAGGTCATGATTTCCTCTAATGTTCTAGGTCTTCTAAAATACTTGCTGAATAATTACTATGAATCACTGTTGGTCTGTAGCTCACTTGAGAGCACTTTATTCTGATCACTCAATGTGTGAAATTCAAGATGTGAGAGAGAGAGGCTGAAAGTCAGGAGCAGTGTTTCCTCTAATTTGTCAATATGTGAGGTGTGACACATCACCTGCATATTGTGCTCATTACAAAATTCATTCTGCACATGGATGGTGTGTAGCAGGGGTGAGGCTGAAGGGTTTGGAGTGTGGGAAGGGCTCAGGGGGGGCAAGGGTTGAGGTGCAGGGGGGCTGAGGGTCCATGTGAGGGTGTACACTCTGGAGTGAGGCTAGGGATGAGGGTCTCAGCGTTGGAGCAGAGGGTAGGGGTGCAGGGGTGTGAGGGCTCCGGCTGGGAGTGCAGGCTCTGGGGTGGGGATGGGGATAAGGGAGTCAGGGCTGGAGCAGAGGGTTGGGGTGCAGGGGGGTGAGGGATCTGGGGTGGGGCTGGGAATGAAGGGTTTGGGGAGCAGGTTGCCCCAGGGAAAAAGGGCTCCACTCTCCAGCCCTCTCTCCCCACAGCAGCTCAGGGCCAGGTGAGAGGGCACCTTTCTCCAAGCCGCAGCAGCACCGGTGGGGCTGGGTTGGGACTGTGGGAGGGGACAGGATTTATTTTTCCAAAGTCAAAAGGAAGAAGGGAAGGAGTTATGCTTCAGTTTTTACCTCATAAACTTAAGTCCTGTCTAACCTACAGGACACTATGGGAATAAGACACCATGTCATATGGTGACATCACAAGAGCAGAGGATGTGGGAACTACAGCAACTGAGAGGGCAGGTGATTTAGAGTCAGATTGTTTCAAATGCTGCATTCGTCGGCTGACATTTAACAGCAACGCTTAGCTAACACAATGGAGAAAGGAATTCTCTGCTAAAGATTCAACCTGCCCCTTTGGCCAACTCCACCCTTTCCCTGACCAGAGTGTGCTCAGAATAGCCCCCCACAAACACACACACAAGCCCACAGCTGGGCACTCAGCACAAAGCCAGGGAGGGGGTTGCTAGGCTTGTTTTACTTTTTACTTTGCAGAAGGTTTTTTCAAAAGAATTTTCTGCTCCTGTTCCCCATGGTGAGGAAGCAGATGGTTGTGGGGAAGGGAACCTGAGAGCGATGGAGCTGGGGTAGTGGGGGGAAATTGGAGGAAGCTGAAGAGGATGATGGCGGGAGTTGGGGGAGGCTGAAGGGGGCAACGAGGGAAGTTGGGGGAGGCTGAAGAGGGTGATGGGGGAAGTTGGGGGAGGCTAAAGGGGGCAATGGATTGAAGGAGGCGGGGGCAGAGAGGCAGTTGGGAGGCTGCTCATCCCCACAGGAGGGGAGGAGGAAGAGAAGCTGCCCTTCTTTCAGAAGCTGTTTCCTGTTAGAACTTGCAACTTCACTGTTTCTGAGCAGGGTCCTGGGATGAAAAGGGAACTAGAGCGATTCGTGGTCCTGCTTTCAGCAGGGGGTTAGGCTAGATGACCTCCTGAGGTCTCTTCCAACCCTAATTGTCTATGACTCTGTGGTTCAATGGAGGACAGGTCCATCAACGGCTATTGGCCAGGATGGGCAGGGATGGTACCCCTAACCTCTTTCTGTCAGAAACTGGGAATTGGGTGACAGGGGATGGCTCATTGGATGATTCCTGTCTGTTCATTCCCTCTGGGGCACCTGGCACCGGCAGCTGTTGGCCAACAGGACACTGGGCTAGATGGAGCTTTGGTGTGACCCAGTCTGGCCATTCTTCTTTTCTAATGCTCTTCTCACATGCTCAGTAACAGCTGCAAGTTGCTGCCCTCACGCGCCATCAGAATCTGCTCCCAGCAATCAAAGGCGGGAAAATCCCCCAAAGGGGGGAAATCGGAGGGGCAGGATGGGCAGAGGGACAAAACTGGCAGACAGGGGCTGCCCTGCCAGGTAGGTGCAGAAGGGAAAACCCCCAGCTAGAGGGAGGCAGAGGGGATAGAAGTCACTACAGATGAGGTGAGCCGGCAGCAGCAGTTCCAAACTAGGGTGTGGTGGATGGTAGAAGGACTCGTGTTCCTCACGGGATGGTCCATCTCAGCCCCCCCTCCCCAGGGCTGTGGTGTTAAAGGCCCCGGGTGGCCCAGTGCCCTGGCACCACAGCTCTGCTCTAGCTGAAATGGTGACTGAGCTGCCAAGGGAGCAGGAGTGGCTCCAGGTCCTAGCACGCCAAGCACGTGCTTGGGGTGGCAAGCCGGAGAGGGGTGCTCTGCCGGTCGCTGCGAGGGCGGCAGGCAGGCTGCCTTCAGCGGCTTGCCTGCGGAGGGTCCTCTGGTCCCGCGGCTTCGAACTTCCTGCAGGCACTCCTGCGGGAGGTCCACCGAAGCCGCAGGACCAGCAGACCCTCCACAGACAAGCCGCTGAAGGCAAGCTGCCTGCCATGCTTGGGGTGACAAAATCCCTAGAGCCACCCCTGCAAGGTAGACGTGATTCAGGGAAATAGTTTACCCCTCCCCCCATCATAAAACAAACTAATGATCATCAGTTCATCCCTTCTCCACTGAACTGCCCAGTGCCTGGCTCGGAGGTAGAGGCAGGAAAAGAGAGACAAGAGTGAGATTTCAGCATCTCCAGGTAGGTCTCTCGAGGGCTGAGAGAGAATTAGGATTCACGGATGTGAGCATGAGGAGGAACCTCTGTGGAGTTTTCTCCTTTCCTACCACTCCAGTAGCCCCAAAAAACACTGCAGAGTTTTAATTCATAGCTGCAGGCCGGCTTTAGGCCCATTCCACCAATTCCCCTGAATCGGGCCCTGAATCGGAAACTGTTCGAATTGGGCCCCGCACTTCCTAAAGCCGGCCCTGCATAGCTATTGTCGGTCTGGGGGAGACCCTGGTGCACCAGCTGGGAAGGGTGTCTGACAGGGTTCGTGATCTGGCTGGGGCGGGGTGGCACAGCTGGGAGGTGGAGGGTCTGTGTGGTGGGGGCTGTGGGAGGGTGGGAGCGGGATTGGTGCTGTGGAATGAGGGTTGTTGGCAGGAGGCGATTGGGTTGTATGGATGGGGACTGGGTCTGGGAGGGGTCTGGGGGAGGGAGAGGCTATGGGGGACTTGGATTGGGGGTTTGGGTCAGTGGCCTGGCTGTGGGTATTGGGCTGGGAGGTAGTGAGAGACAGCAGCGTGGCCGCCCCCAGGGGGACACAGCATGGCTGTAGGGGCTGTTTGGGGGAGGTGATGTGGGGTGGCACAGCTTGGTGAGGCGGCTGCACCCTGGCTTGAGGCAAGTAGGACAATCAAGAGGCCTTGCAGGCTGCACTGGGAGGGGGATCATAACCACCATGGGGGGGCGACGCTGAGGGGAAGGGCCCTTCAACTAGAGCCTGAGGGTGAGTGGCCACCGCCACATTGAGTGTCCAACCCGCGGCATCCCTGCAGCACAGCCAGGGCCTGGGCAGGGGCCTGGGAAGTGTGAGGAACAGACTGTGAAATGCCCTGACATTCCAGCCACAGCTGTTTGGGGTTCCCCCAGGCCACAGAGCGGGGTGACAGCTTTTCCTTTCACCTTTCCCAGTTTCTCCTTCTGTTTCATGAGTTGCTGTTTCATAAACTGTGTTTGCTTTGAACTATATGCAATGATCAGTGGGTCAGGGAAGCGTCCGGAGCAGAAAGAGTACCCCAGAGTGGGGAAACCCGAGCCCTGTCCTGAGTACAAAAGCCAGACTGGGGGTCGAGCCTCAGGAATACTGGGCTCAGCCTTGTCAGGGTTACGAGGACTCTGCCACATGAGAGTAGAAGGGTGTCCTTGAGTCAGGTGGGCCTCTGGGTGAAAGGAGTGGGAACGAGGACTCAGATCCTTTTCGCTAGCCAATTTCACGGGGGTAATGTATGACACAGGAAAGTTCCCCATGATATGGGGACCATTCCCCTACTTACATAGGCCTGGACACAGAATGCCTTTAGCTGTGGATTGCACTGCAGATCAGACTGGCTGTAAATCCTGGATACTTTTGGCACCATGAGACCACATGAACTGGTCCTTTCCTGTGGTCTGGCTCTGGTGAGATAAGATTAAAAGGTGTTTTCACGGCTGGACAAGGACAGACTCTGGGGACTACATTATTCTCCTCGGCAATTCCATTCTGCAGTGCCCTGACAGAAAGACCCCAGTTGAATGTGTGGGTTACTCTCCCCGGCAGGGTCAGGTTTTCTGTTCACTTTTTTTAATGACTGAAATGCTCTTCTCTTCTTTGTAACCTAGGCATCCCTTTTGAATCTAATCACAGAGTGGAAGCAGAAAATAGTCACCATTCCCTCGAGATGCCCAGCTTAAGAGGGAACTTTTCAGTAAGAGCTCCCTGCTGCTTCACACGTACATGTAGACAGCATCTATGCTGGTGTCTGTCAGTGAGGTTTCTCTGTCTGTTCTCTCAAATGTTTGCCTACTTGTTTTCTGGCTGGTGCTGGCTGAAAGGATTTAGTATCCAAGGAAGGACGTATCCTCCTGGTTAGCAAACAAAGAAAGCAGCACATTCCGTGTCCAGATTATAGTTAGTCGTAAATCGACATTGTGATGGTTCCCCCCCAAGGAAAGTTATCCTTTCTTTAGGAAAATGACTGAAGTACGAATGCCAAACACAATTCCAATAGAGGATTCAAAACAAGGTTTTCAGCGTGGTGATAATAAAGGCTTTAATTTAAATCAGTCCACCCTGAGATGACCAATTAAGAGTTGTTATCTTCACTGAAGGCATTTGAGGTCTAAACCCTTGGCTTTGTATGAATGGAAATTCATTCCATTTACCAACCCTAATCTGGTTTCATGAGCATTGTCTGGTGTGCAAGGAGAGGCCAGTCCCATGAAGACACATTACTTTGGATGTACAGTAACTCCTCACTTAAAGTCGTCCCGGTTAACATTGTTACCTTGCTGATCAATTAGGGAACATGCTCGTTTAAAGTTGTGTAATTCTCCCTTCTAACATTGTTTGGCAGCCGCCTGCTTTGTCTACTGCTTGCAGGAAGAGCTGCCCCTTGCAGCTAGCTGGTGGGGGCTTGGAACCAGGGTGGACTGGCAGCCGCCTATCAGCTCCCCGCTCCCCTAAATTCCCCTGCAGTTAAGCTGTGTCCCTCTCCCCACTACAATGGGCTGTTCCTGCCCTCTACCTTGGAGCTGCTCCCCGAGACTCCTGCTTGCTGTGCAGGGGAGAGGGAGGGAAGAGGGCGGCTAATATCAGGGTGCCCCCTCCCTCCTACTCCTACACCATGCTTACTCCATCTTCCCTTGAGCAGGGGGGACACACCAGGGCTCAAGATGGAGGGAGCTTGCAGCAGCTGCCTTCTCAGCAAGCTGATCTAATTAACAAGGGAAATGTGCATATCTCCCTCCATTCCTACTGCCTTGTGTAGAGAGAGAGTTAACCCTTGAGGGCTCAGCCAATTGCTAGTTCATCATTTAGCAGTTAGGGAACTCTTCCACCTCAACCAAGCTTCACAATCATCATCACTGTGTACCAGTATTAAATTGTTTGTTTAAAACTTATACTGTGTATATATAAATAGATAATATAGTCATTTGTCTGGTGGATGAAATTCCCCTGGAACCTAACCAGTTCATTTACATTCATTCTGATGGGCAAACTGGATTCACTTAACATCATTTTGCTTAAAGTCGCATTTCTCGGGAACAGAATGACCCCGTTAAGTGAGGAATTACTATAAAGGTTCGCCTGCAGCACCTGTAACACCCCTGCCTCCATGCCCTTGCCTGTCCCAGCTCTGGAGCTGTGGCCAGTGAGGGATTGGTATAAAACCCTTTGGCACTGAAGCCCAGTGTGGAAATCTCACTCTCCAGCAGGCACAGACTAACCCAGCTACAATCCCTGGCATGAGGCGAGGGGCAGAGCTCTGTCTCCCGGGGAAGTGGTGAGCGTCATGCGGGAAGAAGTGGAAGTTCTTCCCCTGCCCCGAGTGCAAATGCCCTGGCCGCAGCTGCAGCACCGGGATCAAACACACAGCGAAGCCCCCCGGGCTTGGGACAAGAGCGCTTCTGGGCGGCGATGTCCTGGGCAGTGACCGGACCCCATGTCCTGAACGTGTCACTGGGCAGTGACCGGACATTGTGTGTGAGCCGCCCCAGCACTCACAAGCCGTGTGGTGCGGTGCATCCCGGGGTGCGACGAGGCCCAGACCAAGCTCCAGGGGAGCCAGGCAGGGGGAGCCGCGCGCCCCGCCCCGCCCGCAGGACCCAACCCTTGCCGGTCCCGCCTCCCCCAGAGTCTGGCCTCAGCCCCCCATCCCTGAGGCCTGATCCCTCAGCCCTCCCGCCCCACATGCCCTGCCCACTGCCTTCTGCTTTTGCCTCCCCAGTGCCCCACCCCTGAAACGCCTCTACCCAGGGCGAGGCCAGAAGTGGAAGTTATGGGAAGCGGAATTGAGTGCGGCGCTCAGGATGCCATTAGGAGAAGGTCAGAGGTGCCAGACAGTGGGGTGGGGGCATTGCATGCGTCTCCTGCCAGCCCTGGTGCATTGTGAGATTCTTCTTCCTCCCAGCGGGTCTCTCCTGTTCTCAGTCACGTGTTGCCTTCGCGCCTCTGCACACCACAAGCAGCCAGGGCCCCTCTACCTGAGTCTGCACCCTGGGGCCCCCTCAGGATATAGATATTCAGGCCTGTCTGCAAAGGCCTATACTTTAAGCATTTAGGTGTATTCTTATTGCTTAGCTAGTTATAGAGGTATAAAAGAAAGAATCAAAATCACTGTCTGTCTGTGTAATGGCCTTCTCTTACTGTGACAGTATGAGGCCTGATTCTTAGGCTAAGGCCTTCCGCTAAGCAGCAGAGGCCAGCCATAAACTGGGAAGTGTGCGGACACATCCTCAGGAGTCAGCCTGAGATGAGATTGAAAAGGAAATGGGAGAAATATTAGGGGACCCAGAGGGATAGGGGGTGGCTGAGGAGCCCACCCTCCTTTGGTATATGAGTAGTGGAAGAAGGTCTCTGCCCCTGGGGACTGGATGCCTTCTAGGGAAAGGAGACACTTCAGTCCACTTGTGAGAGGTTTGAAGTAAGTGCAGCAGTATGGGAAGCTGCCAGTAATCTTTCAAGTTTGGTGCTGTTTCAGCAGGGGCTGCTGAAGGGTTGTAAATTAGTTAGGCTGGTTAAAGATGATTCCACACAACAGGGTTTAGAGTCAGAAGCACAGTTAACAGACCACCTTTAGAGACAGGAGCTGGGACTTAGTCCTGGGGGAGTGAAGGAAAAAGGTTTCAATGTGGAAAATGGCAGGGTTTTCAGGAGCACGTAACAACCCCTACTCTTCTCCCAGAGCCAGAATGAGAACCTGGAGGTCAGAGTTCCCAGCTGTTCCAAGCTGGGGAGCCTACTCTTGGTTCAGAGCTAACTATACCTCTTTCTTCCTTCTTTCTCTCAGTTTACTTAATTTGCTGCTGGTAGCCTGTACTTTAAACTGACCTAACAGGCTTAATTGGTTTCTTTCCACCTCTTCCCCCTCCTCTCTCCCTGCCTTTCCACACTTCTGTTTTTCTGAATCTTTAATGGAGGGTACTTTGGATACTTATGTGAAAGGTTTTGGGGATTTGTTTGTTTTGTTTTGTTTTGTTTGGGACAAAGTATGACGAAGGTCTGCTGTATTCCACTGGAATATTTGGAGTAAAAGATCCATGGGCAACCATGGAGCCAAATGTTTTACTGCCTTTTGAACAGTCTCAAGGTAAAGACAGCACAGGTTATGGCAGCTGTGTGACAATAATTGTACTTGGTGGCTGAGTTGTTAGGGACAAAGTGCACCACCTTAAAGAACTAAATGTAGGAATAAGTGGTTTAAAGAAGTAAGTGAAAAGTTACAAATCCCTTTTGCAAAAAGTGATAATACAGGGCTTGGAGGAAAGTAAATGTTTGGGAGGTGTGAAAATGGTACAGGTAACAGCTGTGAAGATGTTAAAGGTAACAGTTGTGGTGTTACAAGAAGCAAGTTTTTGGTTTAATAATAGAACCCAGTTATATAAATGTAACTGTATGTGCAGCTCTGTGCAGTCATATTAGATGGAAGCTTGGTAATTAAATTGTATCAGGAGTCAGGTAGAGTGGCTACTACCACCAGGATGCTTCTGTCCCCAGAAGCCGTTACAGGTATTTTGAGGGGGAATGGACCCTTTTCCCACAGAAATGGTCTATAGGGGACGGCTGCAGGCAGCAGGTGGAGGATTAATCGGATCAAAATTATTTGACTAGTGGATAATTTAATCAAAATCACTAAAGAAATGTCAGGGGTTTCGAGTGGAACTTAACTTGGCTGCCCCGGCTGTCTCTAGTTGTACAAGATGGGAGTGTAATCGGGGTACAGTTGTGTAAAAAGAGTAATCGCAGTGCAAGAGATGTTAGACCAAATAGAAGTGTGTGCGCACAGGAAAAGGAAAAGGGGAGCAATGATTGTGTTGGGTCTAAACTTTTGGTGAACTTTGGGGAGCCAAAACACACCCAGACTGGCCGTCTCTGCATAATCCTTTCTGAACCCTTTATCGAACAAAGCACTGACCTGCAAACTACTCATGACACCCCCTTTCTCAAGTAGCCATTAGCCTTTATCTCTATGCATTTACTTGTTAAACTTGCTTTTCCTGTAAAATCTTGATTGATTATGCATGACCATTATCTTTTGTTAATCATTTTGTTTACTTCTGTGTATAAATATTGATGCTCACCCCTAATAAAGGGGCCACACTTAATCTAAAGCTTTGAGAGCTAAGGATAGTGTGAGCCCGTTGATCAACGCATTGGTGTCTGGTCTCTGACAGAATTGTGTGCCCATACCAACTCCGCACGAACTCGGGTGCTGGAGAGGTGAGTAAGGACTTGCTTTATTACCTAACAATTTGGGGGCTCGTCCGGGATTCCTTCTGGTGCGGTACCTCTGTCCAGTGGTCAGACCACTCATATATGAATTGGCAAGGCGCCACAGGAGATTTCTCCCAGCCAATTCAATATTGAGGGGTCGTGTATTGGACAGCAGGGTAAACGCCAGTTGGAGGGCTCCTGTCAGACACCATGGGTCAAGGGACTAGCGTGCCTCTTGAGAGTCCGTTGGGGATTGTAAATAAGTTATGGAATGAAGGAAAACTCCCAGTACAGACAGGAATGTCTAGGAAGAAGTTGTACACACTATGTGTAAGGAATTGGACTGGGTATACCGCGGTATTGGCCGACCCAGAGATGAGGTGGCCTTCGTATGGCTCTTTCGAACAGGCTGCCTTAAGAGGAGTAAAGAGCCAGATCGAAAAAGACCATCCCGGACAGTTATGTTACTGGTTTTGTTGGGACACAGCAGCAGAGCTGTGGAAATCTTTAAAAATTATGGCAGTCAGGTACTCTCCCGAGAGTGAACCCCCTCCAGGTTATTTCGATGAAGGGTGTAGACCACGGCGTGTTTTGACTCGTCAGCTGGTCCCCTCTGCACCTGCCCCTATTCCTCCGCAGGGGGACTCTCTCCTTGTAGCAGAGGGGAATCTGCAGGATACCAGATTGGAATTTCTGCAGAAGGATGAGGAGGAAATGGAGGGGCAAACCTCGGGAGGAGTAGTTACTAGGCTAATGTCCAAGCAGGTACGGCAGGGTGCATGCCCCCACCCTGAGGATAGCCCAGAGGATGTCTCCGTCAAATCTCTTGCAAGTAATAAAAGTATAGTTAGAGAGATGCCTTTACAGGTGCACGATCAACCTTATATGGGCAATGATGGACGGTTACAACATGCTAATATTGTGGAATATAAAGGATGGCTAGAATGGGACTTGAAAGAGTGGGGACAGTTGTCAGGGTCTTTTGGGGAAAATCCCCGAAAGATCATAGAACTTCTAGAAAGATTGTTTTTAAGTTATAATCCTACTTATACGGATGTGGATCAGTTGTTAAGTAGAGTTTTGACCGGAGAGGAACGTAGTAGATTGTGGATGGCAGAAAGGACATGGGGAGATAGCAATGCAGTTAATCTTACTTGGATGGATAGGCGGGAACTGGCCTCTGGCTGGAATCCCTTAGACTGGACTCAGCCAAGGCTGACTCAGCTGCGAACAGATCGAGAGCGATTGTTAGAGAGACTCAAGGAAATGGCTCGCCGCTCGCCTAATCAGGCTAAGTTCATGCAGATTCGGCAGGAATCTGATGAGCCGCCCAGAAAGTTCTGGTCGAGGCTATTGGAGGGGGCCCGAATGTTCACTCAGATGGATCCTGAGAGAGAAGCAGACCACCCTACTCTTATTTCATTTTTTGTGAATCAGTCGGTGCCCCCTGTAAGGGATTACTTCTTAAAGTTTCGCCCTGGTTGGGGAGGTGAGTCAGTCACTTCAGTGTTGGACGTAGCTGATTTTGCCTGGGAGAAAGAAAGGGAAAGTAGTAAAAAGAAAGAGAAAAAGGAAGAATATAAGCTGATGGCTTTAGCTTTTCACGGCGGTGTTCGAGGCAAAGGCCGTGGCCGTGGCAGGGGATTCCAGGGTGCTCGGGGAAGAGGGTCCTGGCGACCCCAGCCATCAGGAAATTGTTTTCAGTGCGGACAGCCTGGTCACTTTAAACGTGAATGCCCCTGGGGACGCCCAGAGGGTCTGGTTGCATCCGCAGATGCTTACACAAGTGAGGAATACACCCCTGCACCACCAGCTCAGCCCATTCCCCAGGCCTGGATCAACTACGGGAAACAGCAGCAGCCGCAGCAAACTCAGCCTCCTCAATGACGGTACCCCGGGGGCGAAGGCAAACAATGTGATGGTCTTATTTCCTTAATGTCTTTAGCCGGCTCCTTTCTCACTTTCTCCCCTCCCAGCAAAGAGCCTCGTTTAACCCTTTCAGTCCAGGGACTGCCTGTCTCTTTCCTCATTGATACTGGGGCTACTTTCTCTCTTTTAAATCATGCCCCCTCTCCCTGGCTATCCTCTGAGGTTAAAACTGCGACTGGGGTGGAGGGCAACCCACAGTCTCTGGAACTCACTTTGCCTTTGAATGTTGTTTATGCTGATAAATGTTTTCCTCACCGTTTTCTTTTTTCCCCAGCTTGTCCGATCCCTTTGATGGGCCGGGATTTACTCTGTAAGCTTGAGGCTACTTTAACCTGCACTCCTGAAGGGGTAGGATTATTGATGACAGTGTTAGGAGATTCGGCCCCTACTCAGGGTAATTGGGAAACCCCCCCCCCCTCTCTCCCCTGACCTCACTGACTTGCCTTCAACCCTCTGGGGAATTTCTGACACTGATGTTTGCCTGCTCCTTTCGGCAGAGCCCGTAAGGATTCAGATGAAGCCTTCCTTAACCCCCCCGTCAGTCCCTCAATACCCCCTGTCGCTGGAAGCCCGGGAGGGCATCCGCCCCATTATCGAGGGATTCATTGCACAAAAGCTAGTCCGCCCTCAGCGCACTCCCTGTAACACCCCTATACTGCCTGTCAAAAAGCCTCCTAAAAAGGACTGAGACCCTGTTCGTTGGCGCTTTGTACAGGATCTACGAGTTGTTAATCAGTATGTGGTCCCTCTTCATGCAGTAGTTCCTGACCCAGCTACTATCATCAGCCAAATCCCCTGGGATGCTGAGTGGTTCACTATTATTGACTTAAAATCAGCTTTTTTCAGCATTCCTGTGCACCCAGACTCTCAGTATCTCTTTGGTTTCACCTGGGAGGGACAAAGTTATGTCTGGCAACGACTTCCTCAAGGCTACAGAGACAGCCCCACGATTTTCAGCCAGTGCCTCCGCCACGACTTGGAAGGTTTCACCAGTCCGCAGGGATCCACATTGGTCCTATAAGTAGATGACATCCTATTAGGTAATCGCGAAGAAGCTGCCCTCCGCATCGATGGTAAGGCACTTTTATTATACCTACACACCAGAGGCCACAAGGTAGACCCTAAAAAGATTCAGTGGGTCTCACAGAAGGTCCGATATCTGGGCTTCCTGTTAACCCCAGAGGGAAGACAGATGGACCCAGCCCGCATAAAGACTATTCAAAACTGCCCTCTACCGAACACCAAGAAACAACTTTGAGGTTTCTTAGGATTAATTGGCTTCTGTCGCCCCTGGTTGCCGTCCTGCGGGGAGTTAAGCAAACCGCTCCACCGACTCACTGCTAACCTTGCTCCTGACCCTTTGCAGTGGTCCCCGGACACTATTCAAGCCTTTCAGTTACTCTGGCAGCAGCTGCCCTGCTGATCACAAAGGCAAAGAGCCTAACCCTGGGTCATTTTACCACGGTTTGGACCTCTCATGCCTTGTCAGCCCTTCTGCGTAGGGGCACAACCCAAGTCTTTTCGGCCCATCGTCAGCAACAGCTAGAGGCCGAACTCTTAGAAGACACTAACCTAATTTTTGAAAGGTGTGGACCCCTTAATCCAGCTACCTTGCTTCCTGACCTGCCAGTCCTCCAGGATCAGCACGACTGTGTGGAAGTAGTTTCCAGCATCTTACAGATAAGGGACAACCTGTTTGACGTGCCACTGGACAATCCCGATTGCATCCTCTTCTCGGACGGAAGCTCCTTCTATGTTGATGGCAAGCGTTTCACAGGTTATGCTGTCACCTCTGAATGGGACATTCAAGAGACCGCCTCACTGCCAGGCAACTGGGGAGCCCAAGCCGCTGAACTCTATGCCCTGGCCCGAGCTTGCCAGTTGGCCGCTGGTAAGACCGTTACCATTTTTACTGATAGCAAATATGCTTTTGGAGTTGTGCATTGTCATATCCACCTCTGGAAGTTTCGAGGTTTCCAGACAGCTGCCGGTAAACCCATTCAGCACCTCCCCCTCATCCACAAGCTTTTGGATGCCCTCCAAAAACCCTCTGTCCTGGCTGTAGTTCACTGCCGGGCCCATACTAAAGATAGTAGCCCCGTTACCCGTGGGAATGCCCTGACTGACGCCTCTGCCAAGAAGGCTGCCACCTTACCTTTAGCCATGCCCACATTGGCTATTGCAACCTCCTCCTTTACTCCACCGCACCCCGTACCAGTACCCGCTGCTGAACTACAATCGTGGGAGAGCCTCGGGGCCACTCTGGTCAAAGGGACCTGGCTTATGCCAGATGGCCGAGCCTGCCTCCCTCGCTCCACATACCCCGTGGCAGTTCGCTGGCACCATGATAAAGGGGGTCACTACGGCACGCACGCCCTCGTGGACACTATCGCTCGCTTTTGGTATGCTCCAGGCATTCAGCCCTATTGCCTATCAATAGTGAAAGCATGCAGCACATGTCAGCGTAATGGACCTGCTCCGCCTCTTAACAAAATTAAGGGTGGAAGACCTCCGCCTGCTGCTCCATTTCAACATCTTCAAATTGACTTTGCAGATATGCCAAAGGCTTTTGGGAAAAAGCACCTCCTTGTTTTGGTTTGCTCTCTGACTTCCTGGGTCGAAGCTTTTCCTACTGCTAATTGTACTGCTGCCACAGTGGCGAAGATTCTCCTTAGAGACATTGTACCCCGTTTTGGCATTCCTCTTGTGCTCGACTCAGATCGCGGACCTCACTTTACTGGTCATGTCCTTGGCCGTTTAGAACAAGGACTGGGCATTTCACACTCCTTTCATACACCCTACCACCCCCAGTCTAGCGGGAAAGTTGAGCGTATGAATAGGGAACTTAAGTTTACATTGGCTAAATACTGTCAGGAAACAGGATTAAAGTGGCCTCAGGTACTTCCCTTGGTCCTGTTTCACCTTCGTACTCGCCCAACCCGCGCATTGGAATTATCCCCCTTTGAACTGCTCTATGGACACCCCCCTTTCAAAGGCGGGGCGCTACCACGTGCTGATGTTTCACTATTGGGAGGGGATCATATGACCGCGTGTCAGTTTCTCTCCCTACAGGCTCGCCTCCGTATCCTTTGGAAAGCCTCGCAGTTTTCCCAGACCGTGCCGCTGGAGGAACAAATCCACCCGTTCCAACCAGGGGACTTCGTCTGGGCCAAAAAGTTCGTTCGTGACGACACCCTCCAGCCAAGGTTTACTGGACCCCAGCAGGTTCTTTTGACAACCCAGACTGCAGTGTTCCTGGAAGGACGCAAATCTTGGATCCACCACTCCCACGTCAAGCCAGCCGTAGTGGACCACAGTGACGGACCAGCAGCTCTTGTCACCACTGAGGACACTGCCTTCGACCAGTGGACCAGCTTACCTCTCTCAGACATTAGACTTAAATTGACTCGAAAAAAATGAGAGGACCCTTTATTCTGACAACTGTATGTTTTTTTTATGCTTTTTTAGTTTATTTTCTGCTTATGAAGATAATGCTTTTATTAGATATTCCCACGAGGTTAAAACTCGTATTTTAGGAAATAGAAGTGATTGTTGGGTATGTACTCAATTTCCAGTAAATGCAGCACAGGGACTCCCCTTCACACCCATTCCCCTAACCACTGCTAATATGACTTGGATGCCACCGACTAGAATAAAAAATCCAGTCCAACCCAATCTTACATGGGACAAAACAGGAGTGCCAATTAACAAATATCTCAGGGTAACCAATCAAACAGGATCACTGTGTTTTGTTAAAGAAAAAGGGTCAACTTTTGTGGGAACAAGTAAATGCAACATATATTTTAATGGCACCGCCTTTAGTAAAAATCTTGGCTTCAAGCCTTGCGCATCCCACTTATCCCATATGTGGATCCCTCACCCCGATCCAACCTTTTCAACTTTTTCATGGAGGGGCAGGTTTTCAGAGTCAGTTTTTAAAAAGCCCTGCTCAGATCTCGAGGGTGTCCAACTAATTGTTAAAGGATACACAATTGCCTTCTACAACTGCTCAAGCAGTACTACACTGCCCTTTGAGGACAACACTACCAAATTGTGCCTCTGCAGTTCACACAACGACCCCTCTGCGTTACCAGGGGAACAGTGGTACAACGGGTGGTGGGTTACCTCCTACTTTGAGAAATGGAATACCCAAAACGCATTATCTGGAACATACTGGGTGTGCGGGCCCAAGGCTTATTATTTTCTCTCCCCTGATTGGGCAGGGTCATGTTATTTGGCATGGCTAGCACCGCCTTCTCGCATCTCCCTCACTCCCCCTCATTTTCCCCACGTTCGTAACATCCGTGAAACTGACAGAGATATTAATCTCCGTGATGGTTTGTCCTGGCAGCGGTGGGCTGGTCACACTAGCTTGAAGGGTGCTATCATCCGTCTACAGGGACTATTAGAATCTTTGACCAATGAAACTGCAACCCTATTTGAAAATCAGGCCGGGGAAATGTCCCAGCTGCGCCAGTTAGCTTTGCAAAACAGAATGGCTTTAGATATGATGTTAGCAGCCCAGGGAGGAACTTGCGCCCTCATAAATGAAGAATGCTGTGTTTTTGTAAATGACACCTACTCTGACACTTTTCAACGTACCAAACACCTAAAGGAAATGGCTAAAAACTACTCCTCTGGCCAGCCACCTTATGATTGGTGGGGAGCCTTATGGAATTGGCTGCCCGGACTTGGGTGGGTTAAAAACCTCTTGGCGGGTGTTGTTGGGGCCATAGTAGTCCTTATAATACTGTGTTGCTGTATTCAGTGTGTCCCCTCCCTCATAAACTCATGTAAGTCAGTTTATTCTTTTCCCACTTCAGCTAAAAGCCTTACTCTCTTCGAATTGGCCCAGGCTGAAATTGCCAAGCGGCCCTTGAGATCTTGAAATAGGGTGTAGCTTTTTGATTAATAGTTATCTCAAAGCTACAAATGGAGGAATGTTGGGTCTAAACTTTTGGTGAACTTTGGGGAGCCAAAACACACCCAGACTGGCCGTCTCTGCATAATCCTTTCTGAACCCTTTATCGAACAAAGCACTGACCTGCAAACTACTCATGACACCCCCTTTCTCAAGTAGCCATTAGCCTTTATCTCTATGCATTTACTTGTTAAACTTGCTTTTCCTGTAAAATCTTGATTGATTATGCATGACCATTATCTTTTGTTAATCACTTTGTTTACTTCTGTGTATAAATATTGATGCTCACCCCTAATAAAGGGGCCACACTTAATCTAAAGCTTTGAGAGCTAAGGATAGTGTGAGCCCGTTGATCAACGCATTGGTGTCTGGTCTCTGACAGAATTGTGTGCCCATACCAACTCCGCACGAACTCGGGTGCTGGAGAGGTGAGTGAGGACTTGCTTTATTACCTAACAATTGGCACACTGAGTCTTGGGGTGGCCCTGGGGGATCTGACTGTCACTTTGGGGGTGCATGAAAACTCTGTGGGCATGGGGAGGCAGTCACACCTTGTGTAAAATTAATATGGCTGATATAATGGAGGTTAAATGATTTCCCAGGACATGTGCAGTGTATATTGGAGAAGGGGTAAAAGAAATGCAAACAAAACATGACACTTAATTAAAATCCTGTTAGGGCTCCAAAAGGAGCCACAATAGATTATGCTTTCTTTTTCAGATCTCTGTGTGTTTTGGAGCAGGAGATGAAAGTGAAAAGTAATCAGAACTCTGGAGGAAGTGGAACCTGTCCCTTTTAAAACAGTCTCTGAGCTGCTGATTGCTTTGGATCCAGAGGCAAGGCAAGAAAGCCTCTGTGTGAATGCAAATTACCTAGCTGATGGGGGAGGGAAGGAGGAAACTGCCCATAAGTAGCAGAACAATAAGCACCTTCCTGTTCTTACCTGGAAAAAAAAAAGAACCTGCAAATAATAAATACATCTGGTCAGCAAACAAGCTACTAGAAGACTCAGATTATGGCCCTCCAGAAAAGGGCCCTGATATCCCCCCCAACCTGCCCTGTCCCTGGGTCCCTTCAACACTCCCATCCACCCCCTCCCCCAGCCCCACCCTGCACCCATGGGGACCCGTCAGCCCCCCTAGCCTCCTCCCCCCAGCCCCGCCCTGTGCCCATGGGCACCCCTCAACCCTCATCCCCTCCCCCTCCTGCTTCCTGCTCCATAGGGCCCCAACATCCTCCTCAACCCCCCAACCTGCCCCATCCATGGGTCCTTTCTACCCCCCCATCCACCCTCTCCCCCAGCCCTGCCCAGGGCCCATGGGCTCCCCTCAGCCCCCATCCACTCCCCTTCCTGCTCCCTGCTCCATAGGGCCCCGACATCCCCATCAGCCCCTAACCTACCCTGTCCCTGGGTCCCTTCAGCCACCCATCCCCCACAGTCCTGCCTTGCCCCCGTGGGGACCCATCAGTCCTGCTCCCCAAACTCTCCTTAGTTCACCCCCCAGCCTCCCCCTCATCCCCAGTGCCCCCTTCCCCTACCCTGTCCTCTCTCTGTGGCCTTTCCCTTTGCCCTGCCAATGTGAAGCCTCCCCCAGCGTCATCCTCCCACCCCGCCCCCATCAACTTCAACCCATTTCTCCAGGGCTAGGCCCCACGTCCCTTTCACCCCACTGCCCCCTCCATCCCCAGTGTGTGAGTCCCTCATCTCCACTCTCTGCTCCCCCCAACCTGCCAGGGTCCCCTTTTCAGCCCCCGTGGGGCCTGCCCAACCTGTCCTCTCTGGGGTCTCTAAATCCCCCATTCCCACAGTGCTCCTTGTTAAACCCTAACCTCCTCTACCCCTAATCCCCCTAGTCCCTTACCTTGAGTCCTCCTGGACACCCAACCCCACGGTCTGGCCCCCCACATATATCCCAGTCACTCATTCATACACTGAGCCAGTCCCTCAGGGCCCCACTGCACACCAAACTTCTCCATCCGTCAATCTGGGGAAGCGGGGCAAGCTCCCAGTGTGGTTGGGCTTGGTGTGAGTGTGTGTGCTGGGCTCACAAAGGCGTTTTGCTCCCTTAGGGTGGGGTGTGGTTTTTGGCCAACGGTGACATGGTTTGGTAGCCCTGTGGATGCCATGCGGTGTCTGGAATGGGGCGTGTGTGTTCCCACGATGCCCCTTCCCCTCTGTCTGCAGAGCTGAGGACAGACAGGTCTGAGGAGCAGAGCAGGAGTTCTAGGAAGGAGAAGAGCAATATGAAGATGAAGTCTAAGACTAGACTAGGTGATTTGGAATAACAGAGACTTGAGGGGATAACTCACATGACTGGAGTACTGTCATGGATGGATATAAACTGTTCAGGAGGGACAGGCAGGACAGAAAAGGTGGGGGAGTTGCATTGTATGTAAGAGAGCAGTAAGACTGCTCAGAGCTCTGGTATGAAACTGCAGAAAAACCTGAGAGTCTCTGGATTACGTTTAGAAGCGTGAGCAACAATGGTGATGTGATGGGAGTCTGCTATAGACTACCGTACCAGGGGGATGAGATGGACGAGGCTTTCTTCCGGCAGCTAGCAGAAGTTACTAGATCACTGGCCCTTGTTCTCATGGAAGACTTTAATCAGCCTGATATCTGCTGGGAGAGCAATACAGTGGTGCACAGACAATCCAGGAAGTTTTTGGAAAGTGTAGGGGACAATTTCCTGGTGCAAGTGCTGGAGGAACCAACTAGGGGCACAGCTGCTCTTTATCTGCTGCTCACAAACAGAGAAGAGTTAGTAGGGGAAGCAAAAGTGGATGGGAACCTGGGATGCAGTGACCATGAGATGATTGAGTTCAGGATCCTGACACAAGGAAGAAAGGAGAGCAGCAGAATACAGACCCTGGACTTCAGAAAAGCAGACTTTGACTCCCTCAGGGAACTGATGGGCAGGATCCTCTGGGAGAATAACATGAGGGGGAGAGGAGTCCAGGAGAGCTGGCTGTATTTTAAAGAATCCTTATTGAGGTTGCAGGAAGAAAACATCCCGATATGTAGAAAGAATAGTAAATATGGCAGGTGACCAGCTTGGCTTAACAGTGAAATCCTTGCTGATCCTAAATGCAAAAAAGAAGCTTACAAGAAGTGGAAGACTGGACAAATGACCAGGGAGGAGTATAAAAATATTGCTCAGACATGCAGGAGTGAAATCAGGAAGGCCAAATCACACTTGGAGTTGCAGCTAGCAAGGGATGTTAAGAGTAAGAAGAAGGGTTTCTTCAGGTATGTTAGCAACAAGAAGAAAGTCAAGGAAAGTGTGGGCCCCTTACTGAATGAGGGAGGCAACCTAGTGCTAGGATGTGGAAAAAGCTAATGTACTCTGTCATACTATAATTCCCCACTCTGAACCTTAGCGTCCAAAAGATGGGGTACCAGCATGAATTCCTCTAAGCTCAATTACCAGCTTAGAACCTGTAGCGCTGCCGACAACCAGGAATTCCAGTGCCTGGTACACTATGGTACCCCCAAAACCTTGCCCGGGGACCCCCAAGACCCAGTCCCTCTGGATCTTAACACAAGGAAAATAAACCCTTTCCCTCATCGTTGCCTCTCCCAGGCTTCCCCTCCCCGGGTTACCCTGGAAGATCACTGTGTGATTCAAACTCCTTGAATCACAAAACAGAGAGGACAATTCACCTTCCTCCCTCCTTCTCTTTCCCCCTCTCAGACTCTTCCTGAGAGAAAGTAATCCTGGCACAGAGAAAAATCAGCCTCTCTCTCCCTCTTCCCTCCTTTCTCCCCACCAATTCCCTGGTGGATCAAGACCCAGTTCCCTGGGGTCTCACCAGAATAAAAAAACAATCAGGTTCTTAAACAAGAAAAGCTTTTAATTAAAGAAAGAAAAACAGTAAAAATTATCTTTGTAAATTTAAGACAGAATAGGTACAGGGTCTTTCAGCTATAGACATTGGGAACACCCTCCAAGCCTAAGTATACAAGTACAAATTAAAATCTTTTCAGCAAAATACCAATTTGAACTCCTTTCAGCCCAATACACATTTGAACTCCTTCCAACCAAATACACATTTAACTCCTTCCAGCCAAATGCACAATTAAAACTCCTTCCAGCCAAATGCACATTTGTAAATAAAGAAAACAACCATAAGCCTAACTCGCTTTATCTACCTAGTACTCACTAGTCTGAACTTATAAGAGCCTGTATTGGAGAGATTGGAGAGAAACCTGGTTGCACATCCGCTCCCTCTGAGCCCCCAGAGTGAACAACAACCAAAACTAACAACAGAGCCCAAAAACTTCCCTCCCTCAAGATTTGAAAATATCCTGTCCTCTGATTGGTCCTCTGGTCAGGTGACAGCCAGGCTTACTGAACTTGTTAACCCTTTACAGTCAAAGAGATATAAAGTACTTCTCTGCTATTAACTTTTCTTATCTGTTTATGACACGTCCCCCAAATCGCTGACAGTGTGGAAGTACACTGGCAATGATTTCTCCCTAGAACTTTAAAATAAACAGATCAATAAACACATGCATCCTTACATATGCTACTAATTATGTACAACTACAAGATTCTTTACATCGTAAGTACAATTTTTAACCAGTTGATTTTGGGAAACTTTCACAGAAGAGTGCATCAACTTCTTGATCTGTTGCCACTGCAGACCTTTCCCGGTTGTGGAGAGGGTCACCTCTCCCACGCCACTGTTACTTTTTCCTTTATCGTAGACACCGTCAGGCCACTCAGCGTCATCTCCTCCCTGGGCTGTGAACTGACAAACCTGTAAGTCTCTGTAATAAAAGGGCTTGAGAGAATTAACGTGGTACACTCAGGGCTTTAGGGAGGAATTGGGAAATGCTATGAGGTAGTTAACAGCTCCTAGGCGCTCTTGGACCATGAATGGCCCTTCCCATGATGCTTCCATTTTATGGGCCTGTTGCGCCTTTAAGACCATAACCTGGTCTCCTACCTTGAAGGAACGCTCTCTGGTATGTCTATCACACCAGGCCTTTTGCTCTTCCTGAGCATCCTTTAGATTCTCTTTAGCAAGGGCTAAAGAGTGTCGGAGGGCGCTTTGTAGGTTGCTTACAAAGTCCAGAATATTAGTCCCTGGAGAAGGCGCAAACCCTTCCCATTGCTGCTTCACCAACTGTAATGGCCCCTTAACCTCGTGGCCATACACAAGCTCAAATGGTGAGAACCCTAAACTGGGATGTGGTACAGCCCTGTAAGCAAAGAGCAACTGCTGCAACACTAGATCCCAGTCATTGGAATGTTCCTTCACAAATTTACGTATCATGGCCCCCAAAGTTCCATTAAACCTTTCCACCAGGCCATTGGTTTGATGGTGGTACGGGGTGGCAACTAAGTGATTCACCCCATGAGTTTCCCACAGTTCTTTCATGGTCCCTGCCAGGAAATTAGTTCCTGAATCCATAAGGATATTGGAGGGCCAACTTACCCTGGCAAAAATGTCTGTTAGGGCCTGGCACACAGTTTTAGCCCTAGTGTTGCCTAGACCTACTGCTTCTGGTCATCGGGTAGCAAAGTCTACGAAAGTCAATATGTACTGCTTTCCTCTGGGTGTCTTTTTTGAGAAAGGACCCAGAATATCCACATCTACTTGCTGAAATGGGACCTCTATTATGGGGAGTGGCTGGAGAGGGGCCTTGGCCTGGACTTGCGGTTTTCCCACTTTTTGGCACACCTCACAAGACTGGACATACTTGGAAACATCCTTGCCCATCCCCTCCCAGTGGAAGGACTTCCCCAACCTGCCTTTGGTTCTGTTCACCCCAGCATGGCCACTGGGATGATCATGGGCCAAGTTTAAGAGCTTCCCCTGGTACTTAGTTGGAACCACCAACTGTTTTTGTGGATGCCAGTCTTCCCAGTGTCCACCAGAAAGAGTCTCCTTATATAAAAGCCCTTGTTCTATAACAAACCAGGATCGGTTAGAAGAGCTGAGAGGCGGTGAGGTGCTCCGTGCCACCGCCTAAGCTTTCTGAAGGCTGTCATCTGCTTCCTGCTCAGTCTGGAACTGTTTCCTGGAGGCTGGAGACACCAGTTCTTCCTTAGACTGTGGACTTGGGCTTGGTCCCTCTGTAAGCGATGTAGGTGATGAGGTTGTTTTTGTGGCTGGTGAACCGCTCTCCACTGGTGCACCAGGTGGTATTTCAGGCTCTGGCTGAGCCTCTTGGGTATTGTTGTCTGCTGTTTCTGCCAGTTCAGACTCGCTGGCACCCTCTGGCATTGGGGTTGAAGATGCGTTTGCAAGCGCTGGCATCAGTGCTGGCGATGGTTCTGGTGCTGGTTGCGTTTCCAGGTCTGGGTCTGGGACTGGAAATACTGTGGCTGTTGCAGTCATTGGCAGGGGATCCAGGTCCACTACCTCTGTCTGGGTCTCTGCTAACACAGACGGGGCCCCTGTGGACGGCTCAGGAACAGGGATGGGTCTGGAAGCTTGCCTGGCTTGGCTGCGTGTAACCATTCCCACCCTCTTGGCCCACTTTACCTGGTTGGCCAAGTCTTCCCCCAGTAGCATGGGGATGTGATAATTGTCATAGAATGTCCACATTCCTGACCAGCCTTTGTACTGGACAGGCAGTTTAGCTGTAGGCAAGTTTACAGCTTGTGACATAAAGGGGAAAATTGTCACTTGAGCCTTTGGGTTGATGAATTTGGGGTCCACTAAGCATTGGTGGATAGCTGACACTTGTGCCCCCGTGTCTCTCCACGCAATAACCTTCTTTCTGCCCACTCTCAAAATTTCCCTTCACTCCAAGGGTATTTGAGAGGTATCTGGGCCTGGGGATCTTTGGAGTGATGGAGATATAATGAACTGCACTCAGTTGGGGTTCTTGGGGCAGTTAGCCTTTATATGTCCCAGTTCATTACACTTGAAGCATCGCCCAGCTGACTGGTCACTGGGCCGAGGTGGGTTACTGGAGATTGGTGAGGTGAGAGAATAGGGCGTCGGCGGCTTTCCTTGGGTTGTAGGTGGGGTCCTGGGTTGCCCTCAGTGATAGGGTTTATTGTCGGTGTGCCCCCTGGGGTAGTCGCTCCCTTTGACAGTAGCTTTTTTCTTTTCTGCCACTTCCATCCATTTGGCTCCAATCTCCCCCGCCTCAGTTACCGTTTTGGGCTTCCCGTCTAGGATGTACCTTTCTATTTCTTCAGGAACACCATCTAAGAACTGCTCCATTTGTATCAGGAGGTGCAGCTCGTCCAGATTGTTAACCTTTGTTCCTGATATCCAGGCTTCATAATTCTTTGCAATGTGGTAGGCGTGTCGGGGGAATGACACATCTGGTTTCCATTTTAGGGCTATGAACCGCCGATGGGCATGTTCAAGTGTTATCCCCATTCTGTATCTGCCTTTGTTTGAAAAAGTTTATAATCATTCATTTTCTCCTTAGACATTTCAGCCGCCACCTCTGCTAAGGGTCCACTGAGCAGTGGCCTCAATTCTACCATGTACTGGTCTTCAGAGATGCTGTACCCAAGGCAGGCTCTTTCAACATTTTCTAAGAAGGCCTCAGTGTCATCACCTGCCTTGTAGGTGGGAAATTTCTTGTGCTGCGGAACCATTATTGGCGAAGGGTTGTTAGGATTGGCTGTGTGAAAGTAGAATGAATTAAATTGTAAAAATAAGAATGGATTAAAGAAATGTTGTATGTACCTTTAAGCAGAAATAAGAAATGTTGAAATACAGGTGCCAGGAAAAGAAACATTAGGCATAAACAAGGGTGCTAATGGCAAAACATTAACAGAGGATCGGTAATAGTTAGTAAGGAAATAAGATATGCATGCCTAGCCCAGGTAAACTTATCAGATTCTGCTTCCTTTGTTATCTTGTTAAGTGCTCGCCCTTTTATCTGTATAAATAAGATAGTTTCTGTCTTGCATGGTGCTCACATTATCTGGGTGTTATTGGTGGAGCGCTGCGCTAATAAAACAGAGCGGTCTGACAAATTGTGAGTCCTGATTCTAACTTTGACAGCTGGGTTCTGTTGCTTAGCCTTTTCCAATTCCAGGGCCTGCCGGTGGGTTTTCCTCAGGAATTCCAACTCTCTCCTGTGGGCAGCCTCCTTTTCTCTTTCTCTTAGCTCCACCTCTTTTTGTTTTATTTCTAGTTCTTGTATTTTTTTTTCCATTTCTCGTTGGTGGGCTGCCTGTTTGACCTGTTGTTCTGAATCCCGTTTTGCCTTGGAAGTCATGGTTCCTGTTTTCTTGTGTTGGGGTGCCCTCTGCTGGTTTACTATCTGAATTACTGTTCCTCTGCTGCCTGCTCTGTTGCTAAGCAACGGAGTCTTTCTAACAAGATTTCCTGAATAAAACTAGAACAAAAGGAAACCTTTCATTTGCAAATGTGTTTTGCTGGTGTATGGTGACTCACAGCTGGAGTCACTTTGTTTTACAAAGATCCTTGTTAAACTCTAATGCCTCTGCCTTCAGACAGTCTCTCTGCACAACCAGAAAGGAGAAAAGGAAAAAAATTTCTGGCTATTTATTTATTTTTTAAAACCCTCTCTCCTGCTTACAAACAGCTAGCAGAGAGAAAAGAGAGAGAAAAAATCCTACTGGCTTTTGCTTCTAAACCCAAACCTCTCAGTCTGCCTGCAGATAGCTAGCAGGGAGAGAAATAAAAACCTCACTGACTTTTGGATTCTATCTTATCTATCTATCTATCTATCTATCTATCTATCCCACACACTGCACACCATGTCATGGTACAATTTCCCACTCTGAACCTTAGCGTCCAAAGATGGGATACCAGCATGAATTCCTCTAAGCTCAATTACCAGCTTAGAACCTGTAGCGCTGCCACCAACCAGGAATTCCAGTGCCTGGTACACTCTGGTCCCCCCAAAACCTTGCCTGGGGACCCCCAAGACCCAGTCCCTCTGGATCTTAACACAAGGAAAGTAAACCCCTTCCCTCACCATTGCCTCTCCCAGGCTTCCCCTCCCTGGGTTACCCTGGAAGATCACTGTGTGATTCAAACTCCTTGAATCACAAAACAGAGAGGACAATTCACCTTCCTCCCTCCTTCTCTTTCCCCCTCTCAGACTCTTCCTGAGAGAAAGTAATCCTGGCACAGAGAAAAATCAACCTCTCTCTCCCTCTTCCCTCCTTTCTCCCCACCAATTCCCTGGTGGATCAAGACCCAGTTCCCTGGGGTCTCACCAGAATAAAAAAACAATCAGGTTCTTAAACAAGAAAAGCTTTTAATTAAAGAAAGAAAAACAGTAAAAATTATCTTTGTAAATTTAAGACAGAATAGGTACAGGGTCTTTCAGCTATAGACACTGGGAACGCCCTCCCAGCCTAGGTATACAAGTATAAATTAAAATCTTTTCAGCAAAATACCAATTTGAACTCCTTCCAACCAAATACACATTTAACTCCTTCCAGCCAAATGCACAATTAAAACTCCTTCCAGCCAAATGCACATTTGCAAATAAAGAAAACAACCATAAGCCTAACTCGCTTTATCTACCTAGTACTCACTAGTCTGAACTTATAAGAGCCTGTATTGGAGAGATTGGAGAGAAACCTGGTTGCACATCTGCTCCCTCTGAGCCCCCAGAGTGAACAACAACCAAAACTAACAACAGAGCCCAAAAACTTCCCTCCCTCAAGATTTGAAAGTATCCTGTCCTCTGATTGGTCCTCTGGTCAGGTGACAGCCAGGCTTACTGAACTTGTTAACCCTTTACAGTCAAAGAGATATAAAGTACTTCTGTGCTATTAACTTTTCTTATCTGTTTATGACATACTCAATGATTTATTTGCCTCTGTCTTCACAAAGAAGGTCAACTCCCAGACTGCTGCACTGGGCAGCACAGTATGGGGAGAAGGTGACCAGCTGTGTATGGAGAAAAAAGTGGTTTGGGACTATTTAGAAAAATTGGACGAGCACAAGTCCATGGGGCCAGATGCGCTGCATCCAAGGATGCTAAAGGAGTTGGTGAATGCGATTGCAGAGCCATTGGCCATTATCTTTGAAAACTCATGGCAAATGGCGGAGGTCCCGGGTGACTAGAAAAAGGCTACTGTAGTGCCCATCTTTAAAAAAGGGAAGGAGGAGGATCTGATAGCTTTCTTTGATAGGATAACGAGCCTTGTGGATAAGGGAGAAGTGGTGGATGTGGTATACCTAGACTTTAGTAAGGCCTTTGATACAGTGTCGCATGATATCCTTATCGATAAACTAGGCAAATACAATTTAGATGGGGCTACTATAAGGTGGGTGCATAACTGGCTGGATAACCATACTCAGAGAGTAGTTATTAATGGCTCCCAATCCTGCTGGAAAGGTATAACAAGTGGGGTTCCTCAGGGGTCTGTTTTGGGACCAGCTCTGTTCAATATCTTCATCAACGACTTAGATGTTGGCATAGAAAGTACGCTTATTAAGTTTGCAGACGATACCAAACTGGGAGGGATTGCAACTGCTTTGGAGGACAGGGTCAAAATTCAAAATGATCTGGACAAATTGGAGAAATGGTCTGAGGTAAACCGGATAAGTTCAATAAAGACAAATGCAAAGTGCTCCACTTAGGAAGGAACAATCAGTTTCACACATACAGAATGGGAAGAGACTGTCTAGGAAGGAATATGGTAAAAAGAGATCTAGGGGTCATAGTGGATCACAAGCTAAATATGAGTCAACAGTGTGATACTGTTGCAAAAAAAGCAAACGTGATTCTGGGATGCATTTACAGGTGTGTTGTAAACAAGACACGAGAAGTCATTCTTCTGCTCTACTCTGCGCTGGTTAGGCCTCAACTGGAGTATTGTGTCCAGTTCTGGGCACTGCATTTCAAGAAAGATGTGGAGAAATTGGAGAGGGTCCAGAGAAGAGCAACAAGAATGATTAAAGGTCTTGAGAACATGAGCTATGAAGGAAGGCTGAAAGAATTGGGTTTATTTAGTTTGGAAAAGAGAAGACTGAGAGGGGACATGATAGCAGTTTTCAGGTATCTAAAAGGGTGTCATCAGGAGGAGGGAGAAAACTTGTTCACCTTAGCCTCTAATGATAGAACAAGAAGCAATGGGCTTAAACTGCAGCAAGGGAGATTTAGGTTGGACATTAGGGAAAAGTTCCTAACTGTCAGGGTAGTTAAACACTGAATAAATTGCCTAGGGAGGTTGTGGAATCTCCATCTCTGGAGATATTTAAGAGTAGGTTAGATAAATGTCTATCAGGGATGGTCTAGACAGTATTTGGTCCTGCCATGAGGGCAGGAGACTGGACTCGATGACCTCTCGAGGTCCCTTCCAGTTCTAGAGTCCATGAATCTATGAATCCAGGGAGCTACAGACCAGTCAGCCTCACCTCAGTCTCTGGAAAAATCATGGAGCAGGTCCTCAAGGAATCAATTCTGAAGCACTTAAAGGCAAGGAAAGTGATCAGGAACAGTCAGCATAGATTCACCAAGGGCAAGTCAAGCCTGACTAACCTAATTGCCTTCTATGAGGAGATAACTGGGTCTGTGGATGAGGGGAAAGCATTGGATGTGTTATTCCTTGACTTTAGCAAAGCTTTTGATACGGTCTCCCACAGTATTCTTGCCAGCAAGTTAAAGAAGTATGGGCTGGATGATTGGACTATAAGATGGATAGAAAGCTGGCTAGATCATCGGGCTCAACCAGTAGTGATCAATGGCTCCATGTCTAGTTGGCAGCCCATTTCAAGTGGAGTGCCCCAAGGGTGGGTCCTGGGGCCGGTTTTGTTCAATATCTTCATTAGTGATCTGGAGGATGCCATGGACTGCACTCTCAGCAAGTTTGACAATGACACTAAACTTGGAGGAGTGGTGATATGGTGGAGGGTAGGGATAGGATAGAGAGCGACCTAGATAAAGAAACGTGATGAGGTTCAACAAGCACAAGTGCTGAGTCCTTTACTTAGGACGGAAGAATCCCATTCACTTTTACAGACAAGGGACCGAATGGCTAGGAAGCAGTTCTGCAGAAAAGGACCTAGGGGTTACAGTGGATGAGAAGTTGGATATGAATCAACAGTGTGGCCTTATTGCCAAGAAGGCTAACAGCATTTTGGGCTGTATAAGTAGGGGCATTTCCAGCAGATTGAGGGATGTGATCATTCCCCTGTATTCGACATTGGTGAGGCCTCATCTGGAGTACTGTGTCCACTTTTGGGTCCCACACTACAAGAAAGATGTGGAAAAATTGGAAAGAGTCCAACAGAGGGCAACAAAATGGATTAGGGGGCTGGAGTACATGACTTCTGAGGAGAGGCTGAGGGAAGTGGGATTGTTTAGTCTGCAGAAGAGATGAATGAGGGGGGATTTGATGTCTGCTTTTAACTACCTGAAAGGGGTTCCAAAGAGGATGGATCTAGACTGTTCTCAGTGGTACCAGAGGATCAAGGGGGGAGGGATAGCTCAGTGGTTTGAGCATTGGTTTGCTAAATGCAAGGTTGTGAGTTCAATCCTTAAAGGGGCTATTTAGAGAACTGGGGTAGAAATCTGGGGCTAGGTCCTGCTTTGAACAGGGGGTTGGACTAGAAGATCTCTTGAGGTCCCTTCCAACCCTATGATAGAATGAAGAGTAATGGTCTCAAGTTGCAGTGGGGGGGGTATAGCTTGAATATTAGGAAAAACTTCCTCCCAAGGAGCATGGTGAAGCACTGGAATGGGTTACCTAGGAAGGTGGTGGAATTTCCTTCTTTAGAGATTTTTAAGGTTAGGCTTAACAAAGCCCTGGCTGGGATGATTTAGTTGGGAACTGGTCCTACTTTGAGCAGGGGTTGGACTAGATACCTCCTGAGGTCCCTTCCAACCCTGATAGTCTATGATTCTATGACTTCTGTTGGGGGAGACATGCTGGACAGTGCCAAGGATTGGGGAGATAACCAGGTTTAGCCCAGGGTGCAGAGAGAGCTAGGGAAGGGTCTGTGTGTCTGTAACACTTCCCTGTCCTCTCCCACAGACGGAGTCCAAGAGAGAGAGGAAGGAGAGGACGAGAGCCCCAGTACTAAAGAAAAATAAGGTGCATCCTAGCTGGACCTGGGGCTCTGTGGGGTTAATGCCAGTGGAAGGGACAAGAGACTCTTGTGCAGAGTGACTATGTTGGGTGCAGGAGCAGTGGGGTGCTTTCCAATTGTAACTGTGACAACATCGTGCAAAGGGGGTTCAGGGTAGAGCCCTGGGGTGTGGGTGATGCGAGGAGAGCCTAGCCATCACGGCAAATTGTGATGATCACTTTTGTTTTTCCTTCTTGTGTTGTGTTTGGCACCAAGGGGAAAGAAGTGTGTGGAGGGGGGGAGAGGGAGGGGAAGAGGGGAAAGAGTCCAGCCCAGTGGTGAGATGAAAAACGAGTGAGAGCAGAAGCGTTGTTGATGCCAGACAAGACCTGTTCAGCTGGGAGTGGAGCAGCTGTCACTGTCTGTGAGATAAGTGTCTGGTCTGGCAAGGGCTCTGGTCACCACCCCCCTGGTTCCAGGCAGGGACTTCCCATTAGTTGGGTGTGGATTTCTTAAGAAAAAAACAAAAACAAGAAAAAAAGTGTCCTGACTAGCTGTGGATTCGAGGGAGATGATGTTGCCAGTTGCGGGGGCTGTTCATCTCTCTGGCCAGCAGTGGTGTGCTGCCTAGGAGAAGGTTGGATCCATGAGAGTGACTCCCTGTTCTGAGTTTCGTTCCTTCCTCCTAGGGGTCTCTCTTGCTCTCTGTCATGTTCAGTTGCCTGCATCTTCTTCCTCTGCCCTCCCCCCCCCCCGCAACAGTCTCCTATAGGCTAGGTTGGATCTATCTGCCTATGGGCAGAGTCTCTGCCATACTGGGAAGGATGCGTCCTGCCTGCCAGGCTAAGGGGGTTGCTCCTCCCACTTCTGTCTTTCTAGAGAGCTTGGGGAGCCTTCATAGCTGTAACTGGGTCACAGCGTAAGTGGCCAGTCATGTGTCTGGGGCTGTGGGGTCTGAGACTGAGAAGGGTGGGCTCACGGCCATGGTTTTGGGCACAGAAGAAGTGAGGCTGGGCTAGAGATACGTGGAACTGCCCTTACCACCCCCTAGCTCCATTACTGCATCACCCAAAAGCCTCACTCAGGGTCCACGCCCAGTACTGGGTTTCTGATGGTGCCACTGGTGCCATGGTGCTGGGCCCAGGCTCCGAAGGGACCCTGGCCTGGCCCCCTCCACTTGTGATGCCCCCTGAGGTCCCCCTGCCAACTGGCTCCTCTCCCCTCTACCCCCTTGCCCCTGTCCACTGCTCGCTCCTCTCGACCAGTCAGGCCCAGGGCTCCTTTCCGCTCCCTGCCCACCACCCACTGCAGCTGCTCGCTCCTCTCAGCTGGCCAGGCCCAGGGCTACTCTCCACTCCCTACCCCCTACTACTGCCGCTGCTCACTCCTCTCGGCCGGCCTGGCCTCCTCTCCACCCCCTGCCCCCACAAAACTGCCGCTGCTCACTCCTCTCGGCTGGCCAGGCCTCCTCTCCGCTCCCTGCCTTGACCCACTGTCGCTGATCTCTCCTCTCGGCCGGCCAGGCCTCCTCTCCGCCCCCTGCCCCCCACCCACTGCCGCTGCTCTCTCCTCTTGGCCAACCAGGGCTCCTCTCCACCCCCTGACCCCCCCCACTGCCGCTGCTCTCTCCTCTTGGCCAACGAGGGCTCCTTTCCGCCCCCTGCCCCCTCCCACTGCCGCTGCTCGCTCCTCTCAGCTGACCAGGCCCAGGGCTCCTCTCCACTCCCTGCTGCCCACCCGCTGCCGCTGCTCACTCCTCTCAACTGGCCAGGAAGTTTTTAGGACTGTTAGGAAGTTTTTCCTACTGTCCAACCTAAACCTCCTTTACGGCACTTTAAGCCTCTTGCTTCTTGTCCTGTCCTCAGAGATTAAGAGGAACAATTTGAATCCCTCCTCGTAACAATGTTTTTTGTACTTGAAAACGTGTGTTATGTCGCCTCTCAGTCTTCTCTTCTCCAGACTAAACAAACCCATTTTTTTCAATCTTCACTCAAAGCTCATGTTTTCTAGACCTTTAATCATTTCTGTTGCTCTTCTCTGGACTTTTGCCAATTTGTTTACATCTTTCCTGCAATATGGCACCCAGAACTGGATACAATACTCCAGCTGAGGCCTAATCAGCGCAGACTAGAGTGGAAGAATTACTTCTTGTGTCTTCTTACAATAGTCCTGCTAATACATCCCAGAATAATGTTCCCTTTTTTTCTGTTAAGTCATGTTTAGCTTGTGATCCACTATGACCCCCTGAGATCCCTTTCCGCGTGCTCCTTCCTAGGCAGTTATTTCTCATTCTGTATGTGTGCAACTGATTGTTCCTTCCTAAGTGAAGCACTTTGCATTTGTCCTTATTGAATTTCATCTTATTTACTTCAGAGCATTTCTCCAGTTTGTCTAGATTATTTTGAAGTTTAATCTTATCCCCCAAAGCACTTGCAACCCCTCCCAGCTTGGTATCGTCCACAGGCTTTATAAGTGCACTGTCTATGCCATGGTCTAAATCGTTGATGAAAATATTGCTGTAGCATCTCCCCAGGGCTCTATCTCCCCTCAACCACGTCGGGCCCCATGGCACCATGGGAGAGGTGATATCCACTGCCTCCATCTCCCATCACCACTGGGAGGCCCATGGCACCATGGGAGTGGCCGTGTCTCCTTCCTCCATTTCCTATCAGCCACTGCCAGGCCCGGCCCAAACTTCCCCTTTCTGGTGCGAGTCCGGAAGCAGAAGTTGCCATGAGGTGGTGCCGGGAAGGGTGGGGCTGGTGTCAGGAGAAAGTAGGAGGAGTAGGTGGGGTCTGTGCTACCGCGGGGAGGTGCCGCCCTTGCTGTGAACGGGCCCCGCCATTATGGGAGATGTCGTCTCCCTGCCCTGCCACGCTCTGCACCTGCACCTGCCCCTGCCCCTGCCCCTGCCCCTGCCCATCATGGGAGGTGCAGGCTGCAGCCTGCGGAGTTGCAGCAGGGACCTTTGGATGTGAGATATAAATGGGGTTTTGGTGGCATTATTTTTTCATTTAAAAACAGAACAAAACAAACCTAATTTATCTCAAACCTACAAACAGGATTTTACAAACCATGAGTATGGTTTAGGTCCTTAAAACCTTGCATAATTACACACAAATATTTACACACACAAATTCTTTTTTTGCCTAATATCCCTTGCACTGCTCTAATTATTTTTTTATAATACTGTAACCTGATTACATTCCCATTTTGTATAATTGAACGCAGTAAAGTTAGCTTCCAATAGAAACCCCATATATATATAGATTACAAACATTTCTGTGGGGAAAATCACCAGCAAAATCATGCTGCCCGAGAATTGTGAAATTTTCCCAGGGCCCCCCAAGTTGCCTGAGGCCCCTGGGCATGGGCCCTCTGTGTGTTAATCCACCACTGCAATGGCTGCAGGGCTCAGGATCCCACTTCCCAGCATGCCTGGAATGCCTAGTGGAGATGGAACACGCAGGGAGCTACCACCAGAGCCAATCAGAAGTCAGCGCTCAGAGACAAAGGGGTCGGTTTACATTTGGTTGTTGGCTGTTGGTGGAGTGGAGTGGAGGGAGCCAATCAGTAGCTAGCGCTCGGAGACAAAGGGGTCGGTTTACATTCGATTGTGGGCTGTTGGTGGAGTGGAGCGGAGGGAGCCAATCAGTAGCCAGCGCTCGGAGACAAAGGGGTCGGTTTACATTCGGTTGCTGGCTGTTGGTGGAATGGAGCAGAGGGAGCCAATCAGAAGCCAGCGCTAGGAGACAAAGGGGTCATTTTACATTTGGTTGTTGGCTGTTGGTGGAGGGGAGCGGAGGGAGACGCGTCACAGCCTGGGAGGTGCCCACTGACACTGAGACCGATGACCCAGTAAGAATCCCCACGTTTGCTTGTTTTCCTTGTGAATTTCAAGTTGGCCAAGGAGCACAGGCAGCATCAGCCCCTAGACAACTAATACTCACCTCCCATTCTGCTATACAGGGGCTGGGAGGGAACTGGTTGGTGGGGGTTAAGCCCCTTGTAAATGCTGTGATTGTTGATGGGTTACTACTCTAGTTGCTCCTGTTCTTTCCTTAGTCCCAGATCTTTCTTCTCTCTGCCCAATAAGCTCCCTCACTTGTTATGTTATTACTGGGGGATTGTGATAGGTTTGTACCCTTATGCCTGGATGACAATCCTAGTCTGTTATTGGGCACTAAACACTTCCCCAGGGCACAGCAGCCCTTGTGACTCAGGTGCTAGGAGGGGGTGGAGTCAGCAGGGGCCAAGATAGTCCTACATTTTGGACGGAAGAATCTCATGCACCGCTACAGGCTGGGGACCGCCTGGCTAAGCAGCAGTTCTGCGAAAAAGGACCCGGGGATTACAGTGGACAAGAAGCTGGATATGAGTCAGCAGTGTGCTCTTGTTGCCAAGAAGGCTAACAGCATATTGGGCTGCATTAATAGGAGGGTTGCCAGCAGATCGAGGGAGGTGATTATTCCCCTCTATTCAGCACTGGTGAGGCCAGATCTGGAGTATTGTGTTCCGTTTTGGGCCCCCCAGGACAGAAAGGATGTGGAAAAATTGGAGAGAGTCCTGCGGAGGGCAATGAAAATGATCAGGGGGCTGGGGCACAAGGCTTACGAGAAGATGCTGAGGGAGCTGGGCTTCTTTAGTCTGCAGAAGAGAAAAGTGAGGGGGGATTTGATAGCAGCTTTCAATTACCTGAAGGGGGGTTCCAAAGAGGATGGTGCTCGGCTGTTCTCAGTGGTGGCAGGTGACAGAACAAGGAGCAATGGTCTCAACTTGCAGTGGGGGAGGTCTAGGTTGGATGTTAGGAAACACTATTTCACTAGGATGGTGAAGCACTGGAATGGGTTCCCTAGGGAGACGGTGGAATCTCCATCCTCAGAGATTTTTAGGGCCCAGCTTGACAAAGCCCTGGCTGGGATGATTTAGTTGGAGTTGGTCCTGCTTTAAGTAGCGGGTGGGACTAGATGACCTCCTGAGGTCTCTTCCAGTCCTGATATTATATGATTCTAAGGACCCAGGTTCCATCCCTGCTGAGGCAAGAAGCTCCACTGAGCAACAGGGAGAAGGCTTGAGCCAGGCCTCAGGACAGGGGTTGCAGGGCTATTGGCTTCTCTTTCTGGCTCTGCCACTGCCCTGCTGTGGGGCCCTGGGCAGGTCACTTCCCATCTCTGTACCTCAGTTTCCCCATCTATCCAGTGAAGGGATAGAAACTTCTCAAACTCCTGGCAGTAGTGAGTCTTGATCAGACAATGAACATTAAGCCCTCTGAGCTCAGAAGAACAGGGTGTGTTTGGGAAAGAAGTTCTACTGATTTCCCATTTGGCTCCATCCAAAGCCAATAACTAGGGCTGCCAATTATAATGTAAATGTATAATCCATATTTTTATGGATTTTTTTATATATATTAAGATATATTGATTTCAGTTACAAAACAGAATACAAAAACAAGAAGGAGTCCTTGTGGCATCTTAGAGACTAACAGATATATCTGGGAATAAGCTTTTGTGGGCTATACCACAAATAATTTGTTAGTCTCTAAGGTGCCACAAAGTCTCCTTGTTGTTTTTGCTGATACAGACTAACACGACTGCCGCTCTGAAACAGAATACAAAATGTACAGTGCTCATTATACATTATTATGTTCGATTACAAATATTTACACCACAGAATAGATAAAAGAAATAGTATTTTTCAATTCACCTCATACAAGTACTGTACTGCAATCTCTTTATCATGAAAGTGAAACTTACAAACCTAGACATTTTTTGTTACATAACTGCACTCATAAACAAACCAATGTAAAACTTTAGAGCCCACAACTCCACTCAGTCTTACTCCTTGTTCAGCCAATCGCAAAGATAAACAAGTTTGTTTACATTTGCAGGAGATAACGCTGCCCACTTCTCATGCAGAATATTGCTGAAAGTGAGAAGAGACATTTGTATGGTACTACTGTAGCTGGTGTTGCAAGGAATTTACATGCCAGTTATGCTAAACATTTGTATGCCCCTTCAGGCTTCAACTTGTAGATTGCTTTTCTGTACAGTGCAAATATTTGTAATCCAACATAATAATTAGGGCTATAAATTAATTGCAGTTAATGCATGTGATTAACTCAAACCAAATTACTGCTTTATTTTTTGTAACAAGAATTAATCACACACCAGGGCACCGTGCTCAGGAGGGCATCACTGTGTGCCTCTGGGGCAAAGGTTCCCATCCTCCCACCACTCTGCTCCACTGCTGCTCCCACCTCCTGGCCCCCCACCCTCATGGAGCCGCCCCTGACCAAGCTGCCTGCCCACGGTCTGCTGCGCGGGGGGCGGGGAGGGGGTAGGAGTCGGGAGCTGATGTTGGGATATCCTCGATCTGGTAGCTGCTGAGCGGGGGTTGAGGAACAGGGGGCACCTGTCTGCTGTTGCCAGTAGCTCAGGAGTGAAGCCTGGACACCTGGGTTCTCTGCCTTCTCAGACCGGAGAGGGAGTGTGGCCTGGGGCTACAGGAGGATGATGCCTGTCCAAACTGACTACAGGTCTCTGTCACTGACCCCATTGCTCTAAAAGGATGAGATTCCCCGGGGATCCCTACACCGGGGGAGCTTTGGGAGCGGCCTACATGGTGAGCCCTGCCAGTGTGTGCAGATCCCAGTCCAGGTGTCCCCCAGGGGGCATGGGATGAGAGAGTCATTCCAGCTGGGGGGCAGACAGGCCCATTGGTGAGAGGCTGTGTTGTCCCAGACTCATGGCTGCTCCCTGCTCAGTTCCAGGATGGATGTGCTGAGAAGGTATCTGAGGAGGAAGTCTCCGCAGGTGGCCCCAGAGTCAGAGGGGGGCAGCTGCCAGCGTCCCCAGACAGAGAGCTGCCCGCATCCCCAGACAGAGAGCTGCCCCTCCATCCCCATGGCATGGGAAGCAGGCCCCGGCCACCCCAGGAGATGGTTCTGCTTGACCTTGCTCACCAGGAGGAAACCAACCCCCAGGGCTGATGCCGAGCGGAGAGAGACAACATCCAGGCCGAGATGGAGGTGGCCCAAGTTCAATCTGGGCAGGCAGGACTCAGCCCACGGGACAAGCCAGGCAACGCAGCTCTGGCTTTGCTTCTGCTGGAAGGCCAACCCTCAGCCCAGCCACATGGGCCAGCAGGAGGCATCCCCAGGGCAGGAGCTGGGGGATCGCTGCCCCAGTAGCTCAACTGGTGCCGGAGGGGAAAGCAGCCGCTCTATGGAGGCTCCCTGCAACACGGAGGCTGAGTGCTCCTCCAGTGCAGGTGAGGAGACCCCCTGGGCATGGAGAGGAGCAAGGGGCCATTAACACCCAGTCACTCTGTCACAGTCATTGGGGGGATCCCAGCCCAGGAGTCTGGCCTGAGCCACGTGAGCCCAATGACATCAGCGGCAGTCACAGAGCCACCCCCTGCAGTGGGGCATGGGGGGAGCTGCTGGGAAGTGGGTTCCTGATGCTTTGGGGCAACTCCCAGGGAGAATGGGACAGTGAAGGGCCCCATCTGCCATGGGGCCATAGAGCTGAGGGTCTGTGGGAGGGGCAGTGTGGAGATCTCTCTGCCATGGGACCGTGGGGTGAGGGGTCTGTGGTAGGAGCAGTGTGGGGATCTCTCTGCCATGGAGCCATAAGGCTGAGAGGTCTGTGGGTGGAGCAGTGTGGGGATCTCTCTGCCATGGGGCCCTGGGGCTGAGGGGTCTGTGGGAGGGGCAGTGTGGGGATCTCTCTGCCATGGGGCCCTGGGGCTGAGGGGTCTGCGGGAGGGGCAGTGTGGGGATCTCTCTGCCATGGGGCCCTGGGGCTGAGGGGTCTGCGGGAGGGGCAGTGTGGGGATCTCTCTGCCTTTGGATGCTTACATGGGAGGGGGAAACATTAAATCTGCTCTCCCTATCCCTTCACACCCCTGTCCTTCCTCTTCCCCCCTCCCCAGCAAGAGTCACCCACTGCCTTTGTCTCTCTGATGCAGAGACCCCCACGGACCAGTCAGAGAAGGACCTTGCCCCTGAGGAAAAGGCAGAGGAGGATGAAGACCCAGACACAGAAGGAGAGGAAGAGGAGGAAGAGCTAGAGACAGAGGAGGAGGAGGAGAAGCAGGAAGAGCAAGTCCTGATCACTGAAAAAGAGGAGGAAGTGGAGGAGCTAGTGATAAAAGAGGAGGAGAACATGACCACAGAGGAGGAGGAAGACCTGGATACAGAGGAGAAGAAGGAGGAGGAAATATCTATAGAAGAGGACAAGGAGGAGGATGAGAACCTGTCTGCAGAAGAGGAAGAGGAGGAGGAAGAGGAGGAGGAGAACGTGTCTGCAGAAGAGGAAGAGGAGGAGGAGAACCTGTCTGCAGAAGAGGAAGACGAGGAGAAGGAGGAAGAGAATGTGTCTGCAGAAGAGGAGGAGGAGGAGAGCCTGTTTGCCGAAGAGGAAGAAAAGGAGGAGGAGGAAGAGAATGTGTCTGCAGAAGAGGAGGAGGAGGAGGAAGAGGGGAACGTGTCTGCAGAAGAGGAAGAGGAGGAGGAGAGCCTGTTTGCCGAAGAGGAAGAAAAGGAGGAGGAGGAAGAGAATGTGTCTGCAGAAGAGGAGGAGGAGGACCTCTGCATAGAAGAGGAAGAGGACTTGACCACTGAGAAGGAGGAGGAAGAAGGTGGTAAAGGAAGAGGAAGAGAAGGACAAGGCCCTGGAGGAGGAACACCTGATCATGGAGCAAAAGGAAGAAGAGAAGAACCTGGCCCTGGAGCAAGAAGAGGAGCACCTGCCTATGGAGGAAGAGGAACAGGACCTGACCACAGGAGTGGAGCACCTGGCCATGGAGCAGGAGGAAGAGGAGGAGGACCTTGCTCCAGAGGAGAAAGAGGAAGACCTGGCCATGGAGAAGGACCAGGCCACAGAGGAGGACAAGGAGGATCTGGGTCAGGAGGAGGAGAAGGAAGCAGACCTGGCAATGGAGGAGGACGAGGATGTGGCCATGCCGGAGAAGGAAGAGGAGGTACTGGCTATGGAGGAAAAGGAAGTGGAGGAGGATTGGGAAGTGGCCACAGAGAAGGAGCAGGAGGAAGAGGACCTGGTCACAGAGGAGGAGGATGCGGCCATGCAGGGGGAAGAAGAAGAAAAGGTGGAGGACCTGGCCATGGAGGAGGAGGAGCAAGAGGACCTGGCCAGAGAGGAAGACGAGAAGGAGGAAGAGGACCTGGCCACAGAAGTGATGGAGAAGGATGTGGTTATGCAGGGGGAAGAAGAAGAGAAGGTGGAGGACCTGGCCATGGAGGAGGAGGAGCAAGAAGACCTGGGCAGAGAGGAAGACGAGAAGGAGGAAAAGGAGGAGGAGAACCTGGCTACAGAGAAGGAGCAGGAGGAAGAGGACCTGGTCACGGAGGAGGAGGAGGAGGAGGAGAATGTGGCCTTGCAAGGAGAAGAAGAAGAGGCAGAAGAGGAGGTAGAGGACCTGACTATAGACTAGGAGGACCCAGGAATGGAGGAGGACGAGGATGTGCTGATGCAGGGGGAAGAAGAAGAGAAGGAGGTGGACCTGGCAATGGAGGAGTAGGAGCAGGAGGACCTGGCCACAGAGAAAGATGAGAAGGAGGAGAACCTGGCCACGGAAAAGGAGCAGGAGGAAGAGGACCTGGCCAGAGAGGAGGAAGTGGAGGAGAGGGAGGACCTGCCCATGGAAATGGAGCACGTGGTCATGGAGAAGAAAGCGGAAGAGGACAACTTGAATGAGGAGGAGGATGAGGAAGGCAAAGCCAAGTCCTCCTCCACCTCCATGGCCAGTTCCCCCTTGCCCAGATGCATAATCCATTCCCACTGCCAGATTCTTGCCCGTGGTGACGATGAAGGAGCAGGAGAACCCCCGGGCTGCACAGTCGGGTGTCACGGGGACGTCTCTGGGAGCCATTGACAGAGTGTTCTGTTTAGGCCATTTTTCTTCTCTGATCCAGGGGTTCTCTGCTCCCAGAATCTCAGCCAGGGAGGCCACCCTGCAGAATATGGCCCTGCAGTTTGGTGATGGGCTGCAGGTGTCATCACGTAGGTGTACAGCAGCCATAGCACCTGCATTGACCAAGGACCAAAACCTGCAGCCCTCACAGCTCTGGTTGCCCCCACGGATGGCAATGGGAGTGTTGCCTGGGTAACTAGCTGCTGGGCCAGGGCATATAGAGAGGACTCAGAGATGCAGCAAACTAGTGGGCAGAGAAGTGAAGGATCTAAGGGAAAGAGAAGAGCGAGGACATTGGGGTAGCTACTGCAGTCAAGAGACCCCAGCCGGAAGAGAGAAGCTGGGTGGGTTAGACACACAAAGTCCTGCATCTTGGCAGGGGTTAGACTAGATGAACCTTGCCAGAGGTGGCGAGTTATATGGGTTTGTGGTGCCTGGGCTCCAGCAAATTCAGGGCCCCGAGGCGCCCGGCTCCACCAGTGTTCAGGGCAGGGTTTCTCCCTCAGCTCGACCTGCTACTCCCAAGTGCCTCACCCAGAGCATACCGCAGCCCTGCCTGCTACCCCACGTGCCTCCCACAGAGCATTCCCCAGCCCTGCCTGCCACCCTCACGCACCTCCCCCGGCCCGGCCTGCCACCCCCACTCACCTCCCGCGAGAATCCCTGCCTGCCCCCTGCATCTCCACACTGTGCTCCCTCACTGGCCGCTGCCACTGTGGGCTACAGGGGAGCGGCGCTAGAGGCAGGCTGAGGCAGCTGCTGTGCCTGCGGAGGTAGGAGGCACATGGCAGCCTCCCCGCCTCCACCAGGTGACTCCAAGTTGAATCTGAGGAGGGAGGCTTATCCTGGCTGGACCTCCTGAGCAGCAGCCTGTTGGGGCCTGGGTGAGTGTCTTGTCCCTGGGGGGAATCCTCCCCTCTGGCTTCCCACCCTAGCCCCAGGGCAGCCTTCCTGCTGCACCTCAAACTGCTCATCTCTGGCCCAGCCCCACACCCTGCACCCCCTCTTACACCCCAACGCCATGTCCCAGCCCAGAGCCTGCACTCAGCATTCAAACCTCCTCTCACACCCAGCCCCCCAAACCCCCTTCTGCACCCCAACCCCCTATCCCAGCCCAGACCCTGCACCCAGCCCCCAAACCCCCTCCTGCACCTCAACCCCCTGTCCCAGCGCAGACCCTGCACCTTGCACCCAAACTCCCTCCCAGAGCTTGAATCCCATTCTGCACCCCAACCCCAACCCCCTGTCCCAGCCCATACTCTGCCCCCAGAACCCAAACTCCCTCCCAGAGCCTACACCCCAAACCCCCTTCTTCATCTAAACACCCTTCCTGGACCTTGCAGTCCCTTCTAACCCGATGGGTCTATAATTCTTTGATTCTAGCATCTGTCACCTAAACGGAAGGGCTGACGTGTCTGGATTTCCTCCGCATCCTCTGCAGTGAAGACGGAAGCAAGGAATTAATGTAGCTTTGCCGCAGTGGCCTGGTCTTCCTGGAGTGCTCCTTTAGCATCGATCACCTAGTGGCTTTGCTGACCCTTTGGCAGACTTCCTGCATCCCATGTACTTAAACAAGCCTTTGCTGTTAGTTGTTGTGCCTTGGCTAGTTGCTCTTCACATTCGTTTTTGGCCTCTGCCTTATATTTTTCATTTGACTTGCCAGAGTTTATGCTTCTTTGTCTTTTCCTCACTAGGATTTGACTTGCCAATTTTGAAAGGTGCCTTTTTAATGATCTTACAAAGGCTCTAGCGGCTACACCAGAGCGAGCCTCTCCTAAACTAGGCCTGCCGTTTTACTTGCACCTGGCAACTACTCCAGCAAGCACTGGAGCTGTTTTGCTGCAAAAAAAAAGCTGGCCAGGTGAGACCGATGGCCTATGGTTCCAAAACTCTCAGTGAGGTGGAGGCGAGGTTTTCAGCTTGCGAATGTGAGGTATTCGCCCTGGTATGGTCCCTAACACACTGGGAGTATGTAACTGGCACAGCTCTCATTGTGGTTAGGACATGCCATACTGCAGTAAAATATATCCTCTCTGGAAGAATTAATGAGGTCTGGGTATCCTCACCCCAGCTGGCAGGATGGACTCTAAGTCTGGTCAATCGGGATATTCGTACTGAGAAGATCTCCCATACGGGAATCCTTCCTATGCTCCAATTACCACAGGAGATGAGCACGAATGTCTATTGCCAGATCCTGATTTAGACTTACTATCTCCATTCTTCTTAGCAACATCCTGGGAAGAAGTACAAGGAAAAGGGTTAACACTCTGGGCAGTTGATGGGAGTGCTTGTCACCAGGAAGGGCATCCTGTTGCAGGGTTTGCTGCAATCCAGGAGGGGACTCAGCAAGTGGTGCAGGGTACGGTGAGGCCACCGTCAGCACAAGCTGCACAACTAATTGCGGTCCTGGCAGTATCGTCTGGGTTAGCACATGAGGAAAACATCTGTCTGTGTTCTGCTTCTAGTAGGGCGATTGAAGCCCTTACTAGCTGGCTTCCCATCCGGAAGAAAAGAGGAATGAACACCACAGATGGGAAATCTGTCAAATATGCCTCTTATTGAAACCATGCTTGGCAGTTAGCTTCATCAAGAGAGGGTCATACATACTTGTTGAAAGTAAAAGCCCATATGAAGGGGGTCGGTTCTTGCCACGCTTGACAATCAGGCCAATCAGCTAGCAAAACAAGCTGGTAGGTTAGGATCAGCATATATATGGGATAAGACCCCCATTGCAGCTGCTGTCGTTAAGTTGCCATCTCCAGATGTGTCAGCAGGCCATGGCATCTTGACCCTGCAAAAACAGGATAAAGATCTCCAAGGCCTTTTAACAGCAGGGAAACATCACTGGCTAAAGTTGGGGTTGTTTGTTTGTTGTTTTGGGAAAGCAAACTTGCATACACGGACCTGGTCTGATTAGTTAGATCAATCTTGCACTCAGGACGACGCAAAGCGGGTTAGGGTGGGAGTTAAGATAGGGATACGTACCTGTCTGTTTCATCTGTCGTCCACGTTCAGTGTTCACTACTGGCTTCTGTTTTCTGGATTCTGCACCCCTTTATCGCTGATATCTGTAAAGATAGAAGAACATCTTGTAGTATAAGTGCATGTGTGTGCCTGTGTGTTATTCCAAATCTCCAGAATCATTAATCCATTCCCCTTTCCATTCCTTCCTCTCCCCTTAGCAAATAAAGTGTTGTTGTTTTATTTGATAGTTTTGTGTGTGTGGAGTTCATTAAAGTCAGCTCTGATAAATGGCCTTAAAAGGGGGACTCGGCTGGAGATAAACTGTAAGGCCCCCCGAGATCTTCTGATCAGATCCACCTAGAGAGATAAAAATCCTTACACTTGTTGAACCTCATCAGATCTCTTTTGGCCCAGTCCTTCTTGAGAGTGGGAAGAGGCTGGGACAGCAGCTTAAAGCCACCTCTCCCCAGGGCAGCACAGCACAGTGTGCAGCGCAGGGGGCACATTTCAGTTAGTTTCACTTTGTGCAACTTAACCCTGAGGTTCTCAGCCCTGTGAATGAGACTGTGGAATTACCCAGCCCGTGGGAAATATCGTGAGTGTAAAATACTCCCCAGGGTTGTTCCATCCCTGGGGGACCATCTGCCTCTGGAGGCTGGGAACGGAATCAGGACCTTTCACTGACAGGTCTATGCTTATGACCAGGACCAGGTCAGCCGTGATCAAGTATAAACAGTGACTTCCAATGAGCCTTAGCCCACCGACTGTTGTTTTTTCCCCCCAGTTAATTCATTCTGTTCTTTGTTCTTCTGCCCTTCTTGGCTTCTTTTAACCTACAAGAGAAACTTTCACTCTACACCTTTTCCCAACAATGAACACATAAACATTGCCATTATACAATATATTAGTCTTATTATTCAATGTATGCCACATATACCCTTCCACTAAAATAACTTAATTACAGAGCATCGGAGCAACAAGCCAGGACAAGCACACCCACTTTGAGGAGTCCACTCTGTACAACCTCTGGTGTCCAGTAGCTTCCCACCCTCCCCTCCCTTTTGCTAGAAATCTGAGGTAGCCAGAAGGATCCCATGTGCAATATGGGGAGTGAGTTAACTTTTCATGTCCTTGCTTCCAAAGACTGTTGGTATGCAAATTTTAACAATTTTTCCAAATAAAAGATCTGGCCAATGAAGTTTCTTTTTCTTACTTAAGAAAATGTATTAGACTTTAGTATATCACATTCTCCTGATTTATCCAAACACTTTGTATTCCAAGTTGAATAAAACAAGTATCTGCTTTTTTTTTATTTAACCCTTCTGTTTGATTTTAAACTAGACTATCCTATGAAAATACTAAACACAACAATTCTGGCCACGAGACAAACACCACAAGATAGGACATAGAACACAGAACATAATTCCTATTGTGCCAGTAAATGTATGGTACGTTGAATGCTGTTCAGCTGGCATCAGTTTTTTCTGACCATCTGAAAGACAAAAAAACCAGCGGTCTACCCTTCTGGGCAGTCAGTCATTGCTTACAAGACACAAATACCTTTGTTGATTTCAGGAAAAACAGGGGAATTACCCCATATTTTCTTGTATTTGTTTCATAGGCAGCCCAGGTTTCAGTGGCTTCTACCTTATCAATTAGATAATTTGCATTAATAGAGATGCTTTCTGGTTTGCTACTAGATCCAAAGCTATTCACAGCTTACAGATTCTTACCTTAAAAGGGACATAATTAACTTTACCAGAATTTTGATTGCTTTTTACTTTTAACTCCTGCTTTCAAACACTGAAAGTAAACATCACTACTTATAGTGGCCCCTTAGAGCCTAATAGGGTTTTAATTACATAGCACTGTATACATTTCTTTAGCTAATTTGACTAAATTGTTCATAGCCAAATAATTGCAATCAAATAATTTCTTGCCTGGATTTATTTACAAACATTTCAAAGACACCAAGAACTTTCCTCTTTAGCATTTTTACAAAGTTCAACTGCTGTTCCCTCTAGCAACTACAGAGTTAATTTCTCACTTCTTCCTTAAATCACTTGCTTGTCTCCCAACAGCCACTTTTATCAACTCAAATCACCATTTCAAGTATTGTCCTGGGTATCTGAAATCCCCATGCTCATACTCACTTACTCCTTCCTTCCACTATGCCCTCAACATTTTCCAACCTGGTTTCCAATCGCTCTATCTGTCGCCTGCCTGCTTGGGCCTGATCCTGCTTTCCTCGCTGAACTGTCCCTTCCACGGCACTGGCTTTGTTCCACTACCAGTTTAGCTAGGAGGGTGGGCTTCTCAACTAGCCCTCACCCTTCCTGGTCTCTTCCCTTAAACATTCTTACTCATAAGGCTACCCGAGTCCTTACCACCTGGGCAAAACGCATGATCCAATGGCATTTAACTATTCAATTTCCTCTTGTGGCAAACACATTGCTGTTATGGCGTATGCTGAGCACAAATGGTTAAATTTTGACAAGTCCCTGAAGGACCTGTACTTGCTTAGCCAGTGCTTCCTTTTTCTGCTTGGAAGTCCTGTCTCAAGGCCTGCAACTTGCTGTGGGTGTAGGTTAGAGTTGCTGCCTGGTTCATGATCTATGCTCTTAATTGCTCAATTCTATTTAACAAGTACACATCTCTTCCCTTTTCTCCAACTTCTCTATTGCCCAGTCCTGCTACGACTTGGGGTAGATCCACCTGCCACCCTTCCCGGTCAACCGGGGTGAAGAGAGGAATGCTAAACCCCTCTCCAGTTCTCACACTTACTGCTGCTGAGAGTGGGCACACCTTTAATCATGCAATCCTCAACATATAACCCCAACAGTCCCAAGCAAAGCAAACCTAAAATAACAAGGGTAAAACAAATAGATGGTGTAAATTCTGCAGGGCTCCTCCCTTCTCAATTGGTCACCAAACTGTGACAAATTTGTTACCAATCTATCCCTTGTGTCAGGTGATCAGGCTGACATTACAGGATTGTTGGGAGAAGATAAAGAAAACACACCATATAACTGAATTTTAAAACTTCATTAATAAAATAATAAAACAACAGAGAGTGTTGGGAATGCTCCCACATCACACAGGGAAAACATTAATGTCCCAAGCCCTAAGCCACTTTCATACTCACACACCTATGTCCAGACTGGCCATGTCTGTGTATAATGTTCAGAGAAGGGGGAGAGGTGGATGGGAGATTATCCTGTATACAGCTTATCCAGAATTTCCAACATGCTTCCACTCTTGAGAAGGCTGTTCTTTTATACCCTGGAATCTCCTGTAGCATCTCTTTCAGAGATTCCAGTCCAGGTCGGCTGCCTGTGGCTTCTTCAGTGTCCCAAAGGCATACTGTTGGATCTCTCTGAACAGTTAAGCTTTGCAAATGTAATCTCAGTTCTGTAACTTGTATTGCCTTTGGTTTGCCTCTGTCTATATTTTTTCATAGCCAGCTGGGGCCGAAAGCAGTTTTTCTTTGTACTTAGTGTAGTAAGAGAAGGCCTTGAGATATAAACCTTGGTATCAGAGGCCTGGTATGAGGCCTAAGGCCTGAACTAAAGTAATGGTCAAGACTTTGCTAACATAAAGCAAAGTTAAGCTGTGAGCCAGAGGCAGGCCGTGCTCACAGAAGCTGGCAAGGAAAGGGCTGATGCAGCAAGAAGATATGTACCTAAAAGGTACTAAACACTAGAATCAGAACATTCACATACTTATACATTCCACACAGACAACAAGGAACAGACTGACCCATCCCAATGACAGGGGCAAAAGGCTAATATGATGGATAGAGTTGTTTTGTTCGAACCAACATGTACAAGGTGAGGCGGTACCTTACTACGTAGAGGGGTTGTACCTTGCTACGTGGAAGGGTTGCACCTCAATACGTCAGGAGTGATGTGTTACTTGTTTGTACCTGTGTATAAGAATGCATCCCTGGGGCGGTGTCTTTGTCCGGCCGAGGGGGCAATGGAAAGTCCCGCCACTGACTGAGCCAAGTCCATTGACAGTGGGCACATATTAGTAGTATGCCTTTTACTAGAGTAACAATCTAGAGGAACTATCGTTGTGTCCAATATGGCAATAAACCTGGCCAACGTGCCTTCGTACCTTACTAGACTCTGTGGTCATTGGGGGTTCTCTTCAGGTCTGTTGTGTCAGATATCTGCAGCTATCTACACAGAGGGAACACACGCACGCAGCCGAGTGATATCAACATTGAACAGAGCAGAGTACCACACCGGTAGCATCTGACAACACTTAGCATGATCTGCGTTGATTCTTGACCTTGAACGCAGAGCAACTTTCTCTTTATCTCTGGGCCAAGCTGAATTTCAAATTAACCAGTTCCTCTCCTCAACAGACAAATTGCTCACACTGTGTCAGAGGCTTTTTTGGAGATTAAAAGCTCCTCTTAGATGTATTATATTATCTAGATTGAAGGTACCTTCTAGTGGGCATTGTTTAGATGGATTTTCACGTTTGTAAAGATTCCAATTCTCTAAATGCCTGCAGGTTTTAGGACCATAATGTACATACATGAAATAAGATTGGGTACCCTTAGGGAATGAGAGAGAATGCTTAGACTGTCTCCCACCCATTTTCCAATCACACACACAGGGGGGATGCCCTGTCTGCACTAGGAACACATAAACTAAGGGTCTCTCCCTACAGGGTACTCACACAGGAGAGGCTAGCGAGGATAGCCACGACCCTCCTATACCTCCCTTCAGCAAAGAATTTCGGCTAGTCTCAAGGAGATGGCACCGCTCACTCTCATTGCATCCAGTGAGATGATCAGACTGTCAGTAGCCCACATGGAAAGGAAGCGGGAGGGAAGATGGGTTCACACGCTCCTAGACCCAGGTAGCTTCCTTGCTGGATGATGCCAGGCTGAGTCAGCCCCCATGAGTCGGATCTTCTATAGATCCTCTACTTATCGGGCTTGCGTTAGAGTAGTTCTGGTCACGAGCCAAAGGACTTTGCAGAATACTCTGGGCGTCTTCCACTTACAGTCATTCATTCACACACACACACACACACACACACACACACACACCCCAAGGCCTCTATTTCTAAATACCATGATGCATCTATATCTGATGTCAGGACACAATACACATGAGGCGGTAACAAACCCTCTTGAGGCGGTAACAACCCCTCAGCGCCGGTGCATACCTAATGCATTTCCCTTATGCATTAATCTTATTGGGGGCAGCCAAACTAACAGTTCCCCAGCACTGCATACAACTGCATTGAGGGTGGCAAAACTAAGTCCCCAGCACCACTTCAAACTAACCTTATTGGGAGCAGCAAAACAGTTCCCCAGCACCGCTCTGCATCTGATCTTGCTGCACAGTCAATAAGTTCAGATGGCATAAGCCCAATAGGGACAGACGGCCCCATGGACAGTCCTCCTCTGACACCCCAATAGAGATTGCAAAAGGTCTCATACCTCTCTTGTAGAGCCATGGGGTTCGAAGGGGAATAATCCGTAGCAGCTGCCTGTGTCTCAGTAGGCGTTGCCATCCTGGACGAGCCCCCAAATTGTCGGAGAAAAACTTAGTTCTCACTTTTTGGTTGGGAGCAGCAGAGTCAGAAACTTTATTCTGTTTAGCAGCTACAGCAGGGAAAGAGTGCACTAGGACATAGGGTCTCCCCTTCCTAGACAGGTCTCTCAACAGGTAAACAATTACAGCAGCATTTATACTTTTGTTACAGACAATAATAAGCAACAGCTGCATTTTGTTTATACATGGGTCATCCTGATATCTTGTTTTTCTCACTTAAGAGACTCCAGTCTACATTTCATATTATCTACACATTATCGACACAAGGTCAAAACAACTTCTCACACATTTCTTTTCCACTCGCCTCACACAATCCTCGCTTCTACAAATCTCACGTTATTGGGGTTGTTTAGAACAATATTAACTGCCAGAGGGATTTCTGCTCTCAATATGCCAGCCCTATGGTGACCAGATAGCAATTATGAAAAAACAGGACAGGGGGTGGGGTGTAATTGGTGCCTATAGAAGAAAAAGTCCCCCAAAATGGGACTATCCCTATAAAAACGGGACTACTGGTCACCCAAGTCAGCCCTGAGGGAAGGATTCTGTGGAAAACAGGCATTTCCTTTGCTCCTGTGACGAAGTGGGGGGTTTTCTTGGGGTTTTCTGTGTTTTCCAATGGTTTGTATGCACAGTGAGTGGGACTCCGTGTCCCCGGGTGTTACCAGTTTAACAAGATGAGGGAAGAGGGAGTTTGTTGTACAGAGGACCGGAGAGGAACTCGGGACCCCGACTGATGGCTTGGAGGATGGAGACCCCAGCGACTGGTGACCTGGTGACCCTGACACACAGCTCAGGAGTCAAAGCCGGTTCTGGACATTGAGAGGACAATGGGCTGCAGAGAAAGGACCCCGTGACCAGCCGGTTCCAGTCAGAGGAGAGCTGAGAGGAGAGGACACCCAGGCCTTCCTGTTTACGACCCTGTTTACCTGGAAAGAAGACAATGGACAGAGGCGAGGCTTGGGGCGAGGGATATCAGGGGTCCAGCTGGGAAGCAGGGGGGGCTCTGGGCTGGAGAGAGAAAGCAGGCAGAGCCCACCTGGATGCAGGGAGACTGGGATGTGCTGCTGTTGTGAGAGGCCAGGCCTGAGGCCCTGAGAGTTTCCTGTGCTGTGTTCAACTCTCAATAAACCCTCCTGTTTTATGCTGGCTGAGAGTCACTCCGGTCTAGAAAGCAGGGTTGCATCAACCCCTTTGGGGGTGAGGAGGCCCGGGGAGTCCAGAGCGTGTGGACTCCCTGAGGAGGCCCATGGCGAGAGACAGACGTGCTAAGGCTCCAAGAGGTGCGGCTCCAGGAGGTGGAGGGGCCTGACCCCGAGAGAGAGTGGACCCCCGAGAAGGGCTGTTGCACTGAAAGGGACACCCCCCACGGACTGCATGGGGCCATGAGTGGGCACGATCTGTGAGTCCATGACAATGTGGCAGCAGAGGATGGTTCGTGGATGCACCCTGTAGACGTTTGGCTGCAGGTGCAGGCGCTTTGCAGTGAGTGGCTGCCAGCGATAGAACAAGAGTATTGAATGGAACCAGCCTGGAAATGGCCTATAACCAGCTCTGTAAGAGCGACCTGGCACGTCTGTGCAGGGAGAGAGGGCTGAGTGTGGGGAGGCTCACTAAGGAGCGGCTGATGGCTCAGCTTATAGAGAATGACCAGTCTGAGGAACAGGCTCCAGACCCCAGGGGGCTCCTAGGGTTCCGGGTGAGCTGGGGAGTAGCCATGGGGGCAGTCTGTGTAGCGACCGGGAGAGTGTCAGACCCAACTCCCCAGTCAGCACAGGGAGAACCCAGTCCTCCCTTGAGGAGCTGCGGAAACTAGAGCCTGAGCTGAAAGCGGAGGAGCTGGCGCTGGAGGAGCGGAGAGAGAGAACGAGAGGACCGTGTAGAACAGCGGAAGCATGAGTTGACGACGGAGGAGTGGCAGGCTAAGAGGGCCTGGCAGGGGGTAAGTGGGGACGGGCCCCAAGACACTAGTGGTTTGGGGACACTAGACACCAAACTTCTGCCCCAGTTCAAGGAGGGGGGGCATATTGACGCCTATCTCACAGCCTTTGAGAAGGCTTGTTATCTGAACCAGATTGACTCCACAGACAGGCTGCTCTGTCTGACCTCCGTGCTGGGTCCCAAGGCCATAGAGGAGTTCAGCCAAATGAATGGTGTTGAGACAGGAGATTACGACCTGTTCAAACAGGCTTTGCTGCTGAAGTTTGAACTGACTCCCGAGGTGTACAGGAAACAATTCTGGGGTGTACGCAAGACCTCAGGTGTCACTTTCAAGGAGGTTGCCAACCTGCTGGGGAAATATCTCCTCAAGTGGGGGAATGGCGCAGGGGCCACCACCACAGAGGATGTGTATAACTAGGTGGGGTTGGAGCAGCTGTATGACATCTGCCCTCCAGACTTTAAGATGTGGCTAGTGGACCGGAAGCCCATGGATCTGCGCCGTGCGGGGACACTGGCAGATGAGTTTGTGGACAGTAGATCGGGGGCAGGAGGAAGACTCACATCGGGGACACAGAAGGGGAGTCACCCAGAGATCTCTGAGAGGTGATATTCCAGGAAGCCCAGCTCAAGGGTGGCCGGGAATGCTGTGGCGGGCTGACCCCCCCCCCGCATGGAACTTGAGGGACTTGAAATGTAATTACTGTGGCCAGAAGGGGCACAAGGTGGCCCAGTGCCTGAAGATGAAGGAAATGGCGGCCAAGCAGAACCCGCGGGGTGTTAACTGGGTGGAAGCCCACTGAAAGGGGGCACTGCTGGGCCAAGGAGCCGCAGTCGAGAAGGCTTCTCCAGGGGAAGGGGATCGCCAGGCCAGGCCAGCAGGGCAAAAGGGGCCCAAGGTCCAGAGCGGCCGTACTCCATCCTCCGGGTGAGCGCGGGACAGGCCCCAGGGGACAATCACCACATCATCCCCACTGAGGTGTGGGGAAGGAGCGTCCAGGGGTTCTGGGACACGGGCACGGAGGTGACGCTGGCGCGGTCCAAGGTGGTGGACCCAGACCAGCTAGAGCCTGCTGCCAAGATGACCCTGAGGGGAGTGTTCGGCCCCCCGTCCAGGTGCCTGTAACGACGATACACCTGAAATGGGGGGCTAAGGAGGGACCCAAAGAGGTCAGGATGCACGATCACCTGCCTACTGAGGTGCTAATAGGTAAATGACTTGGAGAACTGGCCGGATGGCACTCAGAGTGCCCTGGTCCTTACCTGGAGCCAGAGCCAGTGAGGGTTGCGGGCCCTCCTGAGGCGGGGGGGGCCCGAAGCGCCAAGGGTAGGACTCGACAGGGCTGGGCCAGCGCCTCTGTCCCAGGGTGGGGAAACTGAGGCACTACCAGCAAGGACTGTATCCTCAAACCCAACTGCTGAATTCCAAATGGAGCTGCAGATGGATCCCTCAGAAACTCAGGGCCCTGGCTGGCCACGGTGGGGCAGGGTCCCAGGGGGAAGACCACCAGGAGCGATTCCTGTGGGAGAAGGGATTCCTGTACCGGGAATGGACTGGTTCAGGGCAAAGTGAACCTGGGACAGGTGGGAGGCAGTTGGTGGTTCCCCAGAGGTACTGCCGCAGACTATTGTACTTGGCCCACGACATTCCCCTATCAGGGCATCTGGCGCACCAGGCAAAGGCTGCTGCAGCACATTTACTGGCCTGGGGTCTTTGACACTGTTTGACAATATTGCAGGTCCTGCAATTTCTGCCAGAGGGTGGGGAAGGCCTGGGACAAAGGTAAAGCACCACTGAGACCTTTGCCCATCATAAAGGAGCCTTTCCAGAAGGTGACCGTGGACATAGTGGGGACCCTCAGCAGGGTGACCCAGGCAGGGAAGAAATACTTCCTGGTGGTAGTGGATTTCGCTACATGCTACCCCGAGGAGGTGACCTTGTCATCTATTGAGGCAGACACCATGGCAGATGCATTGCTGACCATCTTCAGCAGAGTGAGGTTCCCCAAGGAGGTCCTTACAGACCAGGAGTCTAACTTCATGTCAACCCTGCTCCAGTGCTTGTGGGAGAAGTGTGGGATCCAACACACCTGGGCCTCAGCCTACCACCCTCAGTCCAAAGGGCTCATGGAGAGGTTCAATGGGACCCTAAAGAGGATGCTGAAAACTTTTATGGATAAACATCCACAGGACTGGAACAAGTATTTACCCCACCTGCTGTTCGCATATAAGGAAGTGCCCCAGGAATCCACAGGGTTCTCCCCGTTCGAGTTGCTGTACAGGAGGAAGGTGAGGGGACCCCTGGACTTGGTGAGGGCTGAGTGGGAGGGAAAGGTCTCTCCCAATGGAGAATCAGTGGTGGAATGTGTACTGGCTTTCCTGGAAAAGCTTGCGGAGCTCATGGGCTTGATCAGGGGAAATCTAGCAAGGGCCCAGAGGAAGAGAAGGTCTGGTACGACCACTCAGCATGTGCCTGCTCCTATGCTACCGGGGACCAGGTGATGCTCCTCATCCCCGTGAAGAAGAACAAGCTGCGAGCTGCCTTGGATGGCTCCTTCAAGGTCATTGGACAGGTAAACGAGGTGAACTATGTGGTGGGACTGTCCAACCGGGCACACAGCCACCGGGTGTATCATGTCAACATGATGAAATCATACTGGGACAGGGAGAAGTTGGTGCTGGCTGTGTGTGAGCAGTGGGAGCAGAAGGGAGAGGATCCCCTGGTGGGACTCCTCCCTGAGGCTGGGGCTAACCCCTCACTGGAATCAATTCCCCTCTCTGACCAGCTAACCCCTGCCCAGCAGGCAGAGATCAGAGAGGTGCTGCATTCATACTGGCAGCTGTTCTCCAACCGGCCTGGGCTCACTAACCTGGCTGTCCACAGGGTGGAGACGGGAACCAACCCTCCCATCAGGTGTTCCCCATTCAGGATCACTGGGAAAACAGACAAGGACCTGGAGAGAGAGGTTGGGGATATGCTGGTTTTAGGGGTGATCCAGCCATCCACCACCCCCGGGCCTCGCCGGTGGTGCTGGTCCCCAAGAAGGACGGATTGATCTGGTTCTGTGTGGACTATTGGAAGCTCAATGCCATCACCATGTGCGATGCCTACCCCATGCCTAGGACCGATGAGATCCTAGACAAGTTGAGGGGCGCCTGGTACCTCGCTACCATGAACCTTACCAAAAGCTACTGGCAGGTGCCTTTGGACCTGGAGGTCAGTGTGAAGTCTGCCTTCCCCACCCCAATAGGGCTCTTTGAGTTCCTGGTCCTGCCTTTTGATCTCAAGGGGGCACCTGCCACCTTCCAGCACCGGGTGGATCAGTTGCTAAGGGGGATGGAGGACTTTGCTCTGGTATATATTGATGATATCTGTGTCTTTAGCCAGACCTGGGAAGAACATGTGTCCCAGATGAAGAGGGTGCTGGGTCGCCTCCAGGAAGCAGGACTGACTATAAAAGCTGAAAAGTGCAAGGTGAGTATGGCGGAGGTTTCATACCTGGGCCACAAGGTGAGGGGCGGCCACCTGAAGCCAGAGCTGGCCAAGGTGGAGGTAATCCAGGATTGCTCCCCAGACAAATACCTTAGTATTTGTGCCCCACTTTGGTTTGTGCCCCACAAGGTTTGTGCCCCACTTTAGCTCCCTGGCAGCTCCCCTCACGGAGCTGTGTATGAAGGGAAAGCTGGACAAGGTGATCTGGACTGAGCAGTGCCAAAGGGCTCTCTGTGCGCTGAAGGAGGCACATATCCAGGGCCCGGTGCTGGTAAACCCAGATTTTAGCAAACCCTTCCTGGTGTTCACCGATGCCTCGGACACAGGGCTGGGAGTGGTGCTGATGGAAACTGATACTAAAGGGGAGAGGCACCCCATTGTGTACCTGAGCAAGAACCTGCTGCCCAGGGAGCAGCATTATGTGGCCATAGAGAAGGAACGCCTGGCCATGTTGTGGGCCCTCAACAAACTGCAGCCGTATCTATTTGGGCAGCGCTTCACCATGTACACGGACCATTATTCCTGACGTGGCTACATCAAATGAAAGGGGCTAATGCCAAGCTGCTGAAATCGACCCCACTCCTCCAGGGGCATGACATGGAGGTGGTTCACGTGAGGGGGAGTGCCAATGTTATAGCTGATGCTTTATCACAGGACGGGGGCCCTGAACTTCCCCAGGTCACTGGCTAAGTGACCCTGCTCTGTTCAGCCAAGAAGCGGGGAGAGATGTGACGAAGCGGGGGGGTTTCTTGGGGTTTTCTGTGTTTTCCAATGGTTTGCATGCACAGGGGGTGGGACTCCATGTCCTCGGGTGTTACTCGTTTAATGAGGTGAGGGGAGAGGCAGTTTGTTGTTACAGAGGACCCGAGAAGGACTCAGGACCCCGACTGATGGCTTGGAGGATGGAGATCCCAGCGACTGGTGACCTGGTGACCCGGACACACAGCTCATGAGTCACAGCTGGTTCTGGCCAGTGGGAGGACAATGGGCTGCAGAGAGAGGACCCCGTGATCAGCCAGTTCCAGCCAGAGGAGAGCTGAGAGGAGAGGACACCCAGGCCTTCCTGTTTATGACCCTGTTTATGTGGAGATACTGACAATGGACAGAGGCGGGGCTTGGGGCGAGGGATATCAGAGGTCCAGCTGGGAAGCAGGGGGGGCTCTGGGCTGAAGAGGGGAAGCAGGCAGAGCCCACCTGGATGCAGGGAGACTTGGATGTGCTGTTATTGTGAGAGGCCAGGCCTGAGGCCCTGAGAGTTTCCTGTGCTGTGTTCAACTCTCATTAAACACTCCTGTTTTATGCTGGCTGAGAGTCACTCCGGTCTAGAGAACAGGGTTGCATCAACCCCTTTGGGGGTGAGGAGGCCCGGGGGGTCCAGAGCGCATGGACTCCCTGAGGGGGCCCATGGCGAAAGAGAGATGTGCTAAGGCTCCGAGAGGTGCAGCTCTACGAGGTGGAGGGGCCTGATCCTGAGAGAGAGTGGACCCCCGAGAAGGGCTGTTGCACTGAAAGGGGCACCCCCCACGGACTGCACGGGGCCATGAGCGGGCACGATCTGTGAGTCCATGACAGCTCCAATCTGGGCTCTGCAGTTCTGATGCTGCAGAGCTGATATAGAAGGCTGGAGGGTACCGGAGTGCATGCTGAAGCACCAGCAATTCCATGCTGCCATGGCCATGGGGACAGGGGTGGAAAGTTGTATGGGCCCGTGGTGCCTGGGCTCCAGTAATCTTGAAGGCCTGGGGTCCCAGCTCCACCAATGTTCGGGGTCAGGTCTCTCCCTCGGCCCTGCCTGCTTGTTATACCAAGATAATAAAAACCAGCAGGATCTTATTAAGAGGGATAAGGCAAAGATGCCACATTTATTGTAAATATAATAATAAAGCAAAAGATAAAAGTAAACAATGATGTTTGACTAATTCCTATTACTACTTATTCCTTATACACACACACACACATATATATATTCACACAATCATTCATTCAAGTTCTGTATAGGTGTTATAGTTACCAGCCTAGAAGTTGCTCATGCCAAGTTACTGGCCAGGTATCTTGGTCATGAGGATGGAGCCGAGTCTGTGTCAGATGCACCTGATGCTCCTGGAGGCTGGCAGCAGAGTCAGAGACTCAAAGTCCTCAGTCTTTGGAGTTCATTCTTATAGGAATTAATTCCTATGTTAGTCTATGAGAGCTGTTTCATCCTGCTGTTGCTGACTCAATCAGCAGATGGCACATTCCTGGTGGCTCCACATTGTCGAAAGTAGCCCATTGCTGGTGGCTTCATACTGTCCAACGTTTGTGTTTCTCATCCTTCCAGGTGATGGGGTGGATCCCAGTTTACCCTCTGGGGGTTGTCTGGTGGTCCACCTGACACATTCTTCGGCCGATTGATACTCCCTTTCTAGGCTGGCACCTCCCTAACCATTCATGCACATCAATCATTCATTAACATACATTCCATAGCTTATCCATATTTTAATATACTGTCTCCACCACTTTTGGGGTGTGAGTTAATTCCTATGAGATTCCCGGCCCTGTAATCACAGAGGGTGGAGGTCTGTTTGTTTACATTGTATCAATTACAGTTTAAGGTTAACATAGTGTTTACATCAAGAACAAAGTTAATTAACATATTTGAAAGTTATACATAGTAATAGAGTATCTTTCACAGGACAGATACAATCAATGTTTTCTGCAGACAGGAGTTTACAAGTTTTAACAGAAGAACTAAAAGATTTTTGTACTTGGTGAAACTGGTGGGTCACTGTCATTTGCGGGGAATCACTGTTAGTACCTTCTTTAATATCTCTACATGCTGTCCCCGATGCGCCTCCCCTGAGTGTCCCCTGGCTCCCACTTGCTGCTCCTGCACACCTCTCCCCCGGCCCAGGGCATCCCTGTCTCTCTCATGCAGCTCCATGCTGCCTTCCTGCATTAACTGCCACCACAGGGTCCTAGTGACCCCCTTTCTCTCTTGCCAGGGCAGACTGACCCTGAGCCTCCCCTTCCTCCTCAGACCCTTTCATTTACTGGCAGGACACTCCACCTGCACAGGGGAACCCCTGCCCACAGTCATCGCTCCTGCCCTACGCTGGACAAGGGGCAGCCTCATCCACACCCCCAGTGAGGCTTCCCCTCTTCTGAGACACCCATTATGGGGGAGATGAGAGGGCTTCCTGTACCTGAGAGGAGCCCTAGGAGCACATGCAGTGACAGTGGTGTGAGGTGAGTGTGGTGAGGATGGGGGGAGAATGTGGGGGGCCTGCCCCCGAAGCTCGCTGCTGCCTGTGGGGAGAGGGCTAGGGGAATCCTTCTCTGGCTCTTACCCTAGGGCAGCCTGTCTGCACCCCAAACTCCTCATCACTTGCCCTGTCCCACCCCAGAACCTGCATCCACAGAAAGAGCCCTCACCCTCCCTGTCAAAGTTCATTCCTCACTCTGAACTCTGGGGTACAGATGTGGGGATCTGCATGAAAGACCCCTAAGCTTATTTCTACCAGCTTAGGTTAAAAATTCCCCAAGGCACAGCTTCTTTGCCCTTGGATGGTACGCTGCCACTGTCAAGCGTTTTAAAAAGAATCAGGGAAAGGACCACTTGGAGTTCCTATTCTTCCCCCAAAAAATATCCCCAAGCCCTTACACCCCCTTTTCTGGGGAGGTTTGAGAAGAATATCTTAATCAATTGGTTACAAAATGATCAAAGACCCCAAACCCTGGGGCTTAGGACAATGGAAAAATCTGTCAGGTTCTTAAAAGAAGGATTTTATTTCAAAACAAAAAGGTAAATATTACCTCTGTGAAATCAAGATGGAAGATAACTTTACAAGGTAACAAAAGATTCAGAAACACAGCAGAACTTCCTCTAGGCTTAGTTTCAAAGTTACCAAAAACAGGAATAAACCTCCCTCCAGCCAAGGAAAAATTTACAAGCAAAACCAAAAGAGAATTTAACACACCTTGCCTAGCTTTTACTTACAATATTTGTAATGTGAGGGACTTTTTAGGGTGGTATATAGGAGAAGGAGTTTTCTGACCTGATGCCTCTCTGCTTCCCAAAAGAAAATACACACACAAAAACCACAGACAAAACCTCTCTCTGCCACCCTCCGCCACCCCTGATTTGAAAATATCTTTTGTCCCCATTGGTTCTTTTGGTCAGGTGCCAACCAGGTTATTTGAGCTTCCTAACCCCTTACAGGTAAGGAGGGATTCTAGGCTACCCTTAGATGTATGGTTATGACAACCTCACACCCCAACCCTTTGATCTAGCACTGAGACCCTTCCCACATCCCAAACCCCTCATCCACAGCCCTCACCCCTGCACCCCAGCCTTCTGCCTGAGCCCCTCCCACACCCCAAACCCCACAGCACCAGCACCACCCCAGAGTCCTCACATTTTTACATTCTTTTAAAAAATATACACTAACTCTTTGCTTAACGTTGGAGTTATGTTCCTGAAAAATGCTACTTCAAGTGAAATGACGTTAAGCAAATCCAATTTCCCCATAAGAATTTATGTAAATGGGGTGGGCGGGGTTAGGTTCCAGGGAAATTTTTGCCAGACAAAAGTATATACACAAAGTATAAATTTTAAACACACAATTTAATACTGTACACAGGAATGATGATTGTGAAGCTAGGTTGAGGTGGTGGAGTCAGAGAGTGGGATCTTTCCCAGGGAATACCTTACTGCTAAATGATGAACTAGCACTCGTCTGAGGCCTCAAGCATTAACACATTGTTGTTAATGCAGCCTCACCCTCTATAAGGCAACATGAATAGGGTGGGGGGAAGATAGCATGACAGAGAGAGACCGAGACACACATGCTGTGTGTGAGAGGGAGACTTTAAGACAGCAGCTGTTCCCCCCATTCTCAGCCCTGTCATGAGTCCCCCTGTTCTGTGGAGATGGGGGGGGGCAGGAACGGAGGAGGGAGACACCCTCACAACAGCACCCCTCTTCCCCTACTAGCCCCCCAAACAGCAATCAGGAGGTTCACGGAAGCAGATCCAAGGCAGAGGGCAGGAGCAGCACATGGCAGTGGGTTGAAGGGACACCTGAACAATCGATAGTCAATTGATAGTCTGCTGGGTGGCTCCAGCACAGGGAACGTGGGGGAGCTGATAGCGGGGCTGCCGGTCCACTCTGATTCCAAGCCCCCACCACTAGCGCTCCAATGGGCTGCTCTTTCTGCAAGCAGTGGACAAAGTAGGTGGCTGCCAAACAACACTAGAAGGCAGCATGGTGCAACTTGAAATAAGCATGTTCTCTAATTCAGAGGTTCTCAAACTGTGGCCCAGCTCCATTCAGGTGGTCCATGGAAAGTTTCCTCTAAGGTGCACTCCTGGACGGCTGCACATGAGAGAATGAAGGGCCACACACCTAATGAGTGGAGCCGCGCATGCGTGGCTTCCCTAATTAGATGCCTGGAACCTGGAAAAGATGCACATGTAAGGTGAGGTGGTGGCCTTGCGGGTAATAGGGGGTAGGTTTGAGCATGCTGAGTACAAACCTGGGGTGGGCGGTCAGAGGATGTGTAAGAAGCAGGGGTGGGGGGAATTTCGGATGTGCAGGGCTATGGCAGCCACAGAAAGAGGCTCCAGGACTACGGATGCTGGAGAGAGATCCTCTTCCTTCCCAGCTTCAGCTCTATGGCTGCTCTGGCATGGGAGAACCCCCTTCCCACATACACACACCCTCAGTCCTTTCCAGCCTGGATTTAGGGGCTGCTGCAGTAGTGGACAGAGGGCACATCCATCACATTAGAAAGGTTAAGACTAAGGATATTAAAATATGAGTTGTGTTCTTTTATGTGTAGAATAAAAAAGTTAATTATTATTAATGGTTTCATTATATAGCACTGTGACTAAGTGGGATGGTTCTTAATGTTTTCTCTGAATCCTCTGTGGGTGTCTTAGTTTCCCCTATGCATTTCTGAAGTATCTTGGTGTAGCAGATAAATGGGTCTGACTGTTGCAGAGCCCTAGAGGACCAGTGTTATGCCTTCAGCACAGAGACTGGCCAACTCACTGTCTCCTGGCAAATGATAGTCTGGGCTCCTCCCCAGCAAGATGGCAAATGAAGGTCTTGGAGAACAAAGAGATCAGGTGACCTCCTGGTGCGGAAAAGAGACAAAGGCCAGAGGAGGGGTTGGAGAGTTTCGGTTTGGAGCTGTCTGGGGAAATGGAGGGAGGCGCAGACATGGTCATTACCTTAACAACAAAACAATGTTAATCAGGACAACTTTAAGTGAGGAGTTAATGTTTATTGACTTACCAGGCTGGGGGTGTGGCAGGACTTGGACCTGTTCTGGGCACCACCAAAAATTATTCAAACCTACTGCCCCTGCCTGGGGACATGTTGTCTTTCTCCCATGTCTCCTTCCAATGGAGGGAAGAATGTGACACATGAGGAGGAGTCTCTTCCTGACTTCCAGATAACCAGTGATGACCTGTGCCTGCCGATAGTGGGGATGGAGATGGAGGCAGAGTGAGGGCAGCTGGCTTCAGCAGTGTTAGTGAGCATGCTCAGACCATGTGAGCATGCTGAGTACAAACCTAACAGCAATGCGGGGCCGGGGTGGGTGGGTGAGAGGATGTGACACTAGATGCCTCCTCCCCCACACAGCACCTCCACTGATAACTCTCTTGCAGTAACACAAGTGTGTGCTCAGGGGAATGCTGTGCTGCAGTGGACATGCTCTGCAAGATTCTCACTGGAAGTATGAAGGGAAGTAACACTGGTTTTAGCATGGGAGTCTAGGCAAGAAGGAAGAGAAGCTGGAAATTCTCATTGAGGAGGGGAAAGTGGATAGAACGGGGAAACCTGGTGGGACGATACGTATTACTGGAATGTTAGTGTCACTGGTTACAACCCGACTAGGAAGGGGAGAGATGATAACAGTGGTGGGCTTGGAGGCACTTGACATTAGACACGTCATTACCTGTTTAAGAAGTTCTTGGTTCTAGAGAACCCCAGGACCTCAAATGAACAGGGCTCAACCTGCTAACTAACATGACCTAGCAGGGGAATCAGTGGGCGGCTGGTACAGTTCACGGAATCCAAACCAGAGAAGGTTCAGTTTCTCCTTTAGCACCTGTTTGTGACTTGTGGGAAGACAATTGGGTTAGCATGGGGGACTTCCTATTTGGAGACAGATGGATGAGGTCTCAAGTAGCCATTAGTAAATCATCCTTGGAGATTTTAAAAAATGACAGATACTTTTCTAAGACTCTATTGTTGGTCTCATTGTGGTGGGTAAAGATGAACTGATCACTGGCCTGCATGTTAGCAATTGCTCTGGGGCTAGTGATCGTGACTTGATTGTATTCAGTAAGGACCAATAGAGGACAGCTCCAAGCAGCCATATTCACATTTGGTGCATTGAAAGGGCTAACTTTTCAAACAGCTCTCTCCTTCTTGAGGTGGCAGCTGCCTCCTCTCCTGACTTGGCCTTCCAGCCCAGTCACTTCTAAACTTCTCCCCTTCCGGGGTCATCTAGAACTAAAAGCCAAGGAATCAACACCCAACAAGGGCTAGCAGGTGTGAGGGGGAAATGCCTCCTGTGACGAAGTGGGTGTGATTCTTGGTTTTTCCGTGTTTTCCAGTGGGTTGCATGCAGAGGGAGTGGGACTCACTGTCCCCAGGTGTTACTCATTTAACAAGATTAGGGGAGAGGGAGTTTGTTGTTACAGAGGACCAGTGAGGGAATTTGGGATCCTAGCTGATGGCCTGGAGGATGGATACCCCAGTGACTGGTGACCTGGTGACCTGGAGACGCAGCTTAGGAGTCACAGCTTGTTCTGGCCAGTGGGATGACAATGGGCTGCGAAGAGAGGACCCTGGTGACCTAAGCAGCCTGTTCCAGCCAGAGGGGGCCAGAGGAGGGCTGAGAGGAGAGGACGCCCAGGACACCCTGTTTATGACCCTGTTTACCTGGAGAGAAGAGAATGGACGGAGGCGGGGCTTGGGCTTAGGGATATCAGATGCCCAGCTGGGAAGCAGGGGGGCTCTGGGCTGGAGAGGGGGAGCAGGCAGAGCCCACCTGGATGCTAGGGGACTAGGATGTGCTGTGCTGAGGGAGGCCAGGCTTGAGGCCCTGAGAGTTTCCTGCGCTGTGTTCAACCCTCAATAAACCCTCCTGTTTTATGCTGGCTGGGAGTCACTCCAGTCTAGAGCAGGGGGTTGCATCAACCCCTTTGGGGGTGGAGGCCCAGGGGGTTCACAGCAAGTGGACTCCCTGAGGGGCCCGATGGTGAGAAACAGGTGTGCTAAGGCCCAGAGAGGTGCAGCTTCAGGAGGTGGAGGGGCCTGACCCCAAGAGAGGGTGGACCCCTGAGAAGGGCTGTCACACTGGAAGGGGCACCCCCCACAGACCACATGGGGCCATGAGTGGTCACGATCTGTGAATCCGTGTCACCTCCCTCTCTGGTATAACAGATGCATGTACTCTCCTCCCTCAGGGTGGGACCTTCAGGCAGTTGCTGAGGGACAGAGTCAGCCTTCCCTCAGGACTTGCCGGATAAAGGACCTTCCTCTTGCCAGGTCTGCCCACAAGTGAGCTGTTCTGCTCTCTTTGAAATCCTCCCTCTGATCTGTGCTTACCCTGCAGCTGTTTTGGGGTGGGGCTGGCTGAGGGCAGAGCAGATTATTACCCCTACTAGCAATAACAATTTGAATTTTGAATCCTTAATGTTATCTTGGTTTCTCGTTAACTCCTTGGAAAGTGATTTGAGATGATGCTCCATGCATCAAACATTTTTTTGCCCTGTGTCATCCTGGCATCTCTGTTGCCGGGTTTGGGAGGAGGGTTAGAGAGAATCCATTCTGCCAGAATAGGGGCTACAATCTGGCACACTCCAGATCAGGCCTGCACAACTCGTAAAGCGACGAAGGCCACATTACTCCAAAGAAAACAGCTGAGGGCCGAAACACCCCAGCCCTGTGGAAACACGCCCCCCAGCACCTCCCGGCCCCATGAAAACACCCAGGTCCAGCACCGCCCAGCCCTGCAGAAACAAACCCTCCTTCCCCAGCTCTGCCCCATCAAAACAGCTGTGGGCCAAAAAGGAAGGTTGAGGGGGGGAGGTGATACTTCATTTTAAATCAATCAGGGGCTCCCAGCTGAAGAGGTGGCTGGGAGCCCTCAGAGGCAAATTAAAGAGCCCCAGTCTCCGGTGGCTTGGGGAACCCGGAGCTTTCCAGGGCTGGGGCAGGTGTTTAAAGGGCCCAGAGCTCCTGCTGCTGAGGGGGGCCCAAGCTCTTTAAATCCAAGCCCCAGCCCATCCGCTGGAGCCACGGCCGGGATTCAAAGGGCTCCGGGCTGCCCGCAACGGCGGGGAGCCCTGAGCCCTTTAAATCCCAGCCGCGGCTGGGAATCTCTGCAGGCAGCCCAGAGCCCTTTGAATCCAGGCTGCGGCTGAGATTTAATGGGCTCAGGGCTCCCAGGGGCTGCAGGCAGCCCAGAGCCCTTACACTCCCGGCCGCGGCTGGGATGTAAAGGACTCTGGGCTCCCTGGGGTTGCAGGCACTGCAGGGCCCTTTGATTCCTGGCCGCAGCTGGGATTTAAAGGGCTTTGGGCTCCCCGATGCTGCGGGCAGCGCAGAGCCCTTTGATTCCAGGCCACGGCTGGGATTTAGAGGGCTCTGGGTTCCCTGCAGCTGCAGGCAGCCTAGAGCCCTTTGAATTCAGGCCACGGCTGAGATTTAAAGGGCTGAGGACTCCCCGTGGCTGTGGGCAATCCAGAGCCTTTGACTCCCGGTCGCAGCTGGGAGTCAAAGGCTCTGGGCTGCCCACAGCAGCGGGGAGGCCAGAGTCCTTTAAATCTCAGCGGCGGCCAGGAATCAAAGGGCTCTGGGCTGCCCACAGCCACGGAGAGCCCTGAGCTCGTTAAATCTCAGCTTCGGACGGGATTCAAAGGGCTCTGGGATGCCTGTATGTTCTGCGGGCCTGCTCTAGATAAATGTGTGCCAGGGTTTCCCTTGCACCACAGAAGGGGCAGGTGTCCAGGATAGGGGTAAACCACGTGAAGTACACACCTGTGCTCGTGGCCATGTGGAGGAGCCACCAACAGATATCTCCGGAGGGCCTGGGAACCAGAGTGGAGCATAGGCTGGTCCACCGGGACTTCTCATGCTCGAGAGGTGGCAGGAGGTCCTGCCCCTCTGTGTCAGGGCGGGACGCAAGGGTGAGAAAGCGAAGGGGGTGGAGCAACAGCATGTGCAGATGTTTCCTTGGCGCAATCTGGAATTGAACTGGCTACAAACTGTGCAGCTGGCTCACTGTGAAAATGCGGGGCAGGGGCAGGGGGAGCGGTCAGGTCCGTGGGGCATGGGCCTTATGAAAATGTCTGGAGTGTCTGGGGTGGAGGGTGGGTGGGGCGTGCCCTTTCGTAGGACCCTTTCTGGCAGATGCTGTGCTTTCGTTCCAGGACACTGCCGGGAGGCCCAGCTTCCATCCCTAGCAGCTTGGCTGTTCCATCCCTTTCTGTGAACCTAAACTGCCTTTAAACGACTATCCAAGTCCCTCCCAGGTCTGCCCCCATTGGGGGTCTCTCTCCTGGCTGAGCACAGGCTGTCCTTATATCACCCAACAGGCCTGGATCCTACTTACATGCCGCTCCCTCTCATGTGAGCCCTGCACTTATTTCCTTCGCCTGCGGATAGGTTCAGTTCAGCTGCAACCCCTTTCATGGCCATCTCACCCTGGGACAGCCTGAAACTGGAAACCTGTGAACTAATAGTAACTGTTTCTATGAAAGGTGCTGGAGACACAATGGAAGAGGAAATTCTTTGGATGGGATTTAAATGATTCCAAAGGAAAGTGAAGGTGAGAAAATGTCCAGCATTACCCTCCTAGCAAATGAAAAAGTTGAAGGTCCGAAAAGACCTTATGTCCATCTTCTGTATAACACAGGCCCTAGAACGTCACTGAGTGCTTCCTCCAGAAAACCTATGGCATGTGACTGAGCCAGAGCACATCTTCTGGAAAGTCATATCCACGAGCCAGCTGGTAAGAAAAAATCTTTCTTCTGCAGTGATGTGAAGTTAAAGAACATGTGGAAGAAGAAAACCTCTACCTGGGTTGTTACTGGAGCTGAAGCAGAGAGGCCAGAATAAATGTGGCTAGGGCCCAGGACTGACTATCAACAGATCTGCCGTTTTCTATTCCTGGCTTTTTGACCACGAGCAAATCTCTGCTTCTGTGTGCCTCAGTTTCCAGAACTATAAAATAAAGCTAATCAAGGTTCTGTTTTTTTCTCTCCTCTTTTGCAAGGCGGAAAACATAGATACATTTGGGGCCTGTCTACACTACCGGTCTAGAGTGGCTTTGTAAGCTGATGACCCCCACCTCTTGTTCAGAACCTATGGATAACACAAGTTCCTAAGTTTGTTCTGTGCTTAGCACCTATGGACCAGTTGGGCTGGATGGCCTTTTCTCACTGGGCTGTGTGGAGCAGAGAGACTCTGTGCTGTGTAGGTATTAGGGATATGAAGAGGCTCTCAACGACTAATTCTTGAAAATAAATATCAGTGAACTGCAACACTATAAAATCACTGCCGCTAACATTGGTGGGTGATAAAATACTAGCAGAGGGGTAATTAATGCTGAGGACAGGACAGTGACACAGAGCAATCGGATCCCTTGATAAGCTGGTCCCAGTGACAGAAAACAAGTTTGAAAAGAACCAAATGAAAGGTCCTCTACCTAGCAACAAAGCATGCAGGCCACATCTACACAATGGGGAAGTGTCTCCAGGAAAGCACTAACTGTGAAGAGGATTTAGGGGCCATGCTGGGCAAGCCATTCAACATGAGCACCCAGTGTGATGCTGTGGGGAACAGGGCTAATGCCATCATTCGATGTATGAAAAGAGCAGTGAGTAGCATAGGGAGGTGACACACCATCAGTAAGACTGATCCTGGAATACTGCCTCCAGTTTTGGCATCCACCTTTGAAAAAGATTTTGAAATATTGGAGATGGGGCAGCAAAAAGCAATGAAACATTTTCAGGGCTGCAGACAAATGCCTGATAATGAGCTCAGTATGCTTAGATGATCAAAAAGATCAGCAAGTGATGTCACTGAAGTGTTGAAGTGACTTTATGGAGAGAAAAGATTGGGTATTAAAGGGCTCATTAATCTAGCAGAGAAAAGCTGAACAAGACTCAGTGGCTGGAAACTCAAAAGAGACCAATTCATATTAGAAATAGGACACAAATATTCAACAGCGAGGATGAATCACCAAAGGAAGAAACTAGAAAGAGAAGTGGTGGGAATTCCTCATTTCTTGGTGTCTTCTAATGAACACTAGGTGCCTTTCTGGAATATGTTTAGTGACAAACTAGCTACTATTCTATCCAGAAAGCATGCGCTATGCAGGGTGTCAGATTACATGCTCTAATTGTCAATTCTGTCCATAAAGTCTGCTAATTTATGAACAATTGAGCGTAACATGGGGAAGAGCATCTCGTGTTCTACTGTGTATTCGGTGTCATCTCGACAATGAAGAGTCACGGAGTAGGGTAATCCAGGGGCAGAAGCTCAAACATCCAATGTGGCTGGACAGGGGCAGGACATCAGCACTGCAGGGGAGGGGTGAGTGTGGTAGTGACATCACAAGGGCGTTTGGCAGGACCTCAGCCTATTGGACAAAGGTGGTGGGGAGGCGATGATGTCACAGAGAGATCTTGACATCAGCCAGGCAGGACAGGGGTGCAGGACAGGGGCAATCTTGGAGATCCCTGTAGCTTTGCTTCAGCACATCTCCTTCTTGAGGTCTCTTCTTGAGGACTGAGAGAGAATTCACTTTCACGTATGTGAGCGCAAGGAGGACCCTCTTCGGAGTTTTCTCCTTTTCCTTGATAGATTTTGCCAGAAAACAGACGTCCCTTTATAGAAGGTAAGAGCCTCGGAGAGGTTTGGAACCTGTTCAGTCTGATCCATCAGGTGCCAGCTCATTTTTAGGAAAGGAGAACACCACATTGTGGGGGCAGCATTTGATTTCCAACCTAGGACTTTGTCCCTTAGAATCACTGAGGACCTTGGGGTTTCTCTTTTTTGTTTTCCCTTTTCCTCTGTCCCTCCTACCTTTCTCTTCTTGCTTCCTTTGTCCTTTTCCCCTGCTCTCCTCCCACCACCAGGAGCTCTGTGTGTGCACTGGCGGGGGTGGGAGGCCCTCACAGAGAGGCGAGACTGGCATAGTACTCCAAGAGTGATCCCCTCGGTGTTGACCTGGGTCATTCTTTGGGCTATTTGATGAGAACCCTTAGCCTTCCTCCCCTCAATGTCTGAACCTTGATTGGCTGAAGGGGGGCTATTGACAGGGAGGAAACTCTGGTCTTTGTTGTTCTCTTTTATGACCAAGCACAGAAGTCATAACCAGTTATACATTTGACCAGTGTTGATGCTGCTCTCCATTCATTGTCTCAGAACAGTTCATGATCCTCTCTAACCTTCCTATTCTTCTAAAAGAATTGCTGAATAATTCCTATGAACAATTGTTGGTCTGTAGCTCATTTGAGAGCAACTCTGCTACTGAGTGGCTGCATCAGCTAAGACAAGTCACTGCTCCTTTCTCAGCCTTAGTTTCTCCTTCTGTCAAGGATGAATAACAATCCTTTCCCACCTACCTCGTAATGGGTGGATGATGGGGATCCATTGAAGAGTGTCACTAGTAGCAGTGCAGAAGAGGAGGTGTCCTATCTCATTGAGCCATATCAGATGATGACATAATATTCTATTGTAATGGTATTTTATTCTTTTGAAATTGTTAAGAGCAGCAACTAGCTCAGACTGAAGCATCTCATCTAACTTTCTAGATCACGGTGTCTCCTCTTTGTGTACGACGAGACAGTTTAATGCACTGTGACAAGGAGGACATGCTCTTGTTTTGCAAACAAATATTTTTGCAAAGAATTTTCATCCTACTTGTTATGATTTCAAGAAACAAAGTGGTTTAGTCATTCAGATTTGGATTTTCTGAAAGAAAGCGCTTTCCATGAAAATTGTCACCCCCTTATTTCCTGGGCTCTATCCCTGCCTCTGTGGGGGTTGTTGTCTGTTTGTTAGAACAGGAGTCAGGACTGTTGGCTTCTCTTTCTGGCTCTGTCACTGCTTTGTTGTGGGATTCCCTGGGTAGGGAATAGGGAATTCCAATGGGAATAGGGTCAGTTCTCTAACTCCAGGCAGCAGTGAGCCTGAGTGAGAAGGGATGCTCAGGCTGTCTGCGGAGGAGAAAGGGATATTTCCAGGTGTAAGGGTCTGGTGGGGGCGGGGGCTCGGCTCTGTCAGGCGCAGCTGGGAGCCAGTCCACCTCACTACCCAAGTTTGGGTGAGCTGTCGACCTAGTCAGGTGAGGCAGGAAACAGTTAAGAGCCCAGGCCCTCATGCAGGGGTTGAGCAAACAACAGTTTATAAGCCTAGGCCCTTGGGCAGGGTGGGGCAACAAGCAGTTCAGGGCTCAGGCCCTTAGGCAGGGGCTCAGCAAACAACAGTTTATATGCCCAGGCCCTTGGACAGGGCGGGGCAACAAGCAGTTTGAAGTCTAGAAGAAAGGCCTCTTCAGGCCAGGGAGAGGGGGAGTCTGCCACCCCTGGAAGGGTGCCGGGGGGATGCAGGCCCTCCCACTCCACTGCGTCCCAGCCCGGGGCCCTAACAGCAGCAGGCAGTCTGCTGCTGTGTCAGTCCTGACCTAAACACACTGACATGGATTCGGGGTCTCCTGGAGCCAGACCAGGGTCGGCTACCCCTGGGCCACTTCCAATCTCCCCCCCTGTTGGTACCTGTGGATCACCGGCGTCTTCTGCAATGTCCCACACCATGGGCTCCTCAAGATCCTGAGTGTCGGGTAAGCGGGGCTGGTCCTCAGGATACTGGACGCGGGGAGGTCCAGGCGGCTCCTCAGGGTACGGGGCGAGGGGAAGGCTCGGCCGGTCATCCTCAGGGTAGTAAGCCCGGGCCCGGCTCGGCCAGTGCTCCTCAGGGTAGCAAGCCCGGGGCAGGCTCGGCCAGTGCTTCTCAGGGTAGCGAGCACGGGCCCGGCTCGGCCAGTGCTCCTCAGGGTAGCGAGCCCGGGCCCGGCTCGGCCAGTGCTCCTCAGGGTAGTGAGCACAGGCCAGGCTTGGCCAGTGCTCCTCAGGGTAGTGAGCCCGGGGCAGGTTCGGCCAGTGCTCCTCAGGGTAGTGAGCACGGGGCAGGCTCGGCCAGTGCTCCTCTGGGTAGCGAGCCCCGGGGCAAGCTCAGCCAGTGCTCCTCAGGGTAGCGAGCCCGGGGCCGGCTCGGCCAGTGCTCCTCAGGGTACTGAGCACGGGGCAGGCTCGGACAGTGCTCCTCAGGATAGCGAGCCCCGAGGCAGGCTCGGCCAGTGCTCCTCAGGGTAGTGAGCACGGGGCAGGCTCGGCCAGTGCTCCTCTGGGTAGCGAGCCCCGGGGCAGCCTCGGCCAGTGCTACTTAGGGTAGTGAGCACGGGGCAGGCTCGGCCAGTGCTCCTCTGGGTAGCGAGCCCCGGGGCAGCCTCGGCCAGTGCTACTTAGGGTAGTGAGCATGGGGCAGGCTTGGCCCAGCGGGAGCTAGAGCACCAGCGTCTGTCCTATCCGGTGGCCAGCGGTCAGCTGAGAGCAGGGACTGGGCCTTTATACTTCCTGTCCCGCTCCTTGACTTCCGGGGCGTGGGAACAGGTGGCAGTGGCTCCGCCCACGTCAGCATCTGTTCTGGCTCGGCCCTCTCAGGTGCGGCTGGGAGTCAGTCTGCCTCACTACACCAGGTGTTGAACATCAAGAATTCTAAACTTTGCTAAAATGGCTGGTGTAGAGAAACAAGAAATAGTTGAGGCCAAACTTGAACCATTGTCTTTTTAAAGCCCATTCAGGGATATGAGTGCCAGAGAGCCATAGAGAAGGGGAGAACCTGGCCCAGTCCCAAAGATCAATAGGCAGCAATGGAACCAGGAGTGACACTTCCTCTCAAAGGCAGGGGGACCGGACATTAGGGCCTGGTTGCAATTGCCAGCTGTGGGAGGGAGTGTGCAGCAGTGGTTAGTGAAGGGGTCCATCCATGGCTCTGACACTCAGTGTGACCCTGAGCCAGTAGCTGAGGCCTGTTTGCCATCAGTAGGGTTGGGGGTCCCATCACTACAGCCCAGGGGGATTGAGAGGCTCCAGAAAGGTGTGTAAAGTCCTGGAATAGAAGGATCCTGGAGCCGCTGTCATCTCCGCACTAGGGCAGTGTTCTGTACCCTGCTGCTGCTGGCTGACTTTCTCTGTCCTCTGGCAATAAGACAGACTCTTGTTTTCACAGCCAGTCGATCGCACTAGAGTCATCACCCTGACTGCTGGCTTGGAAGGGTAACTCCTCAGGTCACCTCCCTCTCCAGCCTGCCTTGGGCTTGGAGAGTGAGGAGGAGGGCGAGGGACATCTGCTGACCCTGAACATCCACCATCTATTATACCATCACCTAGAGCAAGTGAGTGGCATTAGGGTTCCTCGGTGGCTTCCCCTGTCTGTCTGGAGAGAGGCAGAAAGAGGAGCAGAGAACATCTTAAAAGGGGGATTTCATTTGCAAACAGCCCCCAAGAGCCTCTCCCTCTCAGACTGGGCAGGGGCCTCTCCCGAGCCATCTCCAGTGTGTTTGAAAAGGTGCCAACAACAGGGCTCCCAGCCCTTCACTTGTGGGACACTGTTCCCCAGGCTGAGAGTCTCTGAGCTGGGCCAGACCCTGTGAGCCGCTGAGCATGGAAATCAATGGGGAACCAGGAGGAAAGGCCCTGGTCTTCCTGTGCCTAGGGTCTTTGTGACTTTGACATGGGGAATGGTTTCCCAGAAGAAGTCCGTACACCTGGGTTCTGTTCCCTCTCTAGCCTGGACAGAGGAGTGTGGCCTGGGATGACAGGAGGGGGCTGCTTGTCCAGAGTAACCGATGTTCTTTGGGACTGACTCCATTGCTCTGAAAGGATGACTTCCTGGATATTGCAGCAGCAGCAGGGATTAGGAGGGGAAACATTGGGAGCAGATCATGCAATGAACTCCTGCCAGTGTGTGTAGCTTGCACTCCCTGCACTCTTGTGGAGGGAGAAGGGGCTGCTCTGGTTGGAGCAGGGATGAGGAGGGACCGAAAAGGCCCATGAGTGAAAGGCTGCCTTGAGCCCAGACTCACACTTGCTCCCCGCTCGATTTCAGGATGGCCAGGCTCCTGAGGATGCTCAGGAAGAAGGCTCTGCAGGTGGCTCCAGAGCTCGAGGGAAGCAGCTGCCATCTTCCCAAGGGGCAGAGTTTGCTTCTTTATCTGAATAGCAGTGATAGGTGTATTTTCTACTTGTTCAAAGTAAAAGATTTCCTTCTGGGCAATATCTCGACGGTTGACTGGCAAAGGCAGCCTGAGGGACCATCCATATTGCCGTGTAGAGTGGATTTCCTATATTTGATTTCATATGTGTGCATGGAAAGCAACAATGCCCACCATTGCATACGACTAGCGGCTAATGGAGAAATGCCTGTGTGGGGTCCAAAAATTGAAGTCAGGGGTTGATGGTCAGTGAGAAGAGTAAACTTCTGTCCGAACAGATACTGATGAAACTTTCGAATTCTGAAAACGATTCCCAATGCCTCATGTTCGATTTGGGCATAGTTAGTTTCTGCTTTGCTTAGAGAGCGTGAAGCAAAAGCAATAGGTCTCTCTTCTCCCGAAGGCATAATGTGTGACACGACTGCTCCCACTCCAAAAGGGGATACATCACAGGCCAAATGTAGGGGTAAAGATGGATCAAAGTGCCTCAGAACTTCAGAATTTAGCAATGCATCCTTAGCTTTGTTAAATGCAACATCACAGGCTTCAGTCCACTTCCAGGCCTCGTTCTGCCCAAGGAGTTTGTGAAGTGGTTTTAGCACTGTGGCTAACTGTGAGATAAACTTTCCATAATAGTTCAATAGTCCTAGAAACGAGCAAAGCTGGCTAACATTTCAAGGAGGGGGAGCCTCCACAATAGCCTTAACTTTGGCAGGGGCCTTACAAAGACCTGTAGCATCAATGATATGTCCCAAATATTCAACAGAGGGCTGGAAGAATTCACATATCTTTGCAGACTCACAGTCCATACTCTTCCAGTCTTTGTAGGGTAGCCTCTAAATTCTTTAGGTGAACCTCCTCATTCCTTCCAGTGACAAGGATGTCATCCAGATAGCACTGAACTCTTGGCAAGCCACACAAGATCTGGTCCATAGCCCTCTGGAACAGGGCGGGAGCAGATGTTATACCGAAGGGTAGGCGACAGTATCGATAAAGTCCCTTATGCTTCACAATAGTCAACAGCTCTTGGGACTTTTCATCAACATGCATCTGTAAATATGCTTGACTCAGATCAATCTTACTGAACTTTTGGCCCCCAGCCAGGCCTGCAAAGAGGTCATTGATGCGGGGAAGAAGGTATTGCTCTGCACATAACACTGGGTTGACAGTGACTTTAAAATCACCCCAAATCCAGAGGGAGCCATCTTTCTTCACTATTGCAACAATAGGAGTTGCCCTTGGGCTATGGGTAACTGGTATTTAGACACCATTTGTGACCAGGTGCTCCCGGTCCGCTTCGACTTCGGCCTGATGGCATATGGCACAGTTCTGGCTTTCAGATATTTTGGTTGACTGTCAGGTTTAATATTCAACGTCACAGTGATTCCCTTCATACTTCCCAGAGCCTCTCCAAAAACAGCAGCATGTTTCCTTAGTATAGTGGTCAGACTGGTTTCTTCTTTAGTCACTCGGTGCACTTCTGCCCAATTCAGCTGGATCTTCCTAAGCCAAGACCTACCCATTAAGGCTGAGTAATTACCGCTCACCACAAACAGTGGCAATTTAGCAGCCTGTCCTCCTTAACATTAGGAGTGCCCAACCTTAACATTAGGAGTGCCCAACATGGGTACAGCTTCTCCCATATATGTCTTCAGCAGTTTTTGTTGCTTTAAGTGGAAGATGCTGTAGCTTTCTTTATATACAGTCTCTGAGACCAGCGAAATGGCTGCACCATTGTCCAGTTCCATGCATATAGGTTCGCCATCCAACAACGGGGTTACCCCGTATTCATGTGAGCCCACTGCCAAAGACAAAATGTGGAGTGGCTCTTCTTCTTGTGAGGAGGTATCTCCTTGGTCATCCTGGGTCTGCTCGAGGGTTTGCAAATTTCCCTTTTTGGTTAGCCAGACCACAGGCCTCTTTTTCTTTTGTTTACAGGCATACTCGATGTGTCTCTTTTTGCCACAGTGTCGACACACCAGGTCCTTACACCAGCATTCTGATGCAGGGTGACCTGGCTTACCACAGCAGTAACATTCCTGACTCCCCCCAGTTTTGTGGCTAGGTTCTTGTGACACCTTATGCACCCTAAGGGATGCACCAATGGCTTGTGCCTCCTTTGTAGCCAGTTCATGGAGACAGCAATATCGATGGCCTTCTGTAAGGTAAGCTGAACCTCTGTCAATAGGTGCTTCCGTATAGCTTCACTGTGCAGGCCACACACTAACCTGTCACGTAGGGCCTCATTTAACATCTCCTTAAATTCAGTGTTCTGCAAGCTTTCTCAGAGTTGCTAGAAATTGTACAACTGTTTTGTCTTCTTTCTGGTCTCTTTTGTGGAACCTATATCTTTCAGCAATTACCAGTGGTTTTGGAAAAAAATGGGACCCCAGGATTTCCACAATGTCACTGTAAGATTTAGTCTCTGGCTTAACGGTAGTAAGTTGCGTAGCAGGGAGTAGTTCTTAGCCCCTACAACACTTAAGAATATTGGCACCTTCTTCTCTTCTGTAACGTCATTTGCAATAATAAAAAGCTCAAAATGCTCAGTATATACAGACCACTGCACTATATACTCCTTAAAAGGTTCCAGTGGCCCTGTGAGTGTAGCCATGATTTTAGTTTCAGTTTGCACAGTCAGAGCAAACAAGCCACTTCTCACTCCCTTCCAGCAGCAAAAAAGGTTTGTTTGTCTGTTTTTGTACCTTAACTTTACTTCCTTCTGTTGCTGGGGCAGCACAGAGAGCCCATCCTCGTCGCCATGTTGTTATATCCTTGGGGGCAACAGCTTTAGGAAGAAATCACTGGAGACACAGAGAGCTGTAAACCTTGGAGCAGCCATTTATTGCTATACACAGAACTAAGCAACAGCCACCCAAACAGGCTGGGCTATCCCCTAATAATCTGACCCAGTTGCCATAGCAACACAAGATTCTATTACCACAACAACCAAATACACAACAGAACCCAGTCCCATCCTGACACTGGTAGCAGCCCAGGGCTCTGTACTCAAAAGCTAGGGCTGCTCTCTTCTCTTTGATGCAGGTTTCCCTGGGCACATCCTACCCCTCTTCTCAAGTTCCCTTCTAGGCTTTCCTTGCTGCTTTCAACTTCCTACCTAGTTCTCATGCCAGTTCATAGCCGAGCTAGGCTTGCTCACCACTGAAGTCTGCTTCTTTCGGGGCCAATATATGGTCCCTCTGAGGTAGGACTCATTCTGTTACCAGTTTGGTTAAGCCTCAGGCTCTGCAGCCCAGGGGAAAGCACTCTCCTTTCCCTGTTATAGACCTGCACTGCCCAGGCCTGCGTGCTCTTACTGGGTTGAGGTGAGTCTTGCCCACATGCTCAGAGTTTTAGCTGATGGCCATATTTGGGGTCAGTAAGAAATTTTCCTCCAGGGCAGATTGGCAGAGTCCCTTGGGGGTTTTCATCTTCCTCTGCAGTATAGGGCACGAGTCACTTGCTGAAGGCTTCTCTGCACCTTCAAATCTTTAAACCATTATTTGAGGACTTCAAAAGTCCAGACATAGGTTAGGGGTTTATTACAAGAGTGGGTGGGTGAGATTATGTGGCTGTATTGCACAGGAGGTCAGACTAGATGATCATAAATGGTCTCTTGCTAGGAAAAAAACAAGAGTGATGGAGATGTCTCTGTCCCAGGGATGGGGGAAGCTCCCAGCCAGGCTATGCAGCAGGGATTCCATTTTTCTCCCAGGAGACCTATATGCCCAAATAAATCAAAGGCTCTTACCTCCATGAGGGAGTGGGGTCTTCCCTCTCAGCCTCTTTGAGAACTAGCACTGTTTGGTTTCATAGGACAAGGTGACCTGTCCCACTGCTCCCTGAGGTGGCTCAGTTTCTGACTGCACCCATCTGGGAGGCTGTCACACACCCCAAGGCCTAGAAGACAGGTGGGGAGAAGGTTCCTATTCATGTCACCCTCTAAGAGCCCATAGAAGGGCCAAAGAAAGATTAAAGGGCAGCAGGTGAAGCAGTCCCTGAGCCTCTATCCCATCCTCACCTCCTCAGATATGGAGCTTCCTGAGCTTCAGTTGGGCAGATAGTCTGTAGCCCTGACACAAAGGTCCCTCTGCGCCATATGGGGCAGAGAGATCTCTGCTTGGGAGCACGGATAATGGGATGGGGATCAGAGCAAGGAAAGAGGGGAGGGGTATGGGACTGAGGGGAAGAGCTCATGCCCAGATGAAGGAAGTTTGGGGTCAGAGGGAAGGAGCCTGGTCCACAGAGAGGGGAGAGAGTTTTTGTCAGTGACAGGGGCCCCCATTTCCCTTTCCACTAGCCCCCCATTTACAGTGAGACAGAGCAGTACCTGCAGCAGGGAGCGGGAGTTGCTGAACAGGGGAGGGGAAACTTTAAGGGCATCAGATGAGGCGCAGCCCTTGCAGCGCCTCGGGCACCCGGTGCAAGTGCCGGATGATGAGCAGCTGACACATCACCTTGGCTGTGACATCCTCCAGCTGCAGGGGAACGAGAACATGTCAGAGACTGAGACCCGCCCAGAAATCTGCCCAGGGAGGATGAAGAGCACCTGGAACCAGCACCATTTCCACCCAGCAGCTCCTCATGTCTGAGTGGTGGATTCACCCTCCTGATCCCCAGGATGGAGGCTTGCTGTCCTCTCTAGTGACCTCCAGTGCCAACCCCCCTCCTTGTAGGGTTAGCTCCTGCCACCTGCCCCTCAGTGCCCCTGGTAGCTGTTCCACCTCCAACCCACCTGGGGACACTGCTCAAGTTTATAGAACCCTCTCCACCCCCCCTACATCCATCCTCACCCAGGTAGGGCGGGGGGGGGGGGGGCAGGAGGGATTCTGACAGCAGTGAAGTGGGATGTGGGGAGGTTGAGACCTTTCCCCAAGTCACCCCAGTGACAAATGCTGAAGCTACAGGATGGCAGTCCTAGTGAAGGGGCAGGTCAGCAGCCCCTGGTGACTGAATCCACCCATTCTCTCTTGAGCAGGTCCAGCCCTGCTAGCAGCAGGACAAGCTTCCCCCACCCATGTGCCTCAGAACTGCCTGGCCAGTAGCCATCACCCATCAGTCCTTGGCCTCCCAGGCTGCCAGTGATGGGAGCAACTCAGAATGGTGGCTCAGGTGACATGGACACTAGGCCATGGGGAAATGGGTGCAGCTCTGTGGGGCAGGAAAGTTCACAGAGGGCACTTAGGGGACTCTCCTGCCCTTCCCAGGAGTGACAGCTGAGCATCACATTCTAAGAATAGAAATACATGAAGTCCAGAAGTCCCCACTAGGCTCCTTGCTCCCAGGCCAGCAAATGGTGATAGGATGGGAATGAGGCTTGGGCCCCGCCCCTATCTCCTGAGTCTAATGTAGCTGCTTACCTTGTCCCCCGTCAGCTGCTGGGCTTCCCGCAGAATGGAGTATGTGAGGAGCAGCCCAGCCTGGCTGACACGGAGCAGCGGGTCATGGATCGCCAGCATTGCTGTCTGGAGGAAATATTTTCTCTGCCCCTCAGAGAAAAATTTTCGAAAAACCTAAACCCAGCAGGACACAAGGCTTTAGCAGATTGCCCAGAGCCAACCTCCAGGTCCTGGAGATAGAATGGCCTCAGCGTCTGGGGCCTCAAAGGGAAAGTAAGAGAGTTGCTGTAGCCACGGCAGTTCATTCCCCAGGAGGCTTTCAGGGTGCAGGGCAGGCTTTAGGCCTATTCCATCAATTCTGCCGAATCGGGCCTCCACCTAAGAGGGCCCCGCGCGCAGTGCGAATCCCTTCCCTGGCTAGAGGTGCCTTTTTAATTTTTACTCACCTGACGGCACTTCAGCAGCGCATCCTTCACTTGCTCTGGGTCTTTGGTGGCAGGTCCTTCAGTGCCACTGAAGACCTGGAGCGAGTGAAGGACCCACCGCTGAAGTGCCACCGAAGACTCAGAACACCGCCCAGTGAGTACAAGTCCCACGTGTTTTTTTACATGTGTGGGTTTTTTTTAAGTCATCCCTGCTGGGACCCCATCGAAACTGTTCGAATTGGGCCCCGCACTTCCTAAAGCCGGCCCTGTCAGGGTCCCATGGCTCAGAGAAGCCCGTTTCTTAAAAGGTGGCAGATGCTTAAGGACCAAAGCCTCCAGTGGCTGTTTCTGGAGGGCAATTGATCACAGGGGCCATGATGGGCTGGAAATGGATCTCTAATGTGAGGGAGCAGGGCCCACTCTGCTGTGCAGTGCACAGAGATGGTTGAGGACCCTGTATTGCTTCCAGCAGAGAGTTCTCCTGCACCTCAGTGACTAGAGGAGTGTGCGTTTGGGGCAGGGGGTTACAGCTGACAGACCAAAGGTCTATTCCCCCCAAATTAGTGATTTCTGGGTAACGTCACTACAGCTCCTTGGTTTCTTCCAAAGGGAATCCAATCTGCAACCTGACAAGGATAAGGAGACTCGTGTCCCTGTCCCCATCACAGACACTCCTAAGAAACTTTTCTTCTGCTGCAGCAATTCAGCTTGCAGGACGCAGGACAAGCTCGCACAGTCTTCTCACGTGTGGTCTATAGAGCAGCCTTCTGTAGATGCACTTGTAGATCCAAGCTCCATTCCAAGGTCTCCTCTGTGATGTTGTGAAAATCACCCATTTCACCTTTGACTCCAATCTGGGGGCACTGGATTATGATGTCTTCCAAGGTTTGGATGTTCTCCCCACAGTTGTGAGACGAGGAGAGCGGTCTTTGATTTTCAACTTGTGCAGCAAGTAGCTGCAACTTGGGTCAGTGACAATGTGCTTCTTTGGAACAGTGGCTGAGGTCCAGATACTCTGCTATTCCCTGGCCGGGTCTGGAGACATGAGGGGGCTCATGTGGTCCATATTGACTCTGGAGCTCACTGTGTCCCATACCCAGTGCCCAGGTTGGGGCATTCTGCTTCCTGACTGGCAATGGAATTGGGCAAACCCCACCTCCTTTCTCTGCTTCTACATGGTGCGTGTGCCTCTTCTCTGTGAGCCATCTCCAGAATCTCATGGTGGCGGTGTTTGTGGGGGGTGGAGCGTGGGAAGGGTGTGTTTTCAGACTCTCACTCCCCAAGACAACCAGGGGCCCTGTGGTTAGTGCTCAACAGAACCAGGCAGAGCTCTGGCTTGAAGCCCCAGCTCCTTCCTCTGTCCCTCAAGAAAGCAGGACCTGACACTGCATTGCACTGACCTCCCCAATAAGGATGCCCCACTGGGGACCCAGCTAGGAGGACAGAGTGGAAAATGGATCTTCCAATCTGTACTTACCAGTCCCCCAAAGAATTAAGGTAAACTTGGTTCCCACCCCTCCTTATGGGGCTCACTACCAAAATGTTGTGGAGCCTGTCTGCATCTGGGGACTCTGCCAGCAGGTTCCTTGGCATGGCATCCAGGAGCTCTGGCATGACTTTGTGCAGAGCCTGCAAACCATGGGTCAGAGTTAAGGAAACTGGGCCTACACCTGCCACAGGATGGGAAGAGGGGTCTCTGGGAAGCACTGGCGAGACTCCCAAACATAAATCCTGGCCTCTCTCATTCACATCCCAGTGCAGGCAATTAGCAAGGATTGATGACACCTGGATCTTTGATCCATGAGCTTAGCAGGTCTCTGCAGAGGGCCTTGTAGGCAGAAGAGAATGAAACAGTCAAGTTGCTATGGATGGAAGCTGGGCTGCTTGGCAAAACATGGCATAAGAAAGAAAGAAAGAAAGAAAGAAAGAAAGAAAGAAAGAAAGAAAGAAAGAAAGAAAGAAAGAAATCCCCCAGGGAGGGGTAATCCTCTGGAGGCAAGGATCCAATTCTGCAGCTTGTTCCATCTCTGCTTACCCCACCCCTAAAGCAGGAGCTCCAGCGAATCAAAAGAGCAGGGACCAAGGACCACTCTGGAAGAAGAGGAGGTTGGAGGAGGAGGATGTACCTGGCTGTTGATGGTGTCCTTCTCCGTGCAGCGAAGGGCAGCTCGCAAGAGGTGGGTCTCCAGGTCTGGCTCAAGGGCAGGTTTCATGGTGCTGGCAAGAGAGAGGAGCTGATATTAGACTGTGCAGTACGGGGGTGGGCCTGTCGCCAACACGGACACGAAACCACAGGGATATAGGTACAGGCTGGCGAGAATGGAAATTGACACCCTGAGCTAGGGAATGACAAGGCCAAGGTGTCACAAACAGACAGTGGTAGGACAGGAATAGCACCTGTTCCCTGGAGCCTGCTGCCCCTCCTGTATCTGATCCCGGCAGTGAGCCCCTCCCCAAGGCCCCTATAAAGTTAATGGAGTGAAAAGAACAGCCCGGCTAGGAGAAAGTGAACCTTCCCACCCCACCAGCTGTGCCAGAGGAGCCACTCCTGGCAGGTGACCTGGGAGTGGGAGGGACAGTGACTCCCAGCCTTGGGCCTGAGCAGCACTGGGGTTAGGGGAGCCAGCAAGAGGGAAGAGGAGGAGGGGGCTGTCTCAGTACCTGAGGTTGCCCACTGGAACCAGGGAGTTGGTAAGGATGGCACTGGGTGGAGAGTCCTTAGAAAGCTCCTCAATGAGCTCCTGTGAGATGCGAAGGAGACAAAGGAGCGTGAGAGATTCAGGCCCTACTGATACCTCCCAGTGAGGAGATTACACAGCCAGTGCCCCACATGGCCAGCAGGATCCCCCACTACCTCCTGCTCCTCTGATTTCTTCCTGCCCATCAAACTTCTCCCCCTTCCAGGATTCCTGCCCAGCTCAGTCCCAATCCCCTTCTTTCCTCCTCCCTGTCAAAACTGCCCCCATTCAGCACCATCTCAAGTACTGAGCTGGGACCATGTCATTCCTTGTCCCCTAGTCTCAGCTGCCCTCCAGCCACACAATTCCCCCACTGCCAATCTCACAATTACTCTCTTCTCTTCTCCCCAGCCTTCAGCCCAAGCAATCCCTGCCCTCTGCTGCCCCCTCCAACATCATCCAGCCCCACCCATTAGCCTGGCAATACCCCTGACAATTCCATGTCTCTCTCCTCCCTCCAGCTGCCGTATGACGTGGCTCACTCACCACAATTCTTTCCACCACAGCCCCCTTGCAGCAGTGCAGCTCCAGCGTGTCCTGCCCTCTGTCCTGTGCAGCAAGACACACGCGTTAGATGGCCTTCAGGAACATGAGCTGCTGCCCCTCATCCTGTACCCACCAGGATGGGGTATATAGCGAGAGAGAACTTGTTAGATAGGGACCTTCTTGCTCCACCCACACCAGCTCCAGGGCTTAGGCCTCAATGGGGGATTGTGGGGACCAGCCTATTGTCTAAATCCCCCACCACTCCTACACAAACAGGATCATCAGGGACAAGACCCTCGGTAGGGCGTGGGGATGCTGGGAAGGAACAGGATAATCTTGGTTACAGCCCAGGTGGGGAACATTTGTACCTTCTTTCTGCACTGGAGCTGCTCTCTGATGACCTAGAGAGCAGCTTCATCTGTGGACATGGCCAGCCATTCCTCCTCCTCTGAATCCCTGGGGGTCCCTGCACCAGGGAGAGAAGGGAACAGGGTGATGCCTGCTTCCCCTTAGGAGAAGGGCATTGCCGTAGTGGGGAGAGCAGGATTAAATACCCCTCTTCCCACCTCAGGCACCCAGGGCAGATGGGGCCCCACACCTCCCTCTCAGGGATGCCTTCAGCCCCCAACAGCTTCAGAAGCCCAGAGCAGAGAGCCCCACCTCCACTGTCCAGGACTCCATGGGAGGTGCCTACTCCCCCAGCCCTGGAGCATCAAGGGACAAAGTGGCAGCAGCTCTTGATGACCCCCAGCCCCAGTTCCCCTTGCTGCAGGGGCAGCTGTGTGACTGCTGCTGGTGTCAGTGGGGTTCACATGGCTCAGGCCAGACATCTGGGCTGGAGACCCCACCCCACCCCGCCATATCACTGGGAGAGTGTTTGGGACCAGGGTGTTCACATCCCCGTCCTCACCCCTCCCTGAGCCCAGCCTGGCTCCTCACCAAGAACAAAGCAGAGTCCCAGGTGCTGCTGCTGTCCCGTGCTGAGCTGCTGGTGCTGGGACTGGCTTCTTCCACCTCCTAAGCCTGAGGGGACTGGAAAGTCCTCAGTGACCGGGCAGGGTGATGTCTTCTGCGGGGAAGGAGGGCTGGGCTCCTGGGGCCATTGCTGCCCACACAACAAGACCCAGAGCCTCCCTGCCCGGTGCCCCTCCTGGGCTGAGTCCTGTCTGCAAAACCACATCCTGAGCCAGCTCCATCTGGGACTGGTCGAGGCCTCTCCTTGCTCGATGCCTGTGCCAGGAACTGGTGTTGTTCGCCAGAAGGATGGGCACTTCCGCCTTCTGGCCTGGATGGGAGATGCTTCCCTGCCAGCAGGAATGGAGAGGTGGCTCTGCCCCATGGAAAGATGGCAGCTGCATCCCTCAGGCTCTGGGGCAGGCAGGGTGATGACTCTAGGGCGATCGACTGGCTGTGAAAACAAGAGTCTGTCTTATTGCCAGGGGATGGAGAAAGTCAGCCAGCAGCAGCGGGGTGCAGAACACTGCCCTAGTGTGGAGGTGACAGTGGCTCCAGGATCCTGACATCCCAGCACTTTACTCACCTTCCTGGAGCCTCCCAACCCCCCTGGGCTGTAGTGATGGGACTCCAGACCTACTGATGGCAAACGGGCCTCAACTACCAGCTCAGAGTCACACCAAGTGTCAGAGCCATGGATGGACCCCTTCACTAACCACTGCTGCACACTCTCTCTCACAGCTGGCAATTGCAACCGGGCCCTAATGCCCGGTCCCCCTGCCTTTGAGAGGAAGTGTCACTCCTGGTTCCATTGCTGCCTATTGATCTTTGGGACTGGACAAGTTGCTCCCCCTCTCTATGGCTCTCTGGCACTGACATACCGAAATGGGCTTTAAAAAAGACAATGGTTCAAGTTTGGTCTCAACTATTTCTTGTTTCTCTACACCAGCCATTTTAGCTAAGTTTAGAATTCTTGACGTTCAACACCTGGAAACATCCCTTTCTCCTCCGCAGACAGCTTGAGCATCCCTTCTCACCCAGGCTCACTGCTGCCTGGAGTTAGAGAATTGACTCTATTCCCATTGGACCTACCCAAGGAGTCCCACAGCAAAGCGGTGACAGAGCCAGAAAGAGAAGCCAACAGTCCTGACTCCTGTTCTAACTAACAGACAACAACACCCATGGAGGCAGGGATAGAGCCCAGGAAATAAGGAGTGACAATTTTCATGGAAACCGTTTTCTGTCAGAAAATCCAAATCTGAATGACTAAACCACTTTGTTTCTTGAAATCATAACAAGTAGGATGAAAATTCTTTGCAAAAATATTTGTTTGCAAAACAAGAGCATCTCCTCTTTGTCACAGTGCATTAAACTGTCTCGTCGTACACAAAGAGGAGACACCATGATCTAGAAAGTTAGATGAGATGCTTCAGTCTGAGGTAAGTAGTTGCTGCCCTTTACAATTCCAAAAGAATAAAATACCAATACAATAGAATATTATGTCGTCATCTGATATGGCTCAATGTGATAGGACACCTCCTCTTCTGCACTGCTACTAGTGACACTCTTCAATGGATCCCCATCATCCACCCGTCATGAGGTAGGTAGGAGAGGATTGTTATTCATCCTTGACAGAAGGAGAAACTAAGGCTGAGAAAGGAGCAGTGACTTGTCTTAGCTGATGCAGCCACTTAGGAGCAGAGTTGCTCTCAAATGAGCTACAGACCAACAATTGTTCATAGGAATTATTCAGCAATTCTTTTAGAAGAACTGGAAGGTTAGAGAGGATCATGAACTGCTCGGAGACAATGAATGGCGAGCAGCATCAACATTGGTCAAACATATAACTGGTTGTGACTTCTTTGCTTAGTCATAAAAGAGAACAACAAAGACCAGAGTTTCCTCCCTGTCAATAGCCCCCTCCTCAGCCAATCAAGGTTGAGACTTTGAGGGGTGGGAGGCTAAGGGTTCTCATCAAATAGCCCAAAGAATGATGCAGGTCAACACCGAGGGGATCACTCTCAGAGCATTATTCCCATCTCACCTCTCTGTGAGGGCCTCCAACAAGCCTCCCATCACCACCAGTGCACACACAGAGCTCCTGGTGGTGGGAGGAGAGCAGAGGAAAAGGACAAAGGAAGCAAGAAGAAAAAGGTAGGAGGAACAGAGGAAAAGAGAAAACAAAAAGAAGAAACCCCAAGGTCCTCAGTGATTCTAAGGCACATTCCTAGATCGGAAATCAAATGCTGCCCCTACAATCTAGAGTTTTCCTTTCCTAAATATGAGTTGGCGCCTGATGGATCAGACTGAACAGGTTCCAAACCTCTCGGAGGCTCTTACCTTCTCTACAGGGACATCTGTTTTCTAGCAAAATCAATCAAGGAAAAGGAGAAAGCTCCGAAGATGGTCCTCCTTGCACTCACGTACGTGAAAGTGAATTCTCAGTCCTCAAGGAGAGACCTCGAGAAGGAGATGTGCTGAAGCAAAGCCACAGGGATCTCCAAGGTTGCCCCTGTCCTGCGCCCCTGTCCTGCCGGGCTGATGTCAAGATCTCTCTTTGACATCATCGCCTCCCCACCACCTTTGTCCAATAGGCTGAGGTCCTGCCAAATGCCCTTGTGATGTCACTGCCACACCCACCCCTCCCCTGCAGTGCTGTTGTCCTGCCCCTGTCCCTGGATCACTCTACTCTGTGACTCTTCATTGTGGGCATGACACCGACTACACAGTAGAATATGAGACGATCTTCCCCAGGCTACGCTCAATTGTTCATAAATTAGCAGACCTTATGGACAGAATTGACAATTAGAGCATATAATCTGACACCCTGCATAGCACATGCTTTCTGGATAGAATAGTAGCTAGCTTTTCACTAAACACATTCCAGAAAGGCACCTAGTCCTATTTCTAATATGAATTGGTCTCTTTTGAGTTTCCAGCCACTGGGTCTTGTTCTGCTTTTCTCTGCTAGATTAACGAGCCCTTTAATACCCAATCTTTTCTCTCCATGAAGTCATTTCAGCACTTCAATGACGTCACCTCACGATCTTTTTGATCATCTAAACATGCTGAGCTCTTCAATAGCTCACTAGCAGGCATTTGTCTCCAGCCCTCAAAACGTTTCATTGCTTTTGGCTGCCCCATCTTCAATATTTCAAAATCTTTTTCAAATGTGGATGCCAAAACTGGAGGCAGTATTCCAGGATCAGTCTTACTGATGGTATGTCACCTCCCTATGCTGCTCACTGCTCTTTTCATATATCTGATGATGGTGTTAGCCCTGTTCACTACAGCATCACACTAGGTGCTCATGTTGAATGGCTTACCCAGCATGGCCACTAAATCCTCTTCACGGTTAGTGCTTTCCTGGAGACACTTCCCCGTTGTGTAGGTGTGGCCTGCATGCTTTGTTGCTAGGTAGAGGACCTTTCATTTGGTTCTTTTCAAACTTGTTTTCTTTCACTGGGACCAGCTTATCAAGGGATTCAACTGCTCTGTGTCACTGCCCTGTCCTCAGCATTAATTACAACTCTGCTAGTATTTGATCATCCACCAATGTTAGCGGCAGTGATTTTATATTATGTGGCAGTTCATTGATATTTATTTTCAAGAATTAGTCCTTGAGAGCCTCTTCACATTCCTTCATATCCCTGGTACGCAGAACCTGCTCCACATAGCCCAGCGAGAAAAGGCCGTCCAGCCCAGCTTGTCCATAGGGGCTAAGCACAGAACAAACTTAGGAGCTTGTGTTATCCATAGATTCTGAACAAGAGGTGGGGGTCATCAGCTTACAAAGACACTCTAGACCGGTAGTGTAGACAGGCCCCAAATGTATCTATGTTTCCTGCTTTGCAAAATAGGAGAGAAAAAAAACAGAACCTTGATTAGCTTTATTTTATAGTTCTGGAAACTGAGGCACACAGAAGCAAAGAGATTCGCTCATGTTCAAAAAGCCAGGAATAGAAAACGGCAGATCTGCTGATAGTCAGTCCTGGGCCCTAGCCACGTTTATCCTGGCCTCTCTGCTTCAGCTCCAATAACAACTCAAGTAGAGGTTTTCTTCTTCTCCATGTTCTTTAACTTCACATCACTGCAGAAGAAAGATTTTTTTCTTATCAGCTGGCTCAAATGAATGGAGATGTCTTTCCAGAAGATGTGCTCTGGCTCAGTCACATGCCATAGGTTTTCTGGAGGAAGCACTCGGTGACGTTCTAGGGCCTGTGTTATACAGAAGATGGACATAAGGTCCTTTCGGACCTTCAACTTTTTATTTTGCTAGGAGGATAATGCTGGACATTTTCTCACATTCACTTTCCTGTGGAATCATTTAAATCCAGTCCAAAGGATTTCCTCTTCCATTGTGTCTCCAGCACCTTTCATAGAAACAGTTACTATTAGTTCACAGGTTTCCAGTTTCAGGCTGTCCCAGGGTGAGATGGCCATGAAAGGGGTTGCAGCTCAACTGAACCTATCCACAGGTGAAGGGAATAAGTGCAGGGCTCACATGAGAGGGAGCGGCATGTAAGTAGGATCCAGGCATGTTGGGTGATATAAGGACAGCCTGTGCTCAGCCAGGAGAGAGACCCCCAAAGGGAGCAGACCTGGGAGGGGTTTGGAAAGTCCTTTAAAAGCAGTTTAGGTTCACAGTAGGGGATGGAACAGCCAAGCTGCTAGGGATGGAAGCTGGGCCTCCTAGCAGCGTTCAGGAATGAAAGCACAGCATCTGCCAGAAAGGGTCCTGCGAAAGGGCACGCCCCACCCACTCTCCACCCCAGACACTCCAGACATTTTCATTGGGCTCCTGACCCGTGGACCTGACTGCCCCCTGCCGCTTCCCTGCACTTTCACCGTGACCCAGCTGCACGATTTGATAAAAGTACCCAATAGAACAAAAAGCTCGACTTGCAAAAATAGACCCTCAGACCCGCTAGGCTTGTTAGCCATTAACAGTAAGGAAAGCTGTACCTTCAAGGTTGTTTCCCCTCTGTTTGGATTTGTGATGAGGAATACAAATCTCACCCTGGGCAACAAGGGGTTAAGGAGCTGCTCTGGCCTCAGCCAGCCCCACCCCAACACAGCTGCAGGGTAAGCACAGAGTAGAGGGAAAATTTCAAAGGGAGCAGAACAGCTCACTTGTGGGCAGACCTGGCAAGAGGAAGGTCCTTTATCTGGCATGTCCTGAGGGAAGGCTGGATCTGTACCTCAGCAACTGCCTGAAGGTCCCTCCCTGAGGGAACAGAGGACATGCATCTGTTATACCCAGAGAGGGAGGTGTCACAGACTCACAGATTGTGCCCACTCGTGGCCCCGTGCGGTCCGTGGGGTGTGCCCCTTCCAGTGTGACAGCCCTTCTCGGGAGTCCACACTCTCTCAGGGTCAGGCCTCTCCACCCCCTGGAGATGCACCTCTCTAAGCCTTAGCACACCTGTTTCTCACCGTGGGCCCCCTCAGGGAGTCCACTCGCTCTGGACCCTTGGGACCTCCACTCCCAAAGGGGTTGACGCAACCCTCTTCTCTAGACCAGAGTGAATCCAAGCCAGCATAAAACAGGAGGGTTTATTGAGAGTTGAACACAGTGCAGGAAACTCTCAGGGCCTCAAGCCTGGCCTCCTTCAGCACAGCACATCCTAGTCCCCCTGCATCCCAGTGGGCTCTGCCTGCTCCCCCTCTCCAGCCCAGAGCCCCCCTAGTTCCCAGCTGGGCATCTGATATCCCCAGCTCCAAGCTCCGCCTCTGTCCATTGTCTTCTCTCCAGGTAAACAGGGTCATAAACATAGTGGCCTGGGCCTCCTCTCCTCTCAGCCCTCCACTGGCCCCTCTGACTGGAACCTGCTGGTTAAGTCATCGGGGTCCGCTCTTTGCAGCCCATTGTCCTCCCACTGGCCAGAACCAGCTGTGACTCCTGAGATGTGATCCGGGTCATCAGTCGCTGGGGTATCCATCCTCCAGGCCATCAGCTGGGGTCCCAAGTTCCCTCTCCGGTCCTCTGTAACAACAAACTCCCTCTCCCCTCAGCTTGTTAAACCAGTAACACCGGGGATACTGAGTCCCATTCCCTCTGCATGCAGCCCACTGGAAAACATGGAAAAACCAAGAAACCCTCCACTTCGTTACAGGAGGCATTTCCCCCTCACACCTACTAGCCCTTGTTGGGTGTTGATTCCTTGGCTTTTAGTTCTAGACGACCCGGGAAGGGCAAAAGTTTGGAAGTGACTGGGCTGGAGGGCCAAGTCAGGAGAGTAGGCAGCTGCCACCTCAAGAAGGAGAGAGCTGTTTGAAAAGTTAACACTTGCAATGAACTAAATGTAAATATGGCTGCTTGGAGCTGTCCTCTATTGGTCCTTACTGAATACAATCAAGTCACGATCACTAGCCCCAGAGCCATGCAGGCCAGTGATCAGTTCATCTTTACCCACCACAATGAGATCCACAATAGAGTCTTAGAAAAGTATCTGTCATTTTTTAAAATCTCCAAGGATGATTTACTAATGGCTACTTGAGACCTCATCCATCTGTCTCCAAATAGGAAGTCCCCCATGCTAACCCAATTGTCTTCCCACAAGTCACAAACAGGTGCTAAAGGAGAAACTGAACCTTCTCTGGTTTGGATTCCGTGAACTGTACCAGCTGCCCACTGATTCCCCTGCTAGGTCGTGTTAGTTAGTAGGTTGAGCCCTGTTCATTTGAGGTCCTGGGGTTCTCTAGAACCAAGAACTTTTTAAACAGGTAATGACGTGTCTAATGTCAAGTGCCTCCGAGCCCACCACTGTGATCATCTCTCCCCTTCCTAGTCGGGCTGTAACCAGTGACACTAACATTCCAGTAATACACATTGTCCCACCAGGTTTCCCCGTTCTATCCACTTTCCCCTCCTTAATGAGAATTTCCAGGTTCTCTTCCTTCTTGCCTAGACTCCCATGCTAAAAGCAGTGTTACTTCCCTTCACGCTTCGAATGAGAATCTTGCAGAGCATATCCACTGCAGCACAGCATTCCCCTGAGCACACACTTGTGTTACTGCAGGAGAGTTATCAGTGGAGGTGCTGTGTGGGGGAGGAGGCATCTAGTGTCACATCCTCTCACCCCGTACCCAGGCCCCGAGTTGCTGTTAGGTTTGTACTCAGCATGCTCACATGGACTGAGCATGCTCACTAACACTGCTGAAGCCAGCTGCCCTCACTCTGTCCCCCACCCCCCATCCCTACTATTGGCAGGCACAGGTCCTCACTGGTTATCTGGAAGCCAGGAAGAGACTCCTACTTGTGTGTCACATTCTTTCCTCCATTGGAAGGTGCCATGGGAGAAAGACAACATGTCCCCAGGCAGGAGCAGTAGGTTTGAATAACTTTTGGTGGTGCCCAGAACAGGTTCAAGTCCTGCTACTCCCCCAGCCTTGTAAGTCAATAGACAGTAACTCCTCACTTAAACTCATCCCCATTAATGTTGTTTTGTTGTTAAGGTGATGAACAATGAGAGCAGTAGCTCTCAGACCTTTTTTTTCCGTGCACCACTTGAAAATTGCTGAGGGTCTTTGCAGACCACTTAATGATCTTTCCAAATGTTGTTTATACCGTTATCTAACAATTGTAAAGAGCTTTGGATAAAAGTGCTTGTCAAGCGGAGCCTCCTCTCTGTGAGCAGACTATCTCCAGGGCACGAAGCTTCACAGCTGCGACCTTCCTGGGTCTGACCTCAGAGCATTCAGCATCCCCCTCCTCACCAAGTGCTTCCCACAGCAAACTCGCACAGGTGGGGCTCCCGGGGAAGCCGAAGGGCCCTGCACCCCAACTCTGCAGTCAGATGTGACTCTGAGCCCACCAGTAAAACAGAAGATATTAGACGACAAGAACACTGTCTAAAACACATCTGCGCCTCCGTCCATTTCTGCAGCAAGCTCCAAACTGAAAATCTCCAGCCCCTCCTCTGGCTTTTGTCTCTTTCCCATGCCAGGAGGTCACCTGATCTCTTTGTTCTCCAACACCTTCAGTTGGCACCTTGTAGGGGAGGGCCCAGGCCATCATTTGCCAGGAGACAGGGAGTTGGCCAGTCTGTGTGCTGAAGGCATCACACTGGCCCTCTAGGGCTCTGCAGGAGTCATACCCCTTTATCCCCCACACCAAGATACTTAAGAAATGCACAGGGGAAACTGAGGCACCCACAGAGGATTCAGAGAAATCTTTAAGAACCATCCCACTTCATGACAGTGATATATATAAAAAAAACCCTTAATAATAAATAACTTTTTTGTTCTACACATAAAAGCACATAACTCATATTTTAATATCCATAGTCTTAGCCTTTCTAATGCGATGGATGTGCCCTCTCTCCACCACTGCAGCAGCCCCTGAGTCCAGGCTGGAAAGGACTTGGGAGAGGAAGGGGGCTCTCCCATGCCAGAACAGTCACAGAGCTGAAGCTGAGAAGGAAAGGAGTCTCTCCCCAGCAGCTGTAGCCCTGGAGCCTCTTTCTCTGGCCGCCGTGGCCCTGAACATCCCAAATTCCCCCCACCCCCACTTCTCACACATCTTCTGATCCCCACCCCAGGTTTGTATTCAGCATGTTCACACCTACCCCCTATCCCCCACAAGGCCACCACCTCACCTTACATTTACATCTTCTCCAGGGTCCAGGCATCTAATTAGGGAAGTCACGCCTGCTCAGCTTCACTCATTAGGTGGGTGGCCTTTCATTCTCTCATGTGCTGCTGCCCAGGAGTGCACCTTAGAGGGAACTTTACACGGACCACCTGAGTGGAGCTGGGCCACAGTTTGAGAACCTCTGAATTAGAGAACATGCTTGTTTCAAGTTGCGCCATGCTGCCTTCTAGTGTTGTTTGGCAGCCACCTGCTCTTTCCACTGCTTGCAGAAAGAGCAGCCCATTGGAGAGCCACTGCTGGAGGCTTGGAACCAGGGTGAACCAGCAGCCCCCCATCAGCTCCCCCACATTCCCTGTGCGGGAGCCACCCAGCAGATTATCAATTGACTATCAATTGTTCAGGTGTCCCTCCAACCCACTGCCAAGTGCTGCTTCTGCCTTGGATCTGCTGTCTTGAACCTCCTGATTTCAGTGCAGGGGGATGGTAGGGGAAGAAGGGTGCTGTTGTGAGGGTGTCCCCCTTTTCCATTCCTGACCCCCCTCCCATCTCCACAGAACTGGGGACACATGACAGAGCTGAGAATGGGGGGAACAGCTGCTGTCTTAAAGTCTCCCTCTCACACCACAGGGTGTGTCTCTGTCTCTCTCTGCCATGCTGTCTTCCCCCTAACCCCATTCATGTTGCCTTATAGAGGGTGAGGCTGCATTAACAACGTGTTAGTGCTTGAGGGCTCAGACGAGTGCTAGTTCATCATTTAGCAGTAAGCTATTCCCTGGGAAAGATCCCACTCTCTGACTCCACCACCTCAGCCAAGCTTCACAATCATCATTTCTGTGTACAGTATTAAATTGTGTGTTTAAATTTTATACTGTGTGTGTGTGTGTGTGTGTGTGTGTGTGTGTGTGTGTGTGTGTGTGTGTGTGTGTGTGTGTGTGTGTGTGTATATTCTTATGGGGAAATTGGATTTCCTTAACATCATTTCACTTAAAGTAGCATTTTTTCAGGAACATAACTACAATGTTAAGCAAAGAGTTACTGTATACTTTTTAAAAGAATGTAAAAATGTGAAGACTCTGGGTGAGGCTGGTGCTGCGGGGTTTGGGGTCTGGAAGGGGCTCAGGCAGAAGGCTGGGGTGCAGGGGTGAGGGCTGTGGATGAGGGGTTTGGGATGTGGGAAGGGTCTCAGTGCTAGGTCAGAGGGTTGGGGTGTGAGGATGTCATAACCATACAGCTAAGGGTAGCCTAGAATTCCTCCTTACCTATAAGGGGTTAAGAAGCTCAGATAACCTCCCTGGCGGCAGTCCAAAAGAACCAATGGGGACAAAAGATACTTTCAAATCGGGGGTGGCGGGGTGTGGGGGATGGAGAGAGGTTTTGTTTGTGGTTTTTATATGTCTGTTTTCTCTTGGGAAGCAGAGAAACATCAGGTCACAAAAATTATTCTCCTATATACCACCCTAAAAAGTCTCTCAAATTACAAATATTGTAAGTAAAAGCCAGGCAAGGCATGTTAGATTCTCTTTTGGTTTTGCTTGTAAATTTTTCCTTGGCTGAAGGGAGGTTTATTCCTGTTTTTGGTAATTTTGAAACAGCCTAGAGGAAGTTCTGCTGTGTTTTTGAATCTTTTATTACCCTGTAAAGTTATCTTCCATCCTGATTTTACAGAGCTAATATTTACCTTTTTGTTTTGAAATAAAATCCTTCTTTTAAGAACCTGACTGATTTTTCCATTGGCCTAAGACCCAGGGTTTTGGGTCTGTGATCACTGTGTAACCAATTGGTTAATATTTATTCTCAAGCCTCCCCAGGAAAGGAGGTGTAAGGGCTTGGGGATATTTTTTTTTGGGGGGGGGGGAATAGGTACTCCAAGTGGTCCTTTCCCTGATTCTTTGTTAAAACACTTGGCTGTGGCAGCATACTGTCCAAGGGAAAAGAAGCTGTACCTTGGGGAAGTTTTAACCTGAGCTGGTAGAAATAAGCTTAGGGGTCTTTCATGTGGGTCCCCATATCTATAACCCAGAGTTCAGAGTTGGGAAGGAACTTTGACAGGGGGGTGAGGGCTCTGGCTGGAGGTACAAGCTCTGGGTTGGGACAGGGCAGGGTATGAGGAGTTTGAGGTGCAGACAGGCTGCCCTGGGGCAAGGGCCAGAGAGAAGGATTCCCCAAGCCCTCTTTCCACAGCAGCGGCGAGCTTCAGAGGAGGGCCCCCCCATCCTCACCACACTCACCTCACACCACTGTCACTGCATGTGCTCCTAGGGTCCCTCTAAGGTACAGGAAGCCCCCTTGTCTCCCCTATAGTGGGTGTCGCAGAAGGGCAGGAAGCCTCACTGGGGGTAGGGGTGGGGATGAGGCTGTCCCTTGTCCAGTGTGGGGCTGCTCCTTGTCCATCTTGGAGCTGCCCCTTGTCCAGCATGGGGCAGGAGCGGTGACTGTGGCCTTGGATTCCCATGTGCTGGTGGAGTGTCCTGCCAGTAAATTAAAGGGTCTGAGGGGGAAGGGCAGGCTCAGGGTCAGTGTGCCCTGGCAGGAGAGAACGGGGGACACTATGACCCTGCAGTGGCAGTTAATACAGGAAGGCCGCATAGAGCTGCACAAGAGAGACAGAGATGCTCTGGGCCGTGGAGGGAGGTATGCAGGAGCAGTAAGTGGGAGCCAGGGGACACTCGGGGGAGGTGCGTGGGGACAGCAGACAGGGCCGAGGGAGAGACCTGACTCCAAACATTGGTGGAGCCAGGACCCCAGGCCCTCAAGATTACTGAAGCCCAAGCACAACGGGCCCAGACAACATGCCACCCCTGTCCTCATGGCCATGGCAGCATGGGATTGCTGGTGCTGCAGCATGCTCTCTAGGAACCCTCCAGCCTTCCGTATCATCTCTGCAGCATCAGAACTGTAGAGCCCAGATTGAAGCAAAGGAAACGCCTATTTTCCACAGAATCCTTCCCTCATGGCTGGCTAGGCTGACCAGATGTCCCATTTTTATAGAGACAGTCCCATTTTGGGGGACTTTTTCTTCTATAGGCACCAATTACCCCCCACCCTCTGTCCTGTTTTTTCACAGTCGCTATCTGGTCACCATAGGGCTGGCGCATTGAGAACAGAAATCCCTGCGGCAGTTAATGTTGCTCGAAACAAAGCTGCCAAGGGCTGTGCAGCTTTTTGACATAAAGCCCTACACTGATTGCTCTAAGAGGATTCCCCCGAGCAATTGGAGAAGGCAGGACCCTCTTTCTTACCTCTTGTAACAGGGCAACAAGGGGTTAAGGAGCTGCTCTGGCCTCAGCCAGTCCCACCCCAACACACCTGGGGCAGGGCAAGCACAGACTGGGGGAAGGATTTAACAGAGAAGAAACAAGCTCACTTGTGGGTAGACCTGGCAGGAGGTGGAGGGAGAGAAGCCAGAGGCCATCTGGCTCTTTGGAAGCTTTGGGATCTAGAGAGAGGTCTCTGGATCCTCAGGATGCACAGTTTAGGAGACATGTGGCTCCTGCCTACTCCACATAGGGGCACCGTTTGGGTGGGAAAGGGATAAATAATAAGTCAGAAAATATCATATTGCCCCTATAGAAATCCATAGTACACCCACATTCTGAATACTGTATGAAGATCTGGTCACCCTATCTCAAAAAAGTACAGAGAAGGGCAACAGAAATGATTAGGCGTATGATGAGCTTTTGTATGAGGAGAGATTAAAAAGACTGGGACTTTTCTTATTGAAAAAGATATGACTAAGGGGGGATATGATAGAGGTCTATGAAATCATGAATTGTGTGGAGAAAGTAATTCATTCATCTAACAGAAGAGCTAAGGGTGACCCAATGAAATTAATAGCCAGCAGATTTCAAACAAGCAAAAGAAGGTATTTCCTCACAATCAAGCCATGGAAGTCTTTGCCGGGGGATGTTGTGAAGGCCAAAACTGTAAGAGGGTTCAAAGAAGAACTAGATAAGTTCCTGGAGAATAGATCTATCAATGGCTATTAGCCAGGATGGGCAGGGATGGAACACCATGTTCCGCATGTCCCTCGCCTCTGTTTGCCAGAAGCTAGGGTTGGACAACTTGGTGATTGCATGTTTTGTTCATTGCCTCTGAAGCACCCAGTAATGGTACTGTTTGAAAAGAGGATACTGGACTATATGCTCCTTTGTACAGGCAGTGGCGGCCAGAGGCAGAGCTGGGCGGGAGTTTGATTGCCAGAAAATGGGATTTATAGACAACAAAATTTTTCAAGGACAGATTGGTCTCAATGAAAGGTTTCTCAGGTCAGAAGGAAACACCCCTCCCACCCCCCTTTCAGTAACCCATTGGTTTGGGCACTCACCTCTGCTGTGGAAGACTCAGGTTCAAGGTCCTGCTCTGACTCACTCCAGTATAGAATGGGAACAAATTTCAAACCCTCCAATTCTTTCACAAAACATAATCATTTTCCAGCCTGATTGCACTTGGAACCCCCTTGTGCAAGGGGCTGTACAGAAGGGTTCATCACTGACAGTACTGCCTTTCATTCATAGGGAATTAGCTGGCATCTCATTACCTGATCCCCTTTGGAGGCAGGCTCACACACATGGAAGGAGTTTCCCTGCACTAAGGCAGGTGCGCACATATCCACATTTAGTATTCTGCTTCTAGTAATTCCCCCACTGCTAGCACAATGCATTCCTGCACACCAGGGTCAACCTGGCTGTTCACCTCTCCTGCCCCAGCCTCATAAGAAGCTAGATTATCAATTCAGACAGGACCACTGTGGGCACCTTGTCTGACCTGCATAACACAGGTCACAGGACTTCCTCTTGGAATTGGACCAAATCCTTTAGAAAAACCTCCCATCTCAGTTTAAACACCGTCAATGATGAAGAATCCACCACAATGCTTGGTGGGTTGTTCCAATAGCTAATTACACCCCAGTTCAAAATCTGCCCTTTTTTCCCCAGTCTGAATGTTTCTAGTTTCAGCTTCCAGCCACTGGCTCTTCTTAGACTCTTGTCTGCTTGCGGGAATAGCTCATTATTCCCCTAGGTACTTCGAGACAGGGATCACAGCACCCCTTATCCTTCGCTTTAAGAAGCTCCTTGCATCTCAGCATAAGGCAGGTTCCCCCCCCCGCCATTTAATCATTCTCATGGCAACTCTCTGCCCCTCCCATTTTTCACCTTCCTTCTCGAATTCTGGGCACCAGACCTGGCCATGGCATTCCAGCAGCTGTCGCCCTCCACCCCACCAGACACAGCAATAAAATAACCTCTCTGCTGCTGCTTGCGATGCCCATTTATCCATCGACCAGACGCCACCTTCCCATTTAAGCGCAGACACTCATCCACTTGGGCTTTCAACTCCAGGTGAGTTCAGGTACCATTTATGGCAGTCGCCGACCCCCCCAAGCCACATCCCTGAACTCCTTGGGCCTCCGGGGAGAGGAACAGCTCCCGGCTCATCACAGCAACGACAACTGTCCCCTAGAGCTGAACAGCCCACATGCCACTCTGATTTTTTTTTAAACAAAACTTTATTGGTAATTGTTTCAAATATGTTTACAACAAAGCACACTGTTAAAGAGGAAGTGGAGGCTGGGGGCAGGGCGGGGGGGTGTTTTGTTTTTTCCCAGGGCAGGGCGGATGATATTCTCACCCTCTAAATGGGACTCTCAAGCTTCTTTGTGGAAAAGAGGGATTTGGGGGGGAGATATAGATATAGATATAATTTATCTATGAAACTAAAATCCAACCCCGCCCCCATCTGCTCCGTGCGCGCCCTTCTGGGGGGGCCACTGGTCCTAGAACTCAGCAAACTCCTTGGCGCACTTCTCAGTGGTTGAGACCCGGATCTCCTCCTCCTCATAGTCATCGAAGTTACTCGTATTGCCAGGGCCTTTGCACTTTGGTTCAAAAGGAGCTTCCACCTGCAAAGGGAGGGGAGGGGAAGGTTGGGGATGAGGTGAGGGATCAACATTTGTATACCCCCACTCACTCCTGGTCTGCTAGGGGTGCACAATCAGGCCCCAACTTTGTAACAAGGCAGGCAAGGATCAGCCCCCCCCCGTGCAATCCAGCCAGAAAGCCTCACACTTTCAATCATGGAAGGGGGAGTCCATGACCCCTCTTAGGAGCTCAGAATCAGGGCACCCAGCACTCTTAAGTGATACAGTATCGGGCCCCTTAGCAACCAGGTGAGGGATGCAGAATCAGCACCTCCTCAAGCCCCCTTTTATTTACCCAGGACTCCCTCCTCTTACTTTGCAATCAGGGAAGGGCAGGGGGTCATGAGCCCCTTGGATTCCCCACTTGCATCATCAGCAGGGTTTTAATCAGGACCTTCAGCACAGCCCTCTCCCACCTGAGCTAGAGGAATAAAGCCATCAGCTGGCAGCAGGAGTAGTAGGCTGTTATCTTCAGGGGGTGGAGACAGGACCATGCTTTTGCCACCAAGTTACAAACAGGTGACTCAGGACTCCCTACTTTAAACCAATGCTGAATGAGCATATCTCCCGCCCTGAGCGGCTCATGGCAAGTGCTGGAAGGGATGTGTCTGTTCCACCTCCTTCCCCAAGGCTCCGTCCCCACCTCTCTCCGCCTCCCCTACGGAGCTGCCTGCGGCTGCCGCTCTGCCCCCTCCCCCTTGCTAGGGCCATCAACTGATTGGCGCAGGAGCGGGGGCGGGGCAGGAAAGCGCCACGTTGGAGGAAGACTCGGGGGAGGGGGGGCTTGTCTGCCGCAGAACCAAGCTTCTGCCTCCTGCCCCCGCAGGGGAGACAGGTGGCGGGAGCGCTGAGTGGGGCTGGGGGCCGGAACCGCGGCAGGTGGCTGGGTGCCGCTCAAAATCGGCTCGCCTGTCATGTTTGGCACAAGTGCCGCAGGTTGCCGACCCCTGGTCTATATGTTGGGGTGCAGGGGGAATAGGGTACATGACAGCGAGGATGCCCATGTGTTGGGGATTGGGGGAGCATGGGAGGACATGACATGTCAGGGGCGCAGCATGTGAGCATCACTCTGATCGGTCGGTGAGACTTGGCACCCCCCTTTAACTGGCGAACCCTCCCCCAAATCGCACAAGTGTCCCCTCTCCCAGCCCAAATACCTTGCCAGAAACGATCTTCTTGTAGATCTGAATGGGCTGATCCGCGAGGAACAGGGGGTAACCAGCCGCCATCTCGTAGATGAGGACGCCAAGGGCCCACCAGTCCACAGCTTTGTTATAACCCTGCCCGGGGAAAGCAGGCCCCAGGGTTACGCACCGAACATTTGAGGGGTGGGGGAAACCAGCTGGTGGCCAGGGATCAGCTACACATCAGGCAGCGGACAGGCCCTTCCCAGCTCACCTTGCTGAGGATGATCTCGGGGGCCAGGTATTCCAGGGTCCCACACAGAATCCAGGTTTGGCCTTTCACCCACTTGGCAAAACCAAAATCCATCACCTGGAGCCAAAACACAGAGAGGGGAGAAGCTGGATCAGCCTGGAGGCTGTGACAGCAGGAGGGGAAGGGGGGAGCAGATCATTGATGTATTCTGGCAGTGTTACATTTCTGGGGGTGTCTTGGCTTTGGGAAGGGGAGGCAGCAAAAAGAGACTTGGGCAGGGAGGAGATCACTGCAGGGAGCCAGGAGCCAGCGCTGGCATGAGGAAGGAGGGGCAGTCTAACCTCGATGTAGCCCTGCTGGTCTAGCAGGAGATCCTCTGGCTTCAGGTCTCGGTAGATGAGATCCAGCGAGTGCAGATACTCAAAGGTCAGGACGATCTGAGCAACGTAGAACCGGGTGTGAGGTTCACTGCAATGAGGTGGGAGGAGAATGTGGGCATCCCGGGCCAGATCTGCCCCCTCTCAGCCAGCCCAGCACCCTCAGCCCCTTGCCACCCCCACCTTCACCTTCCTTATAAATCCCTGACTCCATCTACCCTAGAAACTCAGGCAAGATGCCCCAACTCTTCTAAGGCCTGGTGGCCCCATCCAGTGGTGGAGCCAGGTGGAGGGAACAGGGGGAGCAAAAAATTAAAAGGCTCCACCCACTGCAGCACTTTTACTCACCCGGAGGTGCTCCGGGTCTTCGGCGGCAGGCCCTTCACTCACTGCAGGTGTCCCAGAGTTAGTGAAGGTCCTGCCGCCAAAGACCCAGAGCGCCCTTGGGTGAGTAAAATAAAAGCGCCGCAATGGGTGGTGCCTTTTTTTTTTAAACGCTCCCCCAGGTGAGTAGGAAGGCATGAGGAAATTGACAAGGCACCACTTGTGCTCAGTAGGGGAGTGGCCGCTCCCGCAGCTCCCCTCCTAGCTCCGCTACTGGCCCCATCTGGCTAGCCAGACCAGTAGCCCTAGCACACACATTTCACTCATCCTTGCCAGACCCCTGACTCCATCCAGCCTGGCAACCCAGGGCAACCCCTCCCAGACCAGCAACTCTCCCCTAGCCCCAACACACACGCTAATACTGGCAGAAGACCTCAGAAGCCCTCCCCATGGAGAATCCCTTCCTGACCAGCCCAGCTGAGGATCAGGTCACACCCTGCAGCATGAGGATCAAAGGCAGCGTCGCTGCAGATGCTGCTAGTCACTAAAAGGTCTAGTTCTCTACTGAACTAAATCCCAAATTTACAGCTGTGGAAACTGTGGCACAGAGTGATTCTCCACCCTTCCCACAAGGAGTGAATGGCAGAGGCAGAAATAGGATGCAGGAGTCCCAACTCCCTGTCCCTCTGCTCTAAGTGCTAGATCCAACTGTCCTGCCTGAGCCAGGGATACATCCCAGGAGTGTAACCGTCACCCAGCTCTAACCATTAGAGACACTGGCCCCAACATAGGCTCCTGTGATAACACTCATCTGAACCTCCCAATCCGTCGTAGCTGGGAGAACATCTCCCCGCCCGGGATGTATTCCATCACCAGGTACAGATTGGAGTTATCCTAGAAGGAAATGCAATAGAAACGGAGTGCAAGGGGGCCCCCCCGTCAGTGTCTGCAACAACAGGATGAAACTGCTCCCTACACCCCTGCTCCGTTATTAGCCTCTCCTTTTCAGGGCGTTAACATGTCTCAAGGGAGCCTGATGCACTGGCCTGGCTTCCACAAAACACACAATGCAGTGAACGTGCTGTCTGGGAGATAGCCTGCTACTGCTGCCAGCTGCTGCTGTTACTCCTTTAGCTCAACGACCAGAGGGGCTGTGCTGTGGTGCCGAAGGTCTCAAGCACACACCTGCAGTAGGAGTCGCTGCACAGACGTGCCTGGGGAATAGACTCACTAATGAGAGGGCATGAGCTTTATTTGCTTGGAGTATTTAGTGCTGGAGCCCTAGAAAATCGCACCCCTCCCCACACCTCTGGTCTAGGGGCAGGGACGGGTAGGCCCAAACGGGATTTCCCAGCTGTGACGTCTACGATCAAAGGGGAAACCCAACCTGCCGCCAGGTCAGACACCCCAAAGGAGCAGAAACAGGAAGTGAAGCTTCTCAAAAGCAGAGTGTGAAATTGACCAGGCTGGCTTCATCCTCCCTCGCAGCTGCAAAGTCAAAGAGCAGCCTCCAAACTAACTGCGCTGAGTCCAACAAAGCCATTCCGCTAGGGAGACCCTACCCAGTTCAATGGTGAGAACATGAGCACTAAGCACCCACGCAGACGCCAGTGGAGACAACTGCCCCTGCCCTCGAGCCCAGGGTCAATTTCCAGCTAGCCCTGGAGAGAGGGGCCAGGCGGAGCATGGGCTGAGTACACCAGGCTGTACGGTCAGAGGCCTTTTTCTGCAGCCAAATTAGAAGAGCAGGAGCCAAGAAGCAGAAAGTCACTTCCTCACATTCCATCTAAATTATATCAAAACAGTGTAATACCGGGCTGGTAAGAAAGCTCCTGCCCTAATAGTGCCCAGCATCACCAGGCAAAGAAACAGATCTTAGGATGCTCAAAGGAATCACTTAGCAGCAGTGTGGGTGTGAAATCTCTACTTCTTTATTGTTTTCCTTTGCTGGTCCCCACTTCTCTAATGTTTATCTGTCTGGTTCTCTGATTGTTTCTGTTACACAACTCATTTTGCCAGGTGCACATCAACAAAGGTCATGGTGTGCGACTGGGTAAAGAATTGTTTCACACTATGTTCAGATTGGTCAGACAATTATTTTGTAATACTTCCGTAAAACGATTGGTTAAGGTAGAGCTAAGCAGGATTCAAGTTTCACTACATAAATTGAGCCCAGCATCAGCACTGCCAGACCTCAACTCCCTGCCAATGACACCGTGCAGAAGCTGGAGTCCCAGGATGACCTGATCCTGACTGGCCAGCAGGGAAAGTTTGTCTGCCTTATTGGGAGTGATGGGCATTGTATTGTATGAGTAGTGTGTGTATTCTGTTCTGGTAACTGCGATGAAGTGGTGGGTTTTCTTGGTTTTTTCAGTGGGTTACATGCAGAGGGGGTGGGACACAGTTTCCCTTGGTGTTACTGGTTTAACGAGGTGAGGAGAGAGGGAGTTTGTTGTTACAGAGGACCAGAGACAGAACTTGGGACCTTGGCCAATGGCCTGGAGAATGGATACCGCAGCGACTGGTGACCTGGTGGCTCAGCTCGGGAGTCACAGCTGGTTCTGGCCTGTGGGAAGACAATGGGCTGTGAAGAGAGGACCCTGGTAACCTGAACAGGTGGTTCCAGACAGAGGCCAGAAGAGAGGAGAGGCAGCCCAGGCAACCCTATTTACCTGGAGAGAAGACAATGGACAGAGGTGAGGCTTGAGGGAGGTGATATTGGATGCCCAGCTGGGAAGCAGGGGGGCTCTGGGCTGGAGAGAGAGAGTGGGCAGACCCACTTGGATGCAAGTGAGAATTGGATGTGCTGTGCTGAGGAAGGCCAGGCCTGAGGGCCCTGAGAGTTTCTATGCTGTGTTAAGACGCTCAATAAACCCTCCTGTTTTACGCTGGCAGAGAGTCGCTCCAGTCTAGAGAACAGGGTTGCATTATTCCCTCTGGGAGTGAGGGCTCCAAGAAAACGATTCTGCCAGCACTGCTTGCTGCTAACATCCCATCACCCTAGCCTCCAGGCTCTCGCAGGGGCTGAGATTTATCCTGCAGCCTCCTCTGAGCTGACAACTCTTCATCGCTACAACCCACTAACCTCACGCTGGCAGAGGAGGAGACAGGTCTCCCTTCAGAGCCAGCCCCTCTTTAATCAGGCCAGCCATAGGGGATGCCGTGGAGCTCAAAGGCACAACTATCTTTGCTTCCCACTACATACAGGGTGTAGCTCGCAGGCCCCAAAATCCAGGTTCAGAGAAAAGGGTCCAAGCCCCATTGCTGGGGCCTGAATTTTAGCTTTCACAGGAACTCCCATCAGGAGGAAATGATCCCACGTGATGGTTTCAAAGTCTCCACAAAGCCAATTGTGTGTGAAGTTAGGACTTCCTCTGAGACTCCCCTGCAAGCCAAGCCTCATGCCCTAGGGTCAGATGAAAAAGGGGAATGATCCAAACTGATTTTTCTTAACTCCAAACCTGATCCCAGACCTCACGCCAGGAATGTTTGTTCTCAGGATATAAGAGACGCAGACTGTGCCCTTCCACCTTTTCAGCACAGTTTTGGTTTTAAATAGGAAACGAATCAAGGAAATTGTGGGAATCAGGGGGGAGACACAGCCCAGGGCCGGTCTGGCAAGCCAAGGACACCTACCTTGAAAGAATACTCTAGTTTGATGAGTAATGGAAAGTTGATGGCCTGGAGGATCCGTTTCTCATTGAGGGTGTGCTCAATTTGTTTGAGCTTCACTACCTAGGAGAAAAAAGGAAATAGCAACATCAGATCGTCCTCTGCTGGCGCAGCACCCCCTGCACCTCCCGCACACTCCCCTCTCCTGCATCCCCATGCAGGATTCAGCTCCAAATCCCTCCTCCACACTGGAGATTGAACGGCCCCAGGCCAGATCTCCATGGCAGCCCCTAGCGTCTCACCTTCTGTTTCTCCAGGACCTTAATAGCATAATAATTCCTGGTCTCCTTGTGTTTCACCAGCATCACCCTCCCAAATGAGCCCGTGCCCAGGGTCTTGACTCGCTCAAACTGATCCAAACTGGCCATGTTCTGGAAGGGAGAAAACAAACCTGATGTGGGGGCAGACTGGTCCTGGGGGTATCAGGAAGGAACCTGTCCGGCACAGTACGATTTGCACTGCACGATTGGAGGGGTCTTTAATGACCATGAGGTGGTCAGAGCTTCGTTTATATTTCACCAGAAAGGCAGCCCCTCCAGGGTCAGTACTGACTGTGATGGGAGAGCGCCCTCTACTGAGCTCCCCACTCCCTGCAGCACAGCATCCCCTAGCACCACACTGGGTTTGTTCTTGAGAACATTGATATGAAGGATTGGCCCTGTCAACACCGGTTCTCGACTTGGGAGGTACTCCCTTCTCTTCATGTGTCATTATATAATACCTGCATCTGTAACTTTCACTCCATACATCCGAAGAAGTGAGGTTTTTTTTACCCACAGAAGTTTAAGCCCAAAAAAATCTGTTAGTCTTTAAGATGCCACCAGACACCAGGTTGTTTTTGTGGATACAGACTAACACGGCTACCCCCAATAATTGATATGAAGAAGTATTTCACATTTCACTACCAGAGGGCCCCAAAGGAAACCGCTACATTTAGAATGAGACACAGACAAGAGATTCCCTGTTCCTTGGGCAGAACCAAAGTCCAGTTTCAGACAGGCGACCCGCCCAGCTCCATTCAGTGGAGGCTGGTGGGTTTGAGGCGGGGGAGGGGCTGGGTGTCAGGACTCCTGGGTTCTAGCCCTCAGTCTGTGAAGAGAGGGAGTGAAGTGTAGTGGTCAAAGGGCAGGAGACTAGGAGTCAAAAGATCGCTTCCTAGTTCTGCCACCAACTTCCTATAACTTTGACCAAGTCCCTTTCCCCTCTAGGCCTCAGTTTCCCCATCTGTGCCATGGAGTTAATGACACAGGGTGTGTGGGAGGCCTAGCAAAGTGACAGTGCTGCAGAGGGACCAGCAGCTCTGCCTCAGGAATTACCCAGAACCACTCCAGGCAGGATTCCAGTGGGGACAGACCCAGGGCTGACCCCAAAAGCTTTTCTGGCACCTACAAACACAGGGCAGCAAATAGAGGAGTCCCACATGGTTAATGTCCCCTTCCCCCAGCAGAGAGAAGTTGAACCTCCATTGTTCTTCGCCCTCCAGTCACCAGAGGTCAGATTGGGGGATTGGGGGAGGGGGGAAGAAGAGCACTCAGTCCCGCCCCCCAGGAGCAAAAATAACCCCAGACCCTCAGCAGAGGCTGTTTGGCAAGGTGGCTCAGTGATGGGGAAAGAGATCCAGGGGGTGACTGCAGAGTAATCAGCCTGGGGCTGCGGAGGCCTTCATTGTGGGGTGGGGGTAGGGGGGAGATCTGGGTTGGGACACAGTACCTGGGAGGGGTTCTCCCATTTCTTCAGGAAGTCTTCTTTTCCTTTGGCTAGGAACTCCTTCACTGTAAGGGAAACAGAAAGGGAGCAGCGTAAGGAGTGAGGAGGAGTGGGACACCCAGCCTGGTGGACAAAGCTCCGCTTTCAACCCCCACCCCCACCCCCACGCTCAGCAAAGAGGCATGCAGTCAAAACACGGGGTGGGGATTTTAAGCGTCTCAGTGGGATGGCGGTGCCTGATTGGCCACAAAGGGTGGCTCAGCTTGGGATTAGCTAGAGAGAGGTCCATGCGGGGGCTCTACCGCAACACCCTCACCCCCGGGCCTGCCCCTGGACACACTGAACAGCCCTGTCAGGGAGGGCTAATGCAGACCCCAGTATCTGCCAAAGGGGCACACTTGTGCCTCAACACCCCTCCTGCCCCCCGCTGAACATGCCACTCAGGGGTGCCTGTTCCACATCCCGCAACACACAACCGGCACCTCACGAGGAGACACTCATACAACCCTCCAGTCAAATGACATTAAGAGGCGTGGATCACATTGCCCTAATGGGAGGATATGAGATCTACTACTGCTGCCAGCAAAATTGGTGAAGGGGGAGAAGTTTCCCCTCTAGCTCAAAGGGCAGAGACCTATGTATAACCTTCTCTCAACCATGCAGGCAGCATGCACCAATGACAGGCCCAGCCCACAAGGGGGTGCTACGCGCACGCGCGCACACACACACACACACACACACACACACACGGACGCTCAGACCCCTACAGAAAGCAGCCGTGAAAGTCATAAACCCCAGTCGCCCACAAAACGACCAGCTGCAGCCTTCACAGCAGCAGCCTGAGAACAGCAAGTGCTCTCTGGCACCCAACCAGGTGATCTTTCCTTCGCCAGCCGGGCTCCCTGTCCTTGCTGCCAGATCCCAGAACCATGGGAGGAGGGATGGGGATTGGAGCAATCTGCAGCATCTGGAGGGATATTTGGTACCGAGAGCCCCTTGTATGTTTGCTGCCTCCCGCTGCTCCTGACAGGGACAAGTCCTGCAGCTCTTAATAGTGCAAGAGATGCCCACAGGATTTGAATGGCTGCAGCAGCAAGACCAAGCACAGAGCAGCAGCAGGGGGGTGGCTTTGAACCCAGAGCTCACCCCACCCCACCATCACAGGCAAGTCTCCCCCACACTAGAGGTATATAAAGTTAATTGCCGCCCCTGGGGATCACTGGTGCTCACATGCCAGGGAGGGGACAAGCTAAAAGCCTAGATCCAGATCTGGGTGCTGCGGTTCTTGGAGTCACGGATTCACAATCCAGAAGTCAACTTCTTGCTGCCCCACTCTCACCACTACAACCCAGTCCCTTCCCAGGAGCCCTAGCTCCCAGCCCCCCACTTGAATCACTAAATAGCAACACTTCTGTGGAAACCCAGCACCACCGCAATCCAGTCCTGTCCCTGCCTTAAAAGAAAGGGCTGAGAAATAGGCCAGGCGAGGGCCCGAAATGCACCAGCGAAGCAGGACAACATCCTACAGACGTGACTGATTCACTGCCAGAGGGAAGGAGACCAAGATTACAGGGATTCCCTTGATCCCACAGGATAGGACAGGGTAGCGCTGAAATAGTTCTGGGGGCCAGCTATTTGCTGGCTACTTACCCCCACCCGCACCCCCTTCACTGTCTCGTCCCCACAGCCCTTGCATGGACACAGGACAGATAAGACAATTTCCTGCACTGTCCTGGCCAGACCTTACAGAACTAAGTTTAAGTAGCTTAGGAGTTCATTGTATTACAAAGGCAGGCGGTTATGTTTTATTGTGACTGTATACGATATCTACAACGGAAACCCAGGGAAGGGTTATGGGCTTTGAGGGACCATCTGAAACTATGGGGCCTTTTAACGTTAAGAACCTTTCCCAGGAAATCTCTAGGGGGAGGCGTGTGCAAATGGAATGCCTCTGGTTATGCAAAACTTCAGCTGCTGGAAGCTGCTCCCCAAGGAGAAACCCACTGCCTGGGAGTTACCTGGCTGGAAGCAGGATGATCTTTGGAAAGCTTATTAGCAGGCGCATTGGTTCTTTGCTGGGTTTTAAGAGGGTTTCCCTGCAATGCTCCATGTGCTTGCTAACAGCCGTGTGGTACCTTATACCCGTGGGAGACTGGGATGTTTGTAGCCTCTGAGGAAGGACGGCAAAGCAGGCCGGCTGAGGGGCTCTGACTTGCTGGGGAACTCACAGTGTAGGCAGGGAGCTGTGCAGCCTAGAAATCCGCTGGGCAGGGAGGAGAGAGACACTGTCTCTGCAAAAGAGAAGTGATGACTGGGAGCCAGAAGCATAAGTGGCTTCCCTGGCTGGACCATGAGGGGCAAATACAGGTGCAGTTGCCCTGACCTGCGACACTCCTCCCCCGCTGTTCTTCCCCGGCCGCATCCACACCAGCTCAATGCCTTGGGAGGAGAGATCAGCCATTCTGCCTTCTTCTGGAGGTCAAGGAAGACTTGTGAGGCTCTGTTAATCAATTACATAAACTGGGGGCAGCCCCAGACAGCGATGGAGGAATCTTCTCCGCACCACCAGCCTCTAATTCACTTGGCCAAACACCAATAATTTGTTCCCTCTTGGGGCCTGTCTCATCCTAGACTCTCATTCTTTCTCTTCAAGGCCCTGGGCCCAGGAGCCCTAGAGCAAGCTCTGGGATGGGAATTGTGGCTGACAGCTCCACACCTCCAGTCCCAGGGCACTTTCTACCACCCAGGTGAAGCTCGTTTGTGAGAGAGACAGAACTTCTTTGGGGGCCTGTCCAAGACGGTGGAACTGCCTGCCACAGGATCTAAGGATCATCTTGAACTTCCCCATTCCTGCTCCTAGTGCTATGTGCCCTCCTCTGACCAGCCTTCTTCACTATAAACACAGCACAGCGCAAGCATATAAAAACAGCCCTGCCTGCCACCACAGGGTACGAGTGACAGAAGTGACCCATATCGTATGGGGCAGAACGGCCCGGGGCGGGGGAGTAGCCGGCACCCCCTAGAGGGGAAAGGCCCTGTGTCCTCATATGTGTCCCATTCCCCATCTCACCACGACCTTCACCCCCACCCTGACTCACCTCCGGCCTTCATCTTGCTGGCGCAGCCTGTGGACTCCTCTGTGCTCGGCCTACGGCTCCTCGGCAGGGCCAATGCACTGGGCCCTGTGCCTGCCACTGCAGGGGACGAGAGAGGCACTCGCTCTCAGCCAGGGGCCCGGCACTCTGCCAAGCGTGGGGCAGATCCACCCCACCAGGGAGCCGTAGCTGGGGGATGAGGGTGGGGGCCACCCAGGATCTGAGCCCTCTGGGATTGCATAGACGGGCGTGGACAGGCCAGGAGAGCCAATGGGAGGTGGGCATAAGGGTTTGGCCCCATGCAGGCTGGAGGGCCGACGCCAGGGGATCTGCCTCTGCAGAGGGTTGGGCGGGGGTGAGGGTCAGCAACAGATTTAGAGAAGAGGAAAATCAGAGTGATACGAGGGGGCAAGCACACACCCCTTGGACACTGCACAAACCTCACAGTCTGCAGTTCGGGACAGGGGCAGCATATGGCGTAAAAACATCCTTTCCTCTCCCCTCCAGATGGTGTGTTTGTGTTTGTCCTACAGATGGACGGGCCATTGCTGTCAGAGAGACGGCAGCAGCAATCTCACATGATGCGCGTTTGCCAGAGGGCGAAGGCTGCTCTCTGCCTCAGGAAGATCGGTGCCAGGCTGGCATTCTTCCTCTACCTTTCAAACAAACTCCCTCCAAGAACCGAGTGTTTCACCCAAACCGGCCGATTTCTCTCACTAGCAGCCACCTACCCCTCAACTTTTATTTAACCAGATCTTTCATGTCATAGAGGGAGGCTGGTGCAAGGGTTAGAGCGCTAGCCTGGGACTTGGGAGATCCTGACTCACTTCTCTGCTCTGCACCAGACTAACTTTGGGCAAGTCACTTAGTCTGTGCCTCAATTTCCCCATGCTACAGAGGGGGATGACAGCACTTCCTTGCCTCACCGGGAGGGAGCTTTGTTCCAGGTGAGGAGCCAGGCTGGGCTCAGGGTGAGGTGAAGACAGGGATGTGAACACCCTGGACCAAGACACTCTTCCAGTGATATGGCGGGGTGGGGTGGGGTCTCCAGCCCAGGTGTCTGGCCTGAGCCATGTGTACCCCACTGACACCAGCAGCAGTCACACAGCTGCCCCTGCAGCAAAGGGAATTGGGGCTGGGGGGCATCAAGAGCTGCTGCCACTTTGTCCCTTGATGCCCCGGTGCTGGGGGAGTAGGCACCTCCCATGGAGTCCTGGACAGTGGAGGGGGGCTCTCTGCTCTGGGCTTCTGAAACTGTTGGGGGCTGAAGGCATCCCTGAGAGGGAGATGTGGGGCCCTACCTGCCTAAGATGGGAAAGGGGGTCTTTAATCCTGCTCTCCCCACCACACCCCTGTCCTTCCCCCAAGGGGCAGCAGGCAACACCCTGTTCCCTTCTCTCCCTGGTGCAGGGACCCCCAGGGATTCAGAGGAGGAGGAATGGCTGGCCATGTCCACAGATGAAGCTGCTCTCAAGGTCATCCGAGAGCAGCTCCAGTGCAGAGAAAAGGTACAAATGTTCCGCACCTGGGCTGGAACCAAGATTATCCTGTCCCTTCCCAGCATCCCCACTCCCTACCAAGGGTCTTGTCCCTGATGAGCCACCACCCCTAATGGGGCCCTTTTACATCCATGGTGTGGGACCCCCAAGATGGGAGTGTTTGTCCCACAACAGTCGAGGTCTCCTCCTCCCACAGGCACTGTCCCAGTTCCTGATCCTGCTTGTGTAGGAGTGGTGGGGGGTTTGGACAATAGGCGGGTCCCCACAATCCCTCATTGAGGCCTGATCCCTGGAGCTGGTATGGGTGGGGCAGGAAGGTGCCTAGCTAACAGGTTCTCTCTCGCTATACCCCACTCGTGGTGGGTAAAGGATGAGGGACAGCAGCTCATGTTCCTGCAAGCCATCTAACGCGTGTGTCTTGCTGCACAGTACAGAGGGCAGAACACGCTGGAACTGCGCTGCTGCAAGGTGGCTGTGGTGGAAAGGATTGTGGTGAGTGAGATACGTCATATGGCAGCTGGAGGGAGGAGAGAGACATGGGATTGGTAGGGGTATCGCCGGGCTAATGGGTGGGGGCTGGGTGGTGTTGGAGGGGGCAGCAGAGAGCAGAGATGGTTGGGGCTGAAGGCTGGAGAGAAGAGAAGGGAATAATTGTGAGATTGAGCAGTGGGGGAATTGTGTGGCTGGAGGGCAGGTGAGACTGGGGGACAAGGAATGACATGATTCCAGCTCTGTATTTGGGATGGTGCTGAATGGAGGCAGTTTTGACAGGGAGGAGGAAAGAAGGGGATTGGGACTGGGCTGGGCAGGAATCCTGGAAGGGGGACAAGTTTAATGGGCAGGAAGAAATCGGAGGAGCAGGAGGTAGTGGGGGATCCTGCTGGCCATGTGGGGCAATGGCTGTGTAATCTCTCACTGGGAGGTGTCAGTAGAACCTGAATCTCTCACGCTCCTTTGTCTCCTTCGCGTCTCACAGGAGCTCATTGAGGAGCTTCTTAAAGACTCTCCACCCAGCACCATCCTCGCCAACTCCCTGGTTGCGTTGGGCAACCTCAGGTACCGAGACAGCCCCCTCCCTCCCGCTCGCTGGCTCCCCTAACCCCAGTGCTGCTCAGGCCCAAGGCTGGGAGTCACTGTCCCTCCCACTCCCAGGTCATCTGCCAGGAGTGGCTCCTCTGGCACAGCTGGTGGGGTGGGAAGGTTCACTCTCTCCTGGCTGGGCTGTTCTTTTTGCTCCATTAACATTTCAGGGGCCTTAGGGAGGGGCTCACTCCCGGGATCAGATACAAGAGGGTCAGTAGTCTCCAGGGAACAGGCGCTATTCCGGTCCTGCCACTGTCTGTCTGTGACACCTTGGCCTTGTCATTCCCTAGCTCACGGCCTCAATTTCCATTCTTGCCAGCCTGTACCTATATCCCTGTGGTTTCGTGTCCGTGTTGGCGACAGTCCCACCCCCGTACTGCACAGTCTAATACCAGCTCCTCTCTCTTGCACCATGAAACCTGCCCTTGAGCCAGACTTAGAGACCCACCTCTTGCGAGCTGCCCTTCGCTGCATCTTCACCCTGGGCACGGAGAAGGATACCATCAACAGCCAGGTACATCCTCCTCCTCCATCCGCCTCTTCTTCCAGAGTGGTCCTTGGTCCCTGCTCCTTTGATTCGCTGGAGCTCCAGCTTTAGGGGTGGGGTAGGCAGAGATGAAACAAGCTGCAGGGTTGGATCCTTCCCTCCAGAGAATTACCCCTCCCTGGGGGATTTCTTTCTTTCTTTCTTTCTTTCTTTCTTATGCTGTGTTTTGCCCAGCAGCCCAGCTTCCATCCATAGCAACTTGACTGTTTCATACTCTTCTGCCTACAAGGCCCTCTGCAGAGACCTGCTAAGCTCATGGATCAAAGATCCAAGTGTCATCAATCCTTGCTAATTGCCTGCACTGTGATGTGAATGAGAGAAGCCAGGATTTATGTTTGGGAGTCTCCCCAGTGCTTCCCAGAGACCCCTCTTCCCATCCTGTGGCAGGTGTAGGCCCAGTTTCCCTAACTCTGACCCATGCTTTGCAGGATCTGCACAAAGTCATGCCAGAGCTCCTGGATGCCATGCCGGGGAACCTGCTGGCAGAGTCCCCAGACGCAGACATGCTCCACTACATCTTTGAGGTGAGCCCCATAAGGAGGGATGGGAACCAATTTTACCTTAACTCTTTGGGGGACTGGTAAGGAGGGACTGGAAGATCCATTTTCTACTTTGTCCTCCTAGCTGGGTCCCCAGTGGGGCGTCCTTATTGGGGAGGTCAGGGCAATGCAGTGTCAGGTCCTGCTTTCTTGAGGGACAGAGGAAGGAGCAGTGACTTCAAGCCAGATCTCTGCCTGGTTCTGTTGAGCACAAACCACAGGGCCCCTGGTTGTCTTGGGGAGTGAGAGTCTGAAAACACACTCTTCCCCCGCCCCGCCTCTCCACCACACCCCCCACCATGAGATTCCGGAGATGGTTGTCAGAGAAGAGGCACATGCTCCTTCCTAGAGAAACAGGAGGACCCCAGGGAATCAGCCCTTCTCTCGGTTATGCTCTGAAATTCCTGGGGGGATTGTGCTCTCATGCCAGCAAGGATTTTAATAGCAGGGAAGGGCAAGGGTTCAATATCCTTTCTGGTGAACTGTTCAGGAATCAGGAGTTCTGGGAGGACGGGACCAGCCTCAAAACCAAACCTTGTCCCAATCTAGAGAGACTCTGACAAGCTGTGACCTGCAAGATACAAGCTGAGTCCTGGGGGAAAGAATCCCCTTCTAAAGCTCTGTGATCAATGACTCAGCTATTCCCCCTGCACATGTCTCGGGCCCCTACGGAAGGGGAGTGGGGCTCATTTGCAAAGCACCACCTGCCCATTGATCCTGATCTGCCTCCTTTCCCCACAGCATGTCAACCTCTGGATGGTGTCCAGGGTGTCCCAGGAGAGAGCCAGGGCCATTAGGAGCCTCACAGCCCTGCTCAGATATGCAGTCACCCTCCCTGAGTCTGACGTAAGTGACCTCTGAGCCCAGCTTCCTGATTCCAGGTGTAGGCCGACTGGCTCCAACGGGCTGTAGGATCTGTTGCTGCTGCTGCTGCAGGGGCTGTGGGTTCAGAGTGTTCCTCTTGGGGAGGCAGAGGCAGAGCAGGGAATGAGATAGGCTTCAGTCAAGTTCTTCTTGTTCTGGTCAAGTGGTGTCCCTGGGCCTTTAAGGGGAACATGCTCCAGCCCCTGCTTGGCATCCCAAAGCATCTCCGGGCTCCCTTGGCAGCAGAGCAAATGAAGGGTCTATCTCAGGCTCCTTTCTCCCAGTGTCTCCTTCAGAGGGGATAAGGGGAAGGATCCTTCTGGCCCCGGAGGGACAGGGAGCTGACAGGAAACTGCTGATGGAGTCTTCTCTCCTCTCCCTTCCATTAGATCTCAGCAGAGTTCCCTAGGATGGGTCACCACCTGGCTCAGCTGGTTCTGTTTGTCAGTGACCCACACAGACAAGGACATCAGCCGGCAGACCAGGGACGGGACTTACCGATTGTACCAGCTGTTGCTCCAACAGAGAGGTGAGGAACCCGCTGGCACACGGAAACCAATAGGGGACTGAGAGTGACCACAGGTGGATAATGGGACCCCAGACAATTTCTGTCAGCCTGATCCCAGATGGAGGACAAGTCTCTCTCTGCCTCTGTTCTTCTCCACTCCACTGTGCAGCCACCAATGGGATTGGAAGGACACAGAAACTGCAACCAGAATGGTCAAAGTGTCTCTCTCTCTCTCTCTTCTACGGCTGACCATACACGAGGCAGAAGATCTTTGGTGCCACAACTGCCCCCGGGACAGCAGGCTCCTGGGCTATAAGAACACAGCCAGGGTGGGGGAAGTAAGGACACTCTGGCAGGGCATGAGACAGCTCAGGGAGTGGGGCTGGCTGGGGTCCCTGCAGTGGATGCCTCCTGGAGACAGGACAAGAGCCCACTCCTTATTTCCAGCTCAGAGTTCCTCATCCAGCACCCAGTGGGACAGGCTGGTGCTAAAAGTCCCACATTGGAACCTTGCTAGTTGCTGTGATTTGAGTGTCTTACATGGAGCCATTGCTACGTGGCATAAGGAGAATCCCCGGATGGGTGAGTTAATAGAGGATTATGGCTCTGGGGTCTCTCTGCTCCTTGTCCCCCTGGCTTATCCCCAAGTGTCTGAGAGGAGAGCACTGGGTCAGTCGGTCACTATTGCCTGATCAGACCCTTGTTTAATTCCCTGCACCCTATAGAAGCAGAGAAGGGAGGTGGGGTTTGCCCAATTCCATTGCCAGTCAGGAAGCAGAATGCCCCAACCTGGGCACTGGGTAGGGGACAGAGTGAGCTCCAGAGTTAATATGGACCACATGCACCCCCCTCATGTCTCCAGACCCAGCCAGGGAATGGCAGAGTTATCTGGAGCTCAGCCATTGTTCCAAAGAAGCACATTGTCACTGACCCAAGTTGCAGCTACTTGCTGCACAAGAAAATCAAAGACCCCCCACCACTACCTGTCTCACAGCTGTGAGGAGAACATCTAAACCTTGGAAGACACCATAATCCAGTGCTCCCAGATTGGAGTCAAAAGTGAAATGGGTGATTTCCACAACATCACAGAGGAGGCCTTGAAATGGCTCCTGGATCTACAAGTGCATACTCGATACTTAAATGACTGCTTCATGGAGCAGCTGGTATGGGAACCCACAAGAGGAGAGGCAACTCTAGATTTAACCCTGAGTGGAGCACAGGAGCTGGTCCAAGAGGTAACTATAGCAGGACTGCTTGGAAATAGTGACCATGATACAATAGCATTCAACATCCCTGTGGTGAGAAGAATATCTCCACAGCCCAACACTGTGCCATTTAATTTCAAAAGGGGGAACTATGCAAAAAATGAGGGGGTTAGTTAAACAGAAGTTAAAAGGTACAGTAACTAAAGTGAAATCCCTGCAAGCTGCATGGGTGCTTTTTAAAGACACCATAATAGAGGCCCAACTTCAATGTAGACCCCAAATTAAGAAACACAGTGAAAGAACTAAAAAAGAGCCACTATGGCTTAACAACCATGTAAAAGAAGCAATGAGAGATAAAAAGACTTCCTTTAAAAAGTGGAAGTCAAATCCTAGTGAGGCAAATAGAAAGGACCATAAACACTGCCAGCTTAAGTGCAAGAGTGTAATAAGAAAAGCCAAAGAGGAGTTTGAAGAACGGCTAGCCAAAAACTCCAAAGGTAATAAAATATTTTTTAAGTACATCAGAAGCAGAAAGCCTGCTAAACAACCAGTGGGGCCTCTTGATGATAGAGATACAAAAGGAGCGCTTAAAGAAAATATAGTCATTATGGAGAAACTAAATGGATTCTTTGCTTCAGTCTTCACGGCTGAGGATGTTAGGGTGATTCCCAAACCTGAGCAGGCTTTTGTAGGTGACAAATCTGAGGAACTGTCACAGATTGAAGTGTCACTAGAGGAGGTTTTGGAATTAATTGATAAACTCAAAATTAACAAGTCACCGGGACCAGATGGCATTCACCCAAGAGTACTGAAAGAACTCAAATGTGAAGTTGCAGAATTATTAACTAAGGTTTGTAACCTGTCCTTTAAATCGTCTTCGGTACCCAATGACTGGAAGTTAGCTAATGTCACACCAATATTTAAAAAGGGGTCTAGAGGTGATCCCAGCAATTACAGTCCGGTAAGTCTAACGTCAGTACTGGGCAAATTAGATGAAACAATAGTTAAGAATAAAATTGTCAGACACATAGAAAAACAAACTGTTGAGCAATAGTCAACATGGTTTCTGAAAAGGGAAATCATGTCTTATTAATCTATTGAAGGGGTCAATAAACATGTGGACAAGGAGGATCCAGTGGTCATCCAAATTTCCAGAAAGCCTTTAACAAGGTCCCTCACCAAAGGCTGTTACGTAAATTAAGCTGTCATGGGATAAAAGGGAAGGTCCTTTCATGGATTGAGAACTGGTTAAAAGACAGAGAACAAAGGGTAGGAAATAATGGTAAATTCTCAGAATGGAGAGGGATAACAAGTGGTGTTCCTCAAGGGTCAGTCCTAGGACCAATCCTATTCAATGTATTCATAAATGATCTGGAGAAAGGGGTAAAGAGTGAGGTGGCAAAGTTCGCAGATGATACTAAACTGCTCAAGATAGTTAAGACCAAAGCAGACTGTGAAGAACTTCAAAAAGATCTCACAAAAGTAAATGATTGAAATGAAATTTAATGTGGATAAATGTAAAGTAATGCACATTGGAAAAAATATATACACAATATGATGGGGGCTAATTTAGCTACAACGAGTCAGGAAAAAGATCTTGGAGTCATTGTGGATAGGAAAAGTTATTTACTTATTCCCATAATACAAGAACTAGGGGTCACCAAATGAAATTAATAGGCAGCAGGTTTAAAACAAATAAAAGGAAGTTCTTCTTCACGCAGCGCACAGTCAACTTGTGGAACTCCTTGCCTGAGGAGGTTGTAAAGGCTAGGACTATAACAGCGTTTAAAAGGGAACTGGATTAATTCATGGTGGTTAAGTCCATAAATGGCTATTAGCCAGGGTGGGTAAGAAATGATGTCCCTAACCTCTGTTTGTCAGAGGATGGAGATGGATGGCAGGAGAGAGATCACTTGATCATTGCCTGTTAGGTTTACCCCTTCTGGGGCACCTGGCATTGGACACTGTCTGTAGACAGATACTGAGCTAGATGGACCTTTGGTCTGACCCAGTACGGCCGTTCTTATGTTCCTATGCATCTACAGAGTGCTGCTCTATAGACGCCACGTGAGAGAGACTGTGCGAGCTTGTCCTGCCTCCCACAAGCTGAATTGCTGCAGCAGAAAAAAAAAGTTTCTTAGGAGGGTCTGTGATGGGGACAGGGACATGAGTCTCCTTATCCTTGTCAGGTTGCAGATTGGATTCCTTTTAAAAGAAACCAAGGAGCTGCAGTGGCCTTACCCAGCTACTAGAGAAATCACTAATTTGGGGGGAATAGACCTTTGGTCTGTCAGCTCCAATCCCCTCCCTCACACTCCTCTAGACACTGAGGTGCAGGAGATCTCTCTGCTGGAAGCAATACGGGGTCCCCTATCATCTCTGTACACTACACAGCAGAGTGAGTCCTGTTCCCCACATTAGAGATCCATTTCCAGCCCATCATGGCCCCTGTGATCAATTGCCCTCCAGAAACAGCCACTGGAGGCTTTGGTTCCTAAGCATCTGCCACCTTTTAATAAAGGGGCTGCCCTGAGCCATGGGGCCCTGAAAGCCTCCTGGGGAATGAACTAGCTTGGCTACAGCAGCTCTCTTACTCTCCCTTTGGGGCACCAGATGCTGAGGCCATTCTATCTCCAGGACTTGGAGGCTGGCTCTGGGCAATCTGCTAAAATCTCATGTCCTGTTGGGTTTAGGTCTTCGGAAAATTCTTCTCTGAGGGTCAGAGAAAATAATTCCTCCAGACAGCAATGCTGGCGATCCACAACCTCCTGCTCCGTATCAGCCAGGCTGGGCTGCTCCTCACATACTCCATCCTGGGTGAAGCCCAGTAGCTGATGGGGGACAAGGTAAGCAGCTGCATTAGACTCAGGAGATTGGGGCGGGGCCCAGGCCTCATTCCCATCCTATTACCATTCACTGGTCTGAGAGCAAGGAGACTAGTGGGGACTTCTGGACTTCATGGACTTCTGTTCTTAGGATGTGATGCTCTGCTCTCACTCCTGGGAAGGGCAGGAGAGTCCCCTAGGTGCCCTCTGTGAATCTTTCCTGCCCCACAGAGCTGCACCCATTTCCCCATGGCCTAGTGTCCACATCACCCGAGCCGCCACCCGGAGCTGCTCCCATCACTGGCAGCCTGGGAAGCCAAGGACTGATGGGTGATGGCGACTGGCCAGGCAGTTCCGAGATACATGGGTGGGGGAACCATGTCCTGCTGCTGGCAGCACTGGACCCGCTCTAGAGAGAACGGGAAGATTCAGTCAGCAGGGGCTGCTACCTGCCCCATTCACCACGGCTGCCATCCTGTGGCTTCAGCATTTGTCACTGGGATGACTTGGGGAAAGGTCTCAACCTCTCCACATCCCCACATCCCACTTCACTGCTGTCAGAATCCCTCCTGCCCCCCTTCCTGCCCTACCTGGGTAGAGATGGAGGTAGGGGTGGTGCAGAGAGTTCTATAAACTTCAGCAGTGTCCCCAGGTGAGATGGAGGTGGAACAGCTGTCAGGGGCACTGATGGGGATGTGGCAGGAGCTAACCCTACAAGGAGGGGGGTTGGCACTGGAGGTCACTAGAGAGGACAGCAAGCCTCCATCCTGGGGATCAGAAGGGTGAATCCACCACTCAGATGTGAGGAGCTGCTGGGTGGAAATAGTGCTGGTTCCAGGGGCTCTTAATCCTCCCTGATTTCTAGGCAGTGTCTCAGTCTCTGACATGTTCTCGTTCCCCTGCAGCTGGAGGATGTCACAGCCAAGGTGATGTGTCAGCTGCACATCATCCGGCACTTGCACTAGGTTCCCGAGGCGCTGCAAGGGCTGCGCCTCATCTGATGCCCTTAAAGTTTCCCCTCCCCTGTTCAGCAACTCCCGCTCCCTGCTGCAGGTACTGCTCTGTCTCACTGTAACTGGGGGGCTAGTGGAAGGGGAAATGGGAGCCCCTGTCACTGACAGAAACTCTCTCCCCTCTCTGTGGACCAGGGTCCTTCCCTCTGACCCCAAACTTCCTTCATCTGGGGCATGAGCTCTTCCCCTCACTCCCATACCCCTCCCCTCTTTCCTTGCTCTGACTCCCATCCCATTCCCCATGCTCCCAAGCAGAGATCTCCCTACCCCATATGGCGCAGAAGGACCTTTGTGTCAGGGCTAAGACTGTCTGCTCAACTGAAGCTAAGGAAGCTCCACATTTGAGGAGATGAGGATGGGAGAAAGGCTCAGGGCCTGCTTCACCTCCTGCCCTTTATTCTTCTTTTGGCCCTTCTATGGGCTCTCAAAGGGTGACATGAATAGGAACCTGTCTTCTAGGTCCTGGGGTGTGTGACAGCCTCCAAGATGGATGCAGTCAGAAGCTGAGCCACCTCATGGAGCAGTGGGGACAGGTCACCTTGTCCTATGAAACCAAGCAGTGCTAGTTCTCAAAGACGCTGAGAGGGAAGACTTCGCTCCCTCATGGAGGTAAGAGCCATTGACTTCTTTGGGCATATGGGTCTCCTGGGGGAGAAATGGGATCCCTGCTGCATAGCCTGGCTGGGAGCTTCCCCCATCCCTGGGACAGAGACATTGCCGTCAATGTGCCACTCTTCTTTTTCCTAGCAAGAGGCTCTCCAGAGATGTCCTCAAACCTGTTCTCCTGGGAGCATTTCTGGGAGAAGGCTCCCGTTCCTCAGGCTCCAACTGCATCATGCAGTCTCATTCACATAACAACATCTCCGCTCTCCAGCTCCACTTCCCGCAGCAGGACAAATGAACCTTCAGCTCCTAGAGATCCGACTCTGACCTCCTTCTGATCAGCAATGGGGTTTCCCCATCCCCTCAACAAACCTGTCAGCCTCTGAATGATGAATGTCAGAGTCATCAGAACCAGCAAAACTCCAACTACAGCCAGTTGAGCCTTTGTGAACTTAGCTCCTCTGGAAGCCAGGTCTGAACTGGAGAGGTCAGAACTCATGGACACCTAGACTTTAAAGTCAGAGGGAACCATTTCTGATCATCTAATCTGACCTCCTGCACAATACAGGCCACAGAATCTCACCCATCCACTCTTGTAATAAACCCCTAACCTATGTCTGGACTATTGAAGTCCTCAAATAACGGTTTAAAGATTTGAAGGTGCAGAGAAGCCTCCAGCAAGTGACTCGTGCCCTGTACTGCGGAGGAAGGTGAAAACCTCCAGGGGACTCTGCCAATCTGCCCTGGAGGAAAATTTCTTACTGACCCCAAATATGGCGATCAGCTAAGCCCTGAGCATGTGGGCAAGACTCACCTCAACCCAATAAGAGCACGCAGGCCTGGGCAGCACAGGTCTATAACAGGGAAAGGAGAGTGCTTTCCCCTGGGCTGCAGAGCCTGGGGCTTAGCCAAACTGATTACAGAAAGAGTCCTACCTCAGAGGGACCATGTATTGGCCCCAAAAGAACCAGACTTCAGCAGTGATCAAGCCTAGCTGAGCTATGAACTGGCATGAGAACTAGGTAGGAAGTTGAAAGCAGCAAGGAAAGCCTAGAAGGGAACTTGAGAAGAGAGGTAGGATGTGCCCAGGGAAACATGCATCAAAGAGAAAAGAGCAGCCCTAGCTTTTGAGTACAGAGCCCTGGGCTGCTACCAGTGTCAGTGTGGGACTGGGTTTCTCTACTGGCCCCAAAGAAGGGGAATACACGCACCCAGAGAGGGTTACCAAGCCCAGCAAGGGAGCTGCAGGCTGAGCCAGAGGCCCAGTGAGAGCAGAAGAACTTTTTTCTCTGGGAAGACCTCTTTGGACTTTCAGTGTGTGACAAGCTGAGCCCCAGAAGCATGAACTAACGGTGGTGAGCAGGCCAGAGGGCCGAATTACCAGGCAGAGAGACTGCCATGGTGCTGGAGTGCCCTTCGATGGAGGACCAGAGGGCACCTAACAATGAGTAGATTAATTGATTCTTGGCATAGTCAGCAGGATTGAATTCCCCCTGTCATCCGTGAGGGCTCATGGAAGTCTTGGTTACTGAAGGAAGGTCCATCTCCCCACGTGGGATTTCCCATTTAAGTTCCAGGGACTGGTTAAGCAGCCAAAGCAGGTCTCGAGGTTTCTCCAGCAGCTCCTAGAAACCCAACAGAAACCAAAGGAAGAGCAGGCAGAGCCACAGATGCAGCTGGTAATCTTAAGGGAGCAGCAGCAATACATGTGAGAGATCCTGCAAAGGGAAATCAATTTGCTACACCCATGGACAGAAAGAGAATACTCGGAGAGCATGCTGCAGTTGTGCTGAGAAAGTTAGCCCAGGAGAGCAGGGCATGAGAAAGTGTACAAGCATAGCCTAAAGCCAAGATGGGAACAAAAGTTCTATGGTTTTGGTGCAGAGAAGCCAGCCATATCAAAAGACCTGGCCTGCATAGGAAATTGCTGAGTGGCAAAAGGAGGGGCCAGGGCCCCAAAAGAGTAGAAAGAAAGGAAAATGTGTTCTCTTGGAAAAACACACATGAGACAGGCTAGCTGGAGATGGCAGGGATGGCCGTGGACTTTGCAGACCCTCCTCCAACACACCTGTCAGTTGCTGCAGGGAGGTGAAGGATGAAATGGTTGGCACAGAGATGAATCAGGCTCAAGAGCTGAGCAGTGGTGGGTGCTCAGACCCTGATGGAAAAGGTTTTGGGGGATGCAGCGGGAATAGCAGAAAGGCTACAGAAGAAGCTAGTGGCTTCAGAACAAGGCTCTGCAAGCAGTTCTTAATGAGAATGAGTGGCTGCAGGGAGAGCATGGAGATACTGCAGAAGAGAAGGTTGGCCTCTGAGTTCTGGTGAGCGAGCTGGCTGGGGAGCTGGAGATGCCGCGTGCCCAGGCTGTACGAGTGCATAGCCGGTGAGAGCGATGAGATGGTGAGGGATGAAGATTGGACAAGAGTTGAACTTGCCCCCAGGTGCAGCCAGATGTTAAGGAGGTGGGTATTTCACAGGCCTGTGGCTTGGCCTGTGGCTGCAAAGCCTGGAGCTAGGCCAAACTGATGACCAAGTGAGCCCCAGCTGAGAGGAAAGAAGGGAAAACAGCAGCAAAAGTACAGAAGTAGACCTAGCTGTTCAGTATACAGCCCTGGGCCAAAACCTGGAGTCCAGGGTAGGACTGGGTTCTCCCACCGTCCCTAAGGAAGGGGACCTAGAAGACCATAGAAACCCAAGAAGGGCAGAGCAAGCCGAAATCAGACTGAGGAATAGCTCCCTACAAGGCTGGAAGGCCTTGTTTCTGTTCAAGACATTTTTGGACTTTGTTTGGAAGGAGTGTGACCCAGGAAGGAGTGGACTAAAGGACAGTCACCTGGTTGGAGGGCTGAGTTCCCAGCCAACAAATTGCAAGAGTGACTATCCCGAACAGAGTTGGTAGCCCAGCTAGAAAGCTGTGACATGAGGCCTGGCCAGAATCTAGCGGTGAGTGAACTCTGGTACAAAGCTGCTTCCATTATAGAAACATCCTGGTATTGGAGAGTGGGTAGGGAAACCAGGGAGATGCGAGGGGTTACTGAGGCTGGGGTGGGGAAGAAGCTGTGGGGCTGGGAGGGGAAGGACATGGCCCAGCTTGTGGGAGGGATCCTGCTGGCTGTGTCTGGAGCACTGTGTAGCCTCTTCTACGGGAAGTTCCCATGGGTCAGTGGGGCCTGAATCTCTCCTGCTCCTTTGTTCTCTTTGGGCTTCACAGGAGATGTCTGGTGAACTGTGCCTGGACTCTGTGCCCAGCACCACTCCGAAATTATTCGCTACCTTCAAAGAAACAGGGCACAGCTCAGCCTGTTAGGTAGGCTGGAGACTCACACTTCACTCAAACACACAACACTGAGGTGCTTTGGGAAGCATTGTAAGAAAGAAGAGATTTAAGTGATACTAAGCAAGAGAAAGAGACAAATTTCAAACAGACAAAGAAAACAAAACACACTTTGTAGTGACTCAAACTGAATCTTAAGAGTCACCATCTTGGCCTTAGCAGTTTCCAGACTAACACCTCAGCTTTCCTAAGAGACCTTATTTGATGTCCCTGTAAGGTACAAAAATTCTCTGTCGAATCCAGGGATTTGATTGCTTAGCCTTTTGGTTTCAGACCCTCTGTTCTCCTTCTGGGGTGCCTGGACACTGATTGTAACATCTCTCTTCCAGTCTCTGTCCCAGCGTCTTACACAGATGCGTGCTGCAGCCAGCCCAGCTCAGAGAGCAGTGGGGAGAGATGATCTCATCCTGTCAAACCAAGCAACATGGGTCCCACTGAGGCTTAGATGGAAGATCCCATGCATCTCCTGGAGGTAAGAACCGTTCACTCTTCTGGGCACTTGGGGCTGTTGCAAGAAAGAGGGGGGCTCCTGTTACATAGCCTAGTTGTCATCATGACTTTGTTTTTTTATTCTCAGATGATGTGTTCGGGATCCTGGAGACTGTTTCCTGCAGGAAGTTTGAGCAGGGAGAAATCAGTCACACTCCAGCAGGCCACCTGGAAGCCTACTAAAAACTGCTTATCTAGAACTTCCGAAGTCCAGACCCAGTTTGAGGCTCCATCCCTATTGGCAGAGTCCCAGAGCAGCTAATCAGCCCCCCGGGACCTCCTCAAAATGACAGGAACAAGAAGCTGTCTGAACACTCGAGTTCCCCTGTCTTCTGGACCATGTGTTAGCTGTTCCTGCTCCTACTCCCCAGGCTTGATTTCCTGGCATCCTGACTCACTGAGACTCATCTGATTTGAGGGTCTGGACACAATTTGGTCTTTTGCTTCTGCTCTTCCAATATCCTGACCAAGCTGACTCTCGACTCCTGTCTTCTGAGGGTGGACTCTGCCTCTGACCACTGGGTCTGGCTGCCCCATGGCTGACTTTTTACAATTCCTCCAATGCCTTTTTCTGCTCTCCAGCCCTGCTCTCCCAGCAAGACACACCAATCTCCTGGCTCCCAGAGTCCTGGTTGCTGCTATTCAAGGGTTCAAGGGTAGTGCTTGTATTGCCCCTCCCCCACCACAGCTGCTTTTCCTATGGTAATCTCCCTAGCGCAGAGGAGAAATCTGCTTTTCTCTTAGAATCAGTCCTGGCAGCAATTCAGGAAGTCATAGAAGGAACGGTCTGCTAAGCTCCCTCTGCAATGCCACTGTCAGAGACCATTCCTAGTGGGTGCCAAGTGACTGTGCAGGAAGCTCCTTGAGAGACTCCTTGGGGCAGGGTAGTCGTGTTTGACGGTGACCTCTGAAAGCCATGCAAAGAGTGCAGCATTGAAGAGACTCTCCTGCTCTAACAAAGGGCTTCTGTTCTCCTACTTAGTCAGTCAGTGAGGCCAGTTTGCAGAATGTGGAAGAGCTGTTTTGTGATGAGTTGGAGGATTCACCATATAAGTGGCAACAGCTGCAGATCCTGGAGTCCCCGTGGTAGAGTTACCATGCTGTCATGGTATAATCCCCCACTCTGAACCTTAGCGTCCAAAAGATGGGGTACCAGCATGAATTCCTCTAAGCTCAATTACCAGCTTAGTACTTGTAGCGCTGCCACCAACCAGGAATTCCAGTGCCTGGTACACTCTGGTCCCCCCAAAACCTTGCCCGGGGACCCCCAAGACCCAGTCCCTCTGGATCTTAACACAAGGAAAATAAACCCTTTCCCTCACCATTGCCTCTCCCAGACTTCCCCTCCCTGGGTTACCCTGGAAGATCACTGTGATTCAAACTCCTTGAATCTTAAAACAGAGAGGAAAATTCACCTTCTCCCCTCCTTCTCTCTCCCCCTCCCAGACTCTCCCTGAGAGGGAAAGTAATCCTAACACAGAGAGAAATTTACCTTTCTCTCCCCCTTCCCTCCTTTCTCCCCACCAGTTCCCTGGTGGATCCAGACCCAGTCCCCTGGGGTCTCACCAGAATAAAAAAAAATCAGGTTCTTAAACAAGAAAAGCTTTTAATTAAAGAAAGAAAAAACAGTAAAGATTATCTTTGCAAATTTAAGATGGACTATGTTACAGGGTCTTTCAGCTATAGACACTGGGAATACCCTCCCAGCCTCAGTATACAGGTACAAATTAAATCCTTTCAGCAAAATACACATTTGAACTCCTTCCAGCCAAATACACATTTGCAAATAAAGAAAACAAACATAAGCCTAACTCACCTTATCACCTAGTACTTACTATTTTGAATGTATAAGAAACTGTATCAGGGAGATTAGAGAGTAACCTGGTTGCACATCTGGTCACTCTCAGAACCCAGCGAGAACAACAACCAAACACTAACAGCACACACAAAAACTTCTCTCCCTCAAGGTTTAAAAGTATCCTATCCCTTGATTGGTCCTTTGGTCAGGTGACAGCTGGGCTCACTGATCTTGTTAACCCTTTACAGGCAAAAGAGATATGAAGTACTTCTGTTCTATTAACTCTTACTTATCTGTTTATGACACATGCATCTAGATTTTCCTGGACATGTGTGGCTTTTTGGTTTTAAAATAGCCATCCGGGAGGAATTTTTAAAAATCTAAAACTTCCCGGGATTTCCCTCCCAATGCAAAGCATAATGCAGCTGACACGGCAGCCAGGCTGGATTGAGCTGCTCGTATCCAGGCCTCCAGCAGCCAGATCTCCTCACCTGCTCCCCTCTTTCCCCTGCAGCCTCAGCACACTGCTCCGGCAGTGCTCTGGGGAGGTGGGGCTGCACGCTCTGTGAGGGAGCGCGGCACCGTGTCTGGCTCCACACGCCAGACACACTGCTCTGAGCAGCATGGTAAGGAGGGTGGGGGGTTGGAGAAAGGGCATGGGGTCCCAGACAGTCAGAAGACAGGGAGCATGGGGGGTTGGATGGTCAGGGGTTCTGGGGGGAGCCTGTCAGGGGACAGGGCTGTGGAGAGGGGTCCGGGCAGTCAGGGGACAGGGAGCAGGGGGGTTGGATGGGTCAGGGATTCGACAGGGCAGTCAGGGGCAGGGAGAAGGTGGGGTTAAATGGGTTGCGGGTTCTGGGGTGGCAGTCAGGGGACAGGGAGAGGTTGGATAGCTGTGGGAGACCCAGGGGTCTGTTGGGGCGGAGGTGTGGCTAGGGGTCGGGGCAGTCAGGGGACGGTAGGGGGTGGAGTTCTAGGGGAGCAGTTAGGGTAAGGGGTAGTCAGGGACAACAAGAAGGGAGGCATAGATAGGGGGTGGGATCCCGGGAGGTGGTTAGAGGCAAGGGTCCCAGGAGGGGGCAATCAGGGAACAAGGAGCAGGGAGGGTTGGATGGGTTGGGGGTTCTGTGGGGGACAGTCAGTGGGCAGGAAATGGGAGGGTGTGGATAGGGGGCAGGGCTACCACTTCCCCCCCATGGAGTGTTCTGTTTTTTGAAAGTTCCAATATGGTAACCCTACCCTATGGGCCAAGCCTCCACTCCTGACAGCTCAGGCTAGCCTCCCCCGTTCTCAGTGAGTCTTTGGCTTTAGCTGCTTGGCCTGCCTGCCGAGACAGAGGACTCGTGTATTTCCATCAGGCTGCTCAGTTGCAAATGCAGCCATCCAAAGAAGTGAAGAATGGAAATGAAAGAGCAAAGCTGGACTGTGCGCTGAGCTGCTGCAATCAAGTGAGCAGAGCCTGGGAGAGAAGGGGGGAAGCTCGAAGGGGCTGGTGGCTGTAGGGAGCCAGGGGAGGAGAAATAAATAGTTAATGAGGAATCCCACGGGCTTTGTCTTGTGCGGTGAAGAATTTAAAATGGGTCTATTTACTATCACATTAAAGTTGAAAACAGTTGTGTATGACTGAAGGGCAGGTCTATAAAGGGAAGAGGTCACTATAGGAGCTTCAAGTCTCAGATTTTGTCCCTATTGCCTGCTTCGACCAGCTGATCTCAACCCAACACATGCCTCAGGTGGGAGCAGTGGTGAGCTCTTTTCCTCTTTTTCTGAATTAGCCACCAGAATAGGGGCAGGATACATGTGGCCAAGGAACTAGAGAGGCATGGGGGTCACTTGCAGAGTTGCCTGTTAATGCAGCTCTTATGGGGGGAGCACAGTAGGGGATGTTCACTCAAGGGCACCATTTCAAATGTTGGTGGTGGCGGGGAGGGTAATTGAACCAGGATTCCAGGGGCTACTTCAGCACCTGAAAACTGGAGTGTTTTGGCAGATAACTTAGCAATTAGCTGACAGGAGCCCTGTATCTAATTCCTTCATAAAAGAAAGAAAATTAAATCAATATTAGACCAACTGAGCTCTAATACTAAAGTGGTCTGACATCTTGTGGAAAATCACTTTAGGGACACTGATTAAAATGTTAATGTATTTTCTTACTTAGTTACTAACTCTGTAGAGAGAGAGACCTTGCCAGGACTCCTGGGTTCTATCCCAGCCCTAGGAGAGGAATGGGGTCTAGTAGGTTACAGTGGGGGGCAGATACAGCTCAGTTATATATAGGAACATCAGAATGGCCAGAGTGGTCAGATCAATATTCCATATAGTCCAGAATCCTGTTTTCAGACAGTACCAATACTGGGTGCTTCAGAGGGAATGAACAAAACACGCAATCACCGAGTCATCCAATTCTAGCTTCTGTCAAACAGAGGCGAGGGACATGCAGAACATGGTGTTCCATCCCTGCCCATCCTGGCTAATAGCCATTGATGGATCTATTCTCCAGGACCTTATCTAGTTCTTCTTTGAACCCTCTTACAGTTTTGGCCTTCACAACATCCCCTGGCAAAGACTTCCATGGCTTGATTGTGAGGAAATACCTTCTTTTGCATGTTTGAAATCTGCTGCCTATTAATTTCATTGGGTCACCCTTAGTTCTTCTGTTAGATGAATGAGTAACTAACATTTCCTAATTACTTTCTCCACACATTTCATGATTTCATAGACCTCTATCATATCCCCCCTTAGTCGTATCCTTTCTAATATGAAAAGTCCCAGTCTTTTTAATCTCTCCTCATACAAAAGCTCATCATACGCCTAATCATTTCTGTTGCCCTTCTCTGTACTTTTTTGAGACAGGGTGACCAGATCTTCATGCAGTATTCAAGATGTGGGTGTACCATGGATTTCTATAGGGGCAATATGATATTTTCTGACTTATTATCTATCCCTTTCCTAATAATTCCCAACATGTTGTTCCTTTTTTTTTATTATTACCACTGCACATTAAGCAGATGTTTTCACAGAACTATCCACAATGACTCCAAGATCCCTTTCTTGGCAGCTAACAGCTAATTTAGATCCTGTCATTTTGTATGTATCATTGGGACTACATTTTTCCATTTGCATGACTTCATATTTATCAACACTGAATTTCATTTGCCATTGTGTTGCCCTGTCACGCAGTTTTGTGAGATCCCTTTGTAACTCTTTGCAGGCAGTTTTGGACTTAACTATCTTGAGTAATTTCATATCATCTGCAAATATTGCCACCTCACTCTTTATCCCTTTCTCCGGACCATTGCTGAGTATGCTGAACAGCAGTGGTCCCCATAGAGACCTTTAGGAGACACCACTCTTTACCTCTCTCCATTCTAAAACCAGACTATTCTTTCCCTTTGTTTCATGTCTTTTAACTGGTGTGCCTGGCAATGCTTTCAGGATCATGCAATGATCCTTAATTTAATTGAATGACAAGGCTTTTGTTATCTTAATCACCCTGCCTCTGTTTATAAACAAACTCCCAGGCCCAAATGGGGAAGCTGGGAGCAGAACAGAACTTACCACATTCAAGCTGTGCTGAAGCTAGGGGCTTCATCTGGGCCCAGGGCATGCCAAGTGTTTTAACAAAGAATCAGGGAAAGGATCACTTGGAGTTTCTATTCCCCTGCCCCCCAAATATCCCTAAGCCCTTACATCTCCTTTCCTGGGGAGGCTTGAGAAGAATATCTTAACCAATTGGTTACAAAGTGATCAAAGACCCCAAACCCTGGGGCGTAGGACAATGGAAAAATCTGTCAGGTTCTTAAAAGAAGGATTTTATTTCAAAACAAAAAGGTAAATATTACCTCTGTAAAATCAGGATGGAAGATAACTTTACAGGGTAACAAAAGATGCAAAAACACAGCAGAATTTCCTCTAGGCTTAGTTTCAAAGTAACAAAAAACAGGAATAAACCTCCCTCCAGCCAAGGAAAAATTTACAAGCAAAACCAAAAGCGAATCTAACATGCCTTGCTTGGCTTTTACTTACAATATTTGCAATGTGAGAGACTTTTTAGGGTGGAATATAGGAGGAGTTTTCTGATCCGATGCTTCTCTGCTTCCCAAGAGAAAACACACACACAAAAACCACAAAACAAAACCTCTCTCCACCCCCTCCCCCCTGCTACCCCTGATTTGAAAGTATCTTTTGTCCTGACTGTTTCTTTTGGTCAGGTGCCAAGCAGGTTATTTGAGCTTCTTAACCCCTTACAGGTAAGGAGGAATTCTAGGCTACCCTTAGCTGTATGGTTATGACACGCTCACACCCCAACCCTCTGACCTAGCACTGAGACCCCTCCCACACCCCAAACCCCACAGCACCAACCCCAGCCCAGAGTCCTCACAGTTTTAAATTATTTAAAAAATATATAGTAACTCTTTGCTTAACATTGTAGTTATGTTCCTGAAAAAATGCTTCTTTAAGTGAAACGATGTTCAGCAAATCCAATTTCCCCTTAAGAATTTATGTAAATAGAGTGGGTGGGGTAGGTTCCAGGGAATTTTTTTTGCCAGACAAAAGACTATAAACACACAATTTCATACTGTACACAGAAATGATGATTGTGAAGCTAGGTTGAGGTGGTGGAGTCAGAGAGTGGGATCTTTCCCAGGGAATGCCTTACTGCTAAATGATGAACTAGCACTCGCCTGAACCCTCAAGCATTAACACATTGTTGTTAATGCAGCCTCACACTCTATAAGGCAACATGAATGGGGTGGGGGGAAGACAGCATAGCAGAGAGAGACAGAGACACACACCCAATGTGTGAGAGGGAGACTTTAAGACAGCAGCTGTTCCCCCCATTCTCAGCCCTGCCATGAGTCCCCCTGTTCTGTGGAGATGGGGGGGCAGGAACGGAGGAGGGGACACCCTCAAAACAGCACCCCTCTTCCCCTACCACCCCCCTAAACAGCAATCAGGAGGTTCAAGGGAGCAGATCCAAGGCAGAGGGCAGGAGCAGCACATGGCAGTGGGTTGGAGGAACACCTGAACAATCGATAGTCAGTTGATAGTCTGCTGGGTGGCTCCCGCACAGGGAATGTGGGGGAGCTGATGAGGGGCTGCCAGTCCACTCTGGTTCCAAGCCCCCACCAGTAGCGCTCCAATGGGCTGCTCATTCTGCAAGCAGTGGAAAGAGCAGGTGGCTGCCAAACAACACTAGAAGGCAGCATGGCGCAACTTGAAACAAGCATGTTCTCTAATTCAGAGGTTCTCAGACTGTGGTCCAGCTCCATTCAGGTGGTCCGTGGAATGTTCCCTCTAAGGTGAACTCCTGGGCGGCCGCACATGAGAGAATGAAGGTCCACCCACCTAATGAGTGGAGCCGTGCAAGCGTGGCTTCCCTAATTAGATGCTTGGACCCTGGAAAAGATGCACGTCAGGTGAGATGGTGGCCTTGGGGGCAATAGAAGGTAGATGTGAGCATGCTGAGTACAAACCTGGGGTGAGGGGGCAGAGGATGTGTGAGAAGTGGGGGTGGGGGGAATCTGGGATGTGCAGGGCTACGGCGGCCAGAGAAAGAGCCTCCAGGGCTACGGCTGCTGGGAAGAGACCCCCTTTCTTCCCAGCTTCAGCTCTGTGGCTGCTCTGGCATGGGAAAGCTCCCCCGCTCTGTCCTTTCCAGCACGGACTCAGGGGCTGCTGCAGTGGTGGAGAGAGGGCATATCCATCACATTAGAAAGATTAAGACTACGGATATTAAAATATGAGTTGTGTGTTTTTATGTGTAGAACAAAGAAGTTAATTATTATTAAGGGTGTTTTTATATAGCACTGTGATGAAGTGGGATGGTTCTTAATGTTTTCTCTGAATCCTTTGTGTGTGCCTCAGTTTCTCCTACACATTTCTTAAGTATCTTGGTGTGGGGGATAAAGGGGTTTGACTGTTGCAGAGCATTAGAGGGCCTGTGTGATGCCTTCAGCACAAAGACTGGCCAACTCCCTGTCGCCTGACAAATAATGGCCTGGGCCTCTCCCCTGCAAGGTGCCAACTGAAGGTGTTGGAGAACAAAGAGATCAGGTGACCTCCTGGTGCGAGAAAGAGACAAAAGTCAGAGGAGGAGCTGGAGCACATGACTTCTGAGGAGAGGCTGAGGGAAGTGGGATTGTTTAGTCTGCAGAAGAGATGAATGAGGGAGGATTTGATAGTTGCTTTCAACTACCTGAAAGGGGGTTCCAAAGAGGATGGATCTAGACTGTTCTCAGTGGTACCAGATGAGAGAACAAGGAGTAATGGTCTCAAGTTGCAGTGGGTGAGGTTTAGGTTGGATATTAGGAAAAACTTTTTCACTTGGAGGGTGGTGAAGCACTGGAATGGGTTCCCTAGGGAGGTGGTGGAATCTCCTTCGTTAGAAGTTTTTAAGGTCAGGCTCGCCAAAGCCCTGGCTGGGATGATTTAGTTGGGAATTGGTCCTGCTTTGAGCAGGGGGTTGGACTAGATACCTCCTGTGTCCCTTCCAACCCTGATAGTCTATGATTCTATGACTTCTGTGGGGGTAGACATGCTGGACAGCGCCAAGGATTGAGGAGACAACGAGGTGTGAGCCCAGGGTGCAGAGAGAGCTGTGGGAGAGTCTGTGTGTCTGTAACACTTCCCTGTCCACTCCCACAGATGGAGTCCAAGAGAGATAGGAAGGAGAGGACGAGAGCCCCAATACTAAAGAAAAAGAAGGTGCATCCTAGCTGGACCTGGGGCTCTGTGGGGTTAAGACCAGTGGAAGGGACAAGAGTCTCTTGTGCAGAGTGACTATGTTGGGTGCAGGAGCAGTGAGGTGCTTTCCAATTGTAGCTGTGACAATATCATGCAAAGGGGGTTCAGGATAGAGCCCTAGGGTGTGGGTGATGCGAGAAGGAGAGCCTAGCCATCACGACAGATTGTGATGATCACTTTTGTTTTTCCTTCTTGTGTTGTGTTTGGCACCAAGGGGAAAGAAATGTGTGATGGGGGTGGAAGAGGGAGGGGAAGAGGGGAAAGAGTCCAGCCCAGTGGTGAGATGGAAAAGGAGAGAGAGCAGAAGCGTTGTTGATTCCAGGCAAGACCTGTTCAGCTGGGAGTGGAGCAGCTGTCACTGTCTGTGAGATAAGTGTCTGGTCTGGCGAGGGCTCTGGTCATGGCCCCCCTGGCTCCAGACAGGGACTTTCCATTAGCTGGGTGTGGGTTTCTTTAGAAAAAACCAAAAACCAAAAAAAGAGTGTCCTGACTAGCTGTGGATTCGAGGGAGATGATGTTGCCATTTGCATCTCTCTGGCCAGCAGTGGTCTGCTGCCTAGGAGAAGGTTAGATCCATGAGAGTGACTTCCTGTTCTGAGTTTCATTCCTTCCTCCTAGGGGTCTCTCTTGCTCTGTCATGTTCAGTTGCCTGCACCCTCTTCCTCTGCCCCTCCCCACGCCCCCAGTCTCCTATGGGCTAGACTGGGTCTATTTGCCTATGGACAGGGTCTCTACCATACTGGGAAGGATGCGTCCTGCCTTCCAGGCTAAGGGGGTTGCTCCTCCCACTTCTGTCTTTCTAGAGAGTTTGGGGAGCCTTCACAGCTGTAACTGGGTCACAGCCTGAGTGGCCAGTCATTTTTCTGGGGCTGTGGGGTCTGAGACTGAGAGGGGTGGGCTCGCGGCCATGGCTTTGGGCACAGGAGAAGTGAGGCTGGGATTAGAGATACGTGGAACTGCCCTTACCACCCCCTAGCTCCATTACTGCATCACCCAAAAGCCTCACTCAGGGTCCACGCCCAGTACTGGGTTTCCGATGGTGCCACTGGTACCATAGTGCTGGGCCCAGGCTCCGAAGGGGCCCTGGCCTGGCCCCCTCCACTTGCGATGCACCCTGAGGTCCCCCTGCCCACTGGCTCCTCTCCCCTCTACCCCCTTGCCCCTGTCCACTGCTCGCTCCTTTCAGCTGGCCAGGCCCAGGGCTCCTCTCCGCCCCCTGCCCCCACCCAATGCAGCTGCTCGCTCCTCTCGGCCGGCCAGGAAGTTTTTCCTAATGTCCAACCTAAACCTCCTTTATGGCACTTTAAGCATCTTGCTTCTTGTCCTGTCCTCAGAGGTTAAGAGGAACAATTTGAATCCCTCCTCGTAACAAAGTTTTTTGTACTTGAAAACTGGTGTTATGTTGCCTCTCAGTCTTCTCTTCTCCAGACTAAACAAACCCATTTTTTTCAATCTTCACTCAAAGCTCATGTTTTCTAGACCTTTAATCATTTCTGTTGCTCTTCTCTGGACTTTCGCCAATTTGTTTACATCTTTCCTGCAATGTGGCACCCAGAACTGGATACAATGCTCCAGTTGAGGCCTAATCAGCGCAGACTAGAGTGGAAGAATTACTTCTCGTGTCTTGCTTACAATAGTCCTGCTAATACATCCCAGAATAATGTTCCCTTTTTTTCTGTTAAGTCATATTTAGCTTGTGATCCACTATGACCCCTCGAGATCTCTTTCTGCAGTGCTCCTTCCTAGGCAGTTATTTCCCATTCTGTATTTGTGCAACTGATTGTTCCTTCCTAAGTGAAGGACTTTGCATTTGTCCTTATTGAATTTCATCTTGTTTACTTCAGAGCATTTCTCCAGTTTGTCCAGATCATTTTGAAGTTTAACCTTATCCTCCATAGCACTTGCAACCCCTCCCAGCTTGGTATCGTCCACAGGCGTTTTAAGTGCACTGTCTATGCCATGGTCTAAATAATTGATGAAAATATTGCTGTAGCATCTCCCCAGGGCTTTATCTCCCCTCAACCAAGTCGGGCCCCGTGGCACCATGGGAGAGGTGGTATCCACTGCCTCCATCTCCCATTACCACTGGGAGGCCCATGGCACCATGGGAGTGATCGTGTCTCCTGCCTCCGTTTCATATCAGCCACTGCCAGGCCCGGCCCAGACTTCCCATTTCCGGTGCAAGTCCGGAAGCAGAAGTTGCCATGACGTGGTGCCGGGAAGGGTGGGGCTGGTGTCAGGAGAAAGCAGGAGGAGTAGGTGGGGCCCGTGCTACCGTTGGGAGGTGCCGCCCTTACTGTGAACGGGCCCCGCTGTTATGGGAGATGTCGTCTCCCTGCCCTGCCATGCTCTGCACCTGCCCCTACCCCTGCCCCTACCCCTGCTTGTCACGGGATGTGCAGGCTTCAGCCTGCGGAGCTGCAGCAGGGAACTTTGGATGCGAGATTTAAATGGAGTTTTAGTGGCATTATTTTTTCGTTTAAAAACAGAACAAAACAAACCTAATTTATCTCAAACCTACAAACAGGATTTTACAAACCATGAGTGTGGTTTAGGTCCTTAAAACCTTGCATAATTACACACAAATATTTACACACACAAATTCTTTTTTTGCCTAATATCCCTTGCACTGCTCTAATTATTTTTTATAGTACTGTAATTGAACGCGGTCAAGTTAACTTCCAATAGAAACCTCATATATATATATAGTGATTTTGATTACAAACATTTCTGTGGGGAAAATCACCAGCGAAATCATGCTGCCTGAGCATTGTGAGATTTTCCCAGGGCCCCCCAAGTTGCCTGAGGCCCCTGGGTATGGGCCCCCTGTGCGTTTATCTGCCACTGCAATGGCTGCAGGACTCAGGATTCTGCTTCCCAGCATGCCTGGAATGCCAGGCGGAGACGGAACACGCAGGGAGTTATCACTACAGCCAGTCAGAAGCCAGCGCTCGGAGACAAAGGGATTGGTTTACATTCGGTTGTTGGCTGTTGGTGGAGTGGAGCGGAGGGAGCCAATCAATAGCCAGCGCTCGGAGACAAAGGGGTTGGCTTACATTCGGTTGTTGGCTGTTGGTGGGGTGAAATGGAGGGAGCCAATCAGAAGCCAGCACTCAGAGACAAAGGGGTCGTTTTACATTCAGTTGTTGGCTGTTGATGGAGTGGAGCCGAGGGAGACGCGTCACAGACTGGGAGGTGCCCACTGACACTGAGACCGAAGACCCGGTAAGAATCCCCACGTTTGCTTGTTTTCCTTGTGAATTTCAAACCAGCCAAGGAGCACAGGGCAGCATCAGCTCCTAGAGAACAGATACTCAACTCTCATTCTGCTGCGCAGGGGCTGGGAGAGAGCTGGTTGTGGGGGGTCGGGCCCCTTTCAAATGATGTGATTGTTGATGGGTTACTAGTCTAGTTGCTCCTGTTCTTTCCTTAGCCCCAGGCATTTCTTTCCTCTGCCCAATAAGCTCCCTCACTTGTTGTGTTGTTACTGGAGATTGTGATAGATTTGTACCCTTGTGCCTGGACGACAATCCTTGTCTGTTATTGGGCACTAAACACTTCCCCAGGGCACAGCAGCCCTTGTGACTCAGGCGCTAGGAGGGGCCCCCTGGGGTGGAGTCAGCAGGGGCCAAGAGAGTCCTGCACTTTGGACGGAAGAATCTCATGCACCGCTACAGGCTGGGGACCGACTGGCTAAGCAGCACTTCTGCAAAAAAGGACCTGGGGATTACAGTGGACAAGAAGCTGGATATGAATCAGCGGTGTGCTCTTGTTGCCAAGAAGGCTAACAGTATATTGGGCTGCATTAGCAGGACCATTGTGGGTGGAAAAACAACATCGCTTGCCTCATAACCTATGTCATGCAGAACGCAATGCCATCCACAGCCTCAGAAACCACCCAGACATTATCATCAAAGAGGCTGATAAAGGATGTGCTGTTGTCATCATGGACAGGTCTGACTACCAAAAGGAGGCTGCCAGACAACTCTCCAACACCAAATTCCACAGGCCACTTCCCTCAGATCCCACTGAGGAATACACTAAGAAACTGCAGCATCTACTCAGGACACTCCTTACACTAACACCAGAAGAAATCAACATACTCTTAGAGCCCCGACCAGGGCTATTCTATCTACTACCCAAGATCCACAAACCCAGAAATCCTGGATGCCCCATCATCTCGGGCATTGGCACTCTCACTGAAGGACTGTCTGGATATGTGGACTCTCTACTCAGACCCTATGCCACCAGCACTCCCAGTTATCTCCGTGACACCACTGATTTCCTGAGGAAACTACAATGCATTGGTGACCTTCCAGAAAACACCATCCTAGCCACCATGGATGTAGAGGCTCTCTACACGAACATCCCACACACAGATGGAATACAAGCTGTCAGGAACAGTATCCCTGATGATGCCACAGCACAACTGGCTACTGAACTCTGTGCCTTTATCCTCACACACAACTATTTCAAATTTGAGGACAATATATATCTCCAGAGCAGTGGCACTGCTATGGGCACCCGCATGGCCCCACAATATGCCAATATTTTTATGGCTGACCTGGAACAACGCTTCCTCAGCTCTCGTCCACTCACGCCCCTTCTCTACCTACGCTACATTGATGACATCTTCATCATCTGGACCCATGGGAAGGAGTCTCTGGAAAAATTCCACCACGATTTCAACAGCTTCCACCCCACCATCAACCTCAGCCTGGACCAAACTGCACAGGAGGTCCACTTCCTAGACACCACGGTGCAAATAAGTGATGGTCACATTACCACCACCCTATACAAAAAACCTACCGACCGCTATGCCTACCTTCATGCCTCCAGCTTCCATCCCGGGCACATCACACGATCCATTGTCTACAGCCAAGCACTGAGGTACAACCGCATCTGCTCTAACCCCTCAGACAGAGACCAACACCTACAAAATCTCCACCAAGCATTCTCAAAACTACAATACCCGCATGAGGAAATAAGGAAACAGATCAACAGAGCCAGACGTGTACCCAGAAGCCTCCTACTGCAAGACAAACCCAAGAAAGAAATCAACAGGACTCCACTGGCCATCACATACAGTCCCCAGCTAAAACCCCTCCAACGCATCATCAGGGATCTACAACCCATCCTAGACAATGATCCCACACTTTCACAAGCCTTAGGTGGCAGGCCAGTCCTCGCCCACAGGCAACCTGCCAACCTGAAACATATTCTCACCAGTAACTGCACACTGCACCATAGTAACTCTAGCTCAGGAACCAGTCCATGCAACAAACCTCGATGCCAACTCTGCCCACATATCTACACCAGTGACACCATCATAGGACCTAACCAGATCAGCCACACCATCACCGGTTCATTCACTTGCATGTCCACCAATGTAATATACGCCATCATATGCCAGCAATGCCCCTCTGCTTTGTACATCAGCCAAACTGGACAGTCGCTACGGAAAAAGATAAACGGACACAAATCAGATATTAGGAATGGCAATATACAAAAACTAGCAGGAGAACACTTCAACCTCCCTGGCCACACTATAGTAGACCTTAAGGTGGCCATCCTACAGCAGAAAAACTTCAGGACCAGACTTCAAAGAGAAACTGCTGAGCTTCAGTTCATCTGCAAATTTGACACCATCAGCTCAGGATTAAACAAAGACTGTGAATGGCTTGCCAATTACAAAACCAGTTTCTCCTCCCTTGGTTTTCACACCTCAACTGCTAGAACAGGGCCTCATCCTCTCTGATTGAACTACCTCATTGTCTCTAGCTTGCCTGCATATATATACCTGCCCCTGGAAATTTCCACTACACGCATCTGACGAAGTGGGTATTCACCCACGAAAGCTCATGTTCCAAAACATCTGTTAGTCTATAAGGTGCCACAGGATTCTTTGCTGTTTATATATATATATATATATATACACACACACAGAGTATAAATTTTAAACACACAGTTTCATACTGTACACAGAAATGATGATTGTGAAGCTTGGTTGAGCTAGTGGAGTCAGAGGGTGGGATCTTTCCCAGGGAATACCTAACCGCACTCGGCTGAGCCCTCAAGTATTAACACATTGTTATTAATGCAGCCTCACACTCTATAAGGCAACATGAATGGGGTTCTAAGGTGCCACAAGGTCTCCTCATTGTTTTTGCTGATACAGACTAATACAGCTGCTCCTCTGAAACAGAATACAAAGTGTACAGTGCTTACTATATATTATTATGTTTGACTACCAATATTTACACTGCAAAAAAGATTTAAAAAATAGTATTTTTCAATTCACCTCATACAAGTACTGTACTGCAATCTCTTATCATGAAAGTGAAACTTACAAACTTAGACACTTTTTGTTACATAACTGCACTCGTAAACGAACCAATGTAAAATTTTAGAGCCCACAAGTCCACTCAGTCTTACTCCTTGTTCAGCCAATCGCAATGATAAACAAGTCTGTTTAAATTTGCAGGAGATAATGCTGCCCACTTCTCATGGAGGATATCACTGAAAGTGAGAAGAGACATTTGTGTGGTACTACGGTAGCCGGCTTTGCAAGGAATTTACATGCCAGTTATGCTAAACATTTGTATGCCCCATCAGGCTTCAACTTGTAGATCGTTTTTCTGTACAGTGCAAATATTTGTAATCCAACATAATAATTAGGGCTATCAATTAATTGCAATTAATGCATGTGATTAACTCAAACCAAATTACTGCATTATATTTTGTAATAAGAATTAATAGCACACCAGGGCACCATGCTCAGGGGGGCACCACTGTGTGCCTCGGGGCAAGGGATCCCATCCTCCCACCACGCTGCTCCACTGCTGCTCCCACCTCCTGGACCCCGCCCCCAAGGAGCTGCCCCTGGCCAAGCTGCCTGCCCACGGTCTGCTGCGCAGAGGCGGGGTAGGATTTGGGAGCTGATGTCAGGGTGTCCTCGATCTGGTAGCTGCTGAGCGGGGGTTGAGGAACAGGGGGTACCTGTCTGCTGTTGCCAGTGGCTCAGGAGTGAAGCCTGGACACCTGGGTTATCTGCCTTCTCAGGCCAGGGAGGGAGTGTGGCCTGGGGCTACATGACGATGACGCCTGTCCAGACTGACTACAGGTCTCTGTCACTGACCCTATTGCTCTAAAGAGATGAGATTCCCTGGGGGTCCCTACACTGGGGGAGCTTTGGGAGCAGCCTACATGGTAAGCCCTGCCAGTGTGTGCAGATCCCAGTCCAGGTGTCCCCCAGGGGGCATGGGATGAGGGAGTCACCCAAGCTAGGGGGCAGACAGGCCCATTGGTGAGAGGCTGTGTTGCCCCAGACTCACGGCTGCTCCCTGCTCAGTTCCAGGATGGATGTGCTGAGAAGGTATCTGAGGAGGAGGGCTCTACAGGTGGCCCCGGAGCCAGAGGGGGGCAGCTGCCAGCGTCCTCAGACAGAGAGCGGCCTCTCCATCCCCATGGCATGGGAAGCAGGCTCCAGCCACCCCAGGAGATGGTCCTGCTCGGCCTTGCTTACCAGGAGGAAACCAGTCCCCAGGGCTGGTGCCCAGCGGAGAGAGACAACATCCAGGCCGAGATGGAGGTGGCCCAAATTCAGTCTGGACAGGCAGGACTCAGCCCACGGGAGGAGTCAGGCAACGCAGTTCTGGGTTTGCTTCTGCTGGAAGGCCAGCCCTCAGCCCAGCCACATGGGCCAGCAGGAGGCATCCCCAGGGCAGGAGCTGGGGGATCATTGCCCTAGCAGCTCAACTGGTGCCGGAGGGGAGAGCAGCCACTCTCTGGAGGCTCCCTGCAACACGGAGGCTGAGTGCTCCTCCAGTGCAGGTGAGGAGACCCCCTGGGCATGGAGAGGAGCAAGGGGCCATTAACACCCAGTCACTCTGTCGCAGTCATTGGGGGTATCCCAGCCCAGGGGTCTTGCCTGAGCCACGTGAGCCCAATGACATCATCGGCAGTCACAGAGCCACCCCCTGCAGTGGGGCATGGGGGGAGCTGCTGGGAAGTGGGTCCCTCATGCTTAGGGGCAACTCCGAGGGAGGATGGGACAGTGAAGGGCCCCATCTGCCGTGGAGCCATAGGGCTGAGGGTCTGTGGGAGGGGCAGTGTGGGGATCTCTCTGCCATGGGGCTCTGGGGCTGAGGGGTCTGTGGTAGGGGCAGTGTGGGGATCTCTCTGCCATGGGGCTCTGGGGCTGATGGGGTCTGTGGGAGGGGCAGTGTGGGGATCTCTCTCCCATGGGGCTCTGGGGCTGAGGGGTCTGTGGTAGGGGCAGTGTGGGGATCTCTCTCCCATGGGGCTCTGGGGCTGAGGGGTCTGCGGGAGGGGCAGTGTGGGGATCTCTCTGCCTTTGGATGCTTACATGGGAGGGGGAAACATTAAATCTGCTCTCCCCATCCCTTCACACCCCTGTCCTTCCTCTTCCCCCCTCCCCAGCAAGAGTCACCCACTGCCTTTGTCTCTCTGATGCAGAGACCCCCACGGACCACTCAGAGAAGGACCTTGCCCCTGAGGAAAAGGCAGAGGAGGATGAAGACCCAGACAGAGAAGGAGAGGAAGAGGAGGAAGAGCTAGAGACAGAGGAGGAGGAGAAGCAGGAAGAGCAAATCCTGATCACTGAAAAAGAGGAGGAGGTGGAGGAGCTAGTGATAAAAGAGAAGGAGAACATGACCACAGAGGAGGAGAAAGACCTGGACACAGAGGAGAAGGGGGAGGAGGAAATATCTATAGAAGAGGACAAGGAGGAGGATGAGAACCTGTCTGCAGAAAAGGAAGAAGAGGAGGAAGAGGAGCAGGAGAACGTGTCTGCAGAAGGGGAAGAAGAGGAGGAGGAGGAAGAGGGGAATGTGTCTGAAGAGGAGGAAAAGGAAAACCTGACTGCAGAAGAGGAGGAGGAGGAGGAAGAGAACTTGTCAGCAGAAGAGGAGGAGGAGGACCTCTGCATAGAAGAGGAAGAGGACTTGACCACTGAGAAGGAGGAGGAAGAAGAAGGTAAAGGAAGAGGAAGAGAAGGACGTGGCCCTGGAGGAGGAACACCTGATCATGGAGCAAAAGGAAGGACAGAAGGACCTGGCTATGGAGCAGGAAGAGGAGCACCTGCCTGTGGAGGAGGAGGAAGAGGAGGAGGACCTGTCTCCAGAGGAGAAAGAGGAGGACCTGGCCATGGAGAAGGACCAGGCCACAGAGGAGGACAAGGAGGATCAGGGTCAGGAGGAGGAGAAGGAAGCGGACCCGGCAATGGAGGAGGATGAGGATGTGGCCATGCAGGAGAAGGAAGAGGAGGTACTGGCTATGGAGGAAAAGGAAGTGGAGGAGGATTGGGAAGTGACCACAGAGAAGGAGCAGGAGGAAGAGGACCTGGTCACAAAGAGGAGGAGGAGGAGAAGGATGTGGCCATGCAGGGGGAAGAAGAAGAGGCGGAAGAGGAGGTAGAGGACCTGACTATAGACTAGGAGGACCCAGGAATGGAGGAGGACGAGGATGTGCCAATGCAGGGGGAAGAAGAAGAGAAGGAGGTGGACCTGGCAATGGAGGAGTAGGAGCAAGAGGACCTGGCCAGAGAGGAAGATGATGAGAAGGAGGAGAACCTAGCCACAGAGAGGGAGAGGGAGGACCTGGCCAGAGAGAAGGAAGTGGAGGAGGGGGAGGATCTGGCCATGGAAATGGAGCACGTGGTCATGGAGAAGAAAGCAGAAGAGGACAACTTGGATGAGGAGGAGGATGAGGAAGGCAAAGCCAAGACCTCCTCCACCTCCATGGCCAGTTCCCCTTTGGCCAGATGCATAATCCATTCCCATTGCCAGACTCTTGCCCGCGATGACAAGGAAGGAGCAAGAGAACCCCCGGGCTGCACAGTCGGGTGTCACGGGGACGTCTCTGGAAGCCATTGACAGAGTGTTCTGTTGAGGCCATTTTCCTTCTCTGACCCAGGGGTTCTCTGCTCCCAGAATCTCAGCCAGGGAGGCCACCCTGCAGAATATGGCCCCGCAGTTTGGTGATGGGTTGCAGGTGTCACCACGTAGGTGTACAGCCGCCATAGCACCTGCATTGACCAGGGACCAAAACCTGCAGCCCTCACAGTCCAGGCTGCCCCCAAGGATGGCAATGGAAATGTGCCTGGGTAACTAGCTGCTGGGCCAGGGCATATAGAGAGGACTCAGAGATGCAGCAAACTAGTGGGCAGAGAAGTGAAGGATGTAAGGGAAAGAGGAGTGCAAGGACATTGGGGGAGCTGCTGCAGTCAAGGGACCGCAGCCGGAAAAGAGAAGCTAGGTGGGTTAGACACACAAAGTCCTGCAACTTGGCAAGGGTTAGACTAGATGAACCTTGCCAGAGGCAGCGAGTTATATGGGCCTGTGGTGCCTGAGCTCCAGCAAATTCAGGGCTCTGAGGGGCCCGGCTCCACCGAGGTTCAGGGCAGGGTTTCTCCCCCAGCCCAACCTGCCACTCCCATGTGCCTCCCCCAGAGCATATCCCAGTCCTGCCTGCTGCCCCCACGTGCCTCCCACAGAGTGTCCCCCGGTCCTGCCTGCCACCCACGTGTGCCTCCCCCGACCATCCCTGCCTGCTCCCTGCATCTCCACACTGTGCTTTCTCACTGGCTGCTGCCACTGTGGGCTACAGGGGAGCGGAGCTGAGGGCAGGCTGAGGTGGCTGCTGTGCCTGCAGAGGTAGGAGGCACATGGCAGCCTCCCCTCCCCCATCAGGTGACTCCAAGTCGAATCTGAGGAGGGGGGCTTATCCCGGCTGGACCTCCTGAGCAGCAGCCTGTTGGGGCCTGGGTGAGTGTCTTGTCCCTGGGGGGAATCCTCCCCTCTGGCTTCCCACCCCAGCCCCAGGGCAGCCTTCCTGCTGCACCTCAAACTCCTCATCTCTGGCCCAGCCCCACACCCTGCACTCCCTCCTGTACCCAAACACCCTGTCCCAGCCCAGAGCCTGCACCCAGCACTCAAACCCCCTCTCACACCCAGCCCCCCAAGCCGCCTTCTACACCCCAATCCCGTCCCAGCCCAGACCCTGCACCCAGCCCCCAAACCCCCTCCTGCACCCCAATGCCCTGTCCCAGTCCAGAGCCTGCACCCAGCACTCAAACCCCCTCTCACACTCAGCCCCCCAAGCTCCCTCCTGCACCCCAACCCCCTGCACCCAGCCCCCAAACCTCCTTCTGCACCCCAACCCCCTGTCCCATGCCAGACTCTGCACCTAGCACCCAAATTCTCTCCTGCACCCCAACCTCGTCCCAGCCCAGACTCTGCAACCAGCCCCCAAACCCCCTCCTGCACCTCAACCCCCTGTCCCAGAGCTTGTACCCCATTCTGCACCCCAAACCCAAACCCCTGTCCCAGCCCAGACTCTGCCCCCAGAACCCAAACTCCCTCCCAGAGCGTACACCCCAAACCTCTTTCTTCACCCAAACACCCTCCCTGGACCTTGCAGTCCCTTCTAACCCGATGGGTCTATAATTCTTTGATTCTAGCATCTGTCACCTAAAAAGAAGGGCTGGCATGTCTGGATTTCCTCCGCATCCTCTGCAGTGAAGACAGAAGCAAGGAATTGATGTAGCTTTGCCGCAGTGGCCTGGTCTTCCTGGAGTGCTCCTTTAGCACTGACCACCTAGTGGCTTTGCTGACCCTTTGGCAGACTTCCTGCATCCCATGTACTTAAACAAGCTTTTGCTGTTAGTTGCTGTGCCTTGGCTAGTTGCTCTTCACATTCGTTTTTGGCCTCTGCCTTATACTTTTCATTTGACTTGCCAGAGTTTACGCTTCTTTGTCTTTTCCTCACTAGGATTTGACTTGCCAGTTTTGAAAGGTGCCTTTTTAATGATCTTACAAAGGCTTTAGCGGCTGCACCAGCGGGAGCCTCTCCTAAACAAGGCCTGTCATTTTACTTGCACCTGGCAACTACTCCAGCAAGCACTGGAGCTGTTTTGCTGCAAAAACAAGCTGGCCAGATGAGACCGATGACCTATGGTTCCAAAACTCTCAGTGAGGTGGAGGCGAGGTTTTCAGCTTGCAAACGTGAGGTATTCGCCCTGGTATGGTCCCTAACACGTTGGAAGTATCTAACTGGCACAGCTCTCATTGTGGTTAGGATATGCCATACTCCAGTAAAATATGTCATCTCTGGAAGAATTAATGAGGTCTGGGTATCCTCACCCCGGCTGGCGGGATGGACTCTAAGTCTGGTCAGTCGGGATATTCGTACTGAGAAGATCCCCCATACAGGAATCCTTCCTATGCTCCGATTACCACAGGAGATGAGCATGAATGTCCGTTGCCAGATCCTGATTTAGACTTACTATCTCCATTCTTCTTAGCAACATCCTGGGAAGAAGTATCAGGAAAAGGGTTAACACTCTGGGCAGTTGATGGGAGTGTTTGTCACCACGAAGGGCATCCTGTTGCAGGGTTTGCTGCAATCCAGGAGGGGACACCACAAGTGGTGCAGGGTACGATGAGGCTGTTGTCAGCACAAGCTGCATAATTAATTGTGGTCCTGGCAATATCGTCTGGGTTAGCACATGAGGAAAACATCTGTCTGTGTTCTGCATCTAGTTGAGTGGTTCAAGCCCTTGCTAGCTGGCTTCCCATCTGGAAGAAAAGAGGAATGAACACCACAGATGGGAAATCTGTCAAATATGCCTCTTATTTAAACCATGCTTGGCAGTTGGCTTCATCAAGAGAGGGTCATACCTACCTGTTGAAAGTAAAAGCCCATACGAAGGGGGTCGGTTCTGGCCATGCTTGACAATCAGGCCAATCAGCTAGCAAAACAAGCTGGTAGGTTAGGATCAGCTACATGGGATAAGACCCCCATTGCAGCTGCTGTAGTTAAGATGCCGTCTCCAGATGTGTCAGCAGGCCATGGCATCCCGACCCTGCAAAAACAGGTTAAAAATCTTCAAGTCTTTTTAACGGCAGGGAAACATCAAGGATATGTAAGGACAAAAAGGGATTGATTATAGCAACATCGCCAAACTGTGAATTACCTGTACCAGTAACTCTACGAAAAGAACTAATAACTTTAGCTCATGGCCAGGGACATTATGCTGCGTCCAAAACTTTGGAACGGGTGTCCAAAGTGGCGTGGTTGCCTAACATAAAGAAGGAAATAATTAATCATATTAAGCCATGTCTTTGGTGTGTGGAGAATAACATCGATACCAGGCCCATCAAGCATCCCATGTATCACCATCAAATAGCTCGTCTTCAAATTGATTTCATAGGGCCACTCCCTTGATCCAGGGAAATGGTTGTAAAGCAGGAAGAGTCTTTTCATTGCAAAACTTTCTGCTGCAGTAAGGTCAAGGTTAAATTTTCCCATAAATAGTTATAATTGTTTAGGGAGGTTTAAAATTAATGTTACAATGGCAGAGTCTGGTAAATGGTCTGTGGTAGGTCTGTATGGAATAAGCGTATACCAATTTGTTTTGGTTCTTCCTTCTCCTATTCCTAGTTTAACTGGTCCTGTGGTAATTAGGGAAGAAGTGAATCAAACAGTTATTACACATCCCTAGTTTGCGATAAGGAATGTTTTAATCACCACTAGATCTCCAGAGTCCTCTATCCTGGGCCATTCATTCTAACTGGTTCCAGGTATAGCCCATTTTTTTGCTATCAGCATGAAGGTCAAGTCGCCAGGTGTTTCTTAGATGGCCTCTTTTCCGCTTGCCTTGGGGGTTTTACCGCAACCCCCTCTGTAATACTATGGTTGTACTTATTATTTGGGTTCAATGCAAATTTTTTGCCCTGTGACAACTTATTTATCAGGTGGGTCATAATTAGGCAAAGCCACAGGTATCGGCAGTTACATCCTTTTAAAACAGGTGTAACACCGACAAGGAGGGGAAATGTTAATTTCAGTGTACATGTTTGCCAAATTATTCTGTATAAAAGTTAAAATAAGTTCTGTAAATCAAAAGGCCACTTTGTTTTGGTAAAAGGACAAGGCGACCTCCATTGAGGGTCAGGTCAGGTTCTTGTTCCTCAGTACCTAGAAAGGCGGGAAAGTGGGAAGAGCAGGAATCTGACCTTGCCCAGCAACAGCTCCCTACAGAGACCAGTGCGGGGAGGGGCCAGGGGCACTGGCTCTTGAGCTTTTGAACTGTCAGAGGTGCAGGTGGCTGCTCTCTCTCCTGGTCCGGTACAATCTTGGCACTGGCTATGGGCCTGCAATACCTACTTACTAATTAAGTTGGGGTTGTTTGTTAGTTGTTTTGGGAAAGCAAACTTGCATACATGGATCTGGTCTGATTAGTTAGATCAATTGTGCACTCAGGACGACGCAAAGCGGGTTAGGGTGGGAGTTAAGATAGGGATACGTACCTGTGTATTTCATCTGTCATCCACGGTCAGTGTTCACTACTGGCTTCTGTTTTCTGGATCCTGCATCCCTTTATCGCTGATGTCTGTAAAAGTAGAACATCTTGTAGTATAAGTGCATGTGTGTGCCTATGTGTTATTCCGAATTTCCAGACTCATTAATCCATTCCCCTTTCCATTCCTTCCTCTCCCCTTAGCAAATAAAGTGTTGTTGTTTTATTTGATAGATTTGTGTGTGTGGAGTTTATTAAAGTCAGCTCTGATAGATGGCCTTAAAAGGGGGACTCAACAGGAGATAAACTGTAAGGCCCCCCGAGATCTTCTGATCAGATTGGCCTAGAGAGATAAAAATCCTTACACTTGTTGAACCTCATCACAACTCTTTTGGCCCAGTCCTTCTTGAGAATGGGAAGGGGCTGAGACAGCAGCTTAAAGGCACATCTCCCCAGGGCAGCACAGCACAGCACAGTGTGCAGCACAGGGGGCACATTTCAGTTAGTTTCACTTTGTGCAACTTAACCCTGGGAAATTCCTCCCACACAGGTGCCACTTGTGCCTCACCCCAGCAGCTGCAGGCACAAAGAGTGTTTGGGGGAGGGGGCATGGACAGGCTGGAGCGGGAGGGGGTGGAACAGGGATAGAGGGGTGTGACCAGGATGAAGCTGCACCTCAGTTTTATACAGGGCCATGAGGGGGGGAGAAAGAGGGGCAATTTGCCCTAGGCCCCGGATCAAGAAGGGGCCCCTACAAGAGTTTTCCAGAGCCCCTGGAGCAGGGTCCTTCACTTGCTCCTGGAGCCCTGGAAAACTCTTGCGGAGCCCGGGCTCCCGGAGCTTCTTCTGCTCCCGGTCTTCGCCGGTGGGGGGCCCTTCCACTCTGGGGCAAAAGGACCCCCTGCCAGTGAATTACTGCTGAAGCGAGACCCGCCGGCGACTTGCAGCCCGGTCTTCAGTGGTAATTCGGTGGCGGGGGGCCCTTCCGTTCCGGGACCCGCCGCTGAAGTGCCCCAGAGACCCGCGACGGGGGCCCCTCACCACTGAATTACCGCCGAAGACCCAGCTGCACTTCGGCAGCGGGTCCCGCTTCGGCGGTAATTCAGCTGCGGGGGGGCCTCGCTGTGGGTCTCCGGGGCACTTCGGTGGTGGGTTCTGGAGTGGAAGGGCCCCCGCCTCCAAATTACCGCTGAAGCGGGGGCCCGCCGCCGCCAAAGAACCCAGGCCCCTGGATTCCTCTGGGCGGCCCTGGTTTTATACCCTGGCAAAGCCCCTAACTCCATTAAACCGGGTGCAGCACATTACTCAGCTGAGCTGCAACTTTTGTATTAACCATGTAGTTAAAGTGCTGCAGGGTCGTACCCAGGGAACTAGCTGCATCTGCAGCAGCATCTCTGCTCAGCCCAGCTTCCCCAGCAAAGCTGAATTCCCTCCTTCTCCCAGATTTGGCTGCTTTCCCGACTCCTGCTCCAGTCCCCTCTAGCTGCTCCCAGATCCCCTCCTGCAGTGGAATGGACATGTGGCCTGAGAGCCCTGGACACTGGAGTTCTCTGTTCATCCCACACCATGTACCCTGCAGAAGCGCTAGTGCAGGCTCCCCTCACCCACTTCCCTTGACCATTGGGTTGCAGGCCCCAGCTGGAGAGAAGAGCTCATTCTCCATGGACCAATGAGTCCCTGGTTTCTCTGCTGGGACTCACAGACAGGGAGAAAATTGGTGCAGGCCTTGCTGGGGGTGGTTGTGTGTCACGGGGTCCCCTACCCCTCTAGGGCCCAGGCCGAGATCCCAGCACATTCCACACCAGCCCCTGACCCGCCATCAGATGGACTTTCAGCCTCTGTCCCTGTGGTGGAGGGAGGCATTAGGTCATTGCCCTGGGGGAGCTGCTGGGCGAGGGAGGTGATTTACCTGCTCCCAGACCCAATGGGTTAGTTTTACTTTGGTTATTATAGTTGAAAAGTCAAGGAAGATGGGAGAGATTCCAGCAGACTGGAAAAGGGCAAATGTAGTTCTCATATATAAAAAGGGAAATAAGGACAAGTCAGGCAGTTACAGACCAGTCAGCTTAACTTCTACACCACAAAAGATAATGCAGCAAACAATTCAGGAATCCATCTGAAAACATCTAGAAGAAAATAGGGAGATAAGCAATAGCCAGCTTGGATTTATCAAGGACAAGTTGTGTCAAACCAGCCCCTGATAGCTTTCTTTGACTGGCTAACAAACCTTGTGGATGGGGGGAAGCGGCAGATATGCTATATCTAGACTTTAGGAAGGCTTTCGATGCAGTCTCACATGACCTTCTCATTAACAAACTAGGGAAATACAACCTAGATGGAGCTACTTTAAGGTGGGTGCATAACTGGTTGGGAAACTGTTCCCAGAGAGTAGTTATCAGTGGTTCACAGTCAGGCCGGAAGGGCATAAGGAGTGGGGTCCCATCATGCTCAGCTCTGGGTCCAGTTCTGTTCAATATCTTCATTCATGATTTAGATCGTGGCATAGAGAGTACAGTTACATAGTTTCAGAGTAGCAGCCATGTTAGTCTGTATTCGCAAAAAGAACAGGAGTACTTGTGGCACCTTAGAGACTAACAAATTTATTTGAGCATAAACTTATGCTCAAACAAATTTGTTAGTCTCTCAGGGGCCCCAAATACTCTTGTTACAAAGTTTGCAGATGACACATAGTGAGAGGGGTTGCCAGTGCTTTGGAGTAAAGGATGAACATTCAAAATGATCTGGACAAACTGGAGAAATGGTCTGAGGGAAATAGGATGAAATTCAATAAGAACAAATGCAAAGTGCTCCATGTAGGAAGGAACAATCAGTTGCACACATACAGAATGAGAAATGACTGCCTAGGAAGGAGCACTGCAGAAAAAGATCCAAGGGTCATAGTGGACCACAAACTAAATAAGAGTCAACAATGTAAAGCTGTTGAAAAGAAGCCAACATCATTCTACTCCATGCTGATTAGGCCTCAACTGGATTATTGTGTACAGTTCTGGGCACCACGTTTCTGGAAAGAAGCTCACAACTTGGACAAAGTCCAGAGAAGAGCAACAAATATGATTGAAGTCTAGAAACCATGACCTATGAGAGAAGATGGAAAGAATTGGGTTTGTTCAGTCTGGAGAAGAGAAGACTGAGAAGGGACATGATAACAGTTTTCAAGTACGTAAAAGGTTGTGACGAGGAGGAAGAAAAATTATTCTCCTTAACCTCTGATGATAGGACAAGAAGCAAGGGGCTTAAATTGCAGCAAGGGTGGTTTAGGTTGGTTATTAGGAAAAACTTCCTAACTGTCAGGATGGTTCAGTACTGGAATAAATTGCCTACGGAGGTTGTGGAATCTCCGTCATTGGAGATTTTTAAGAGCAGGTTAGACAAACACCTGTCAGAGATGATCTGTATAGTATTTACTCTTGCCTTGAGTGCAGGCGACTGGACTCGATGACCTCTTGGGATCCCTTCCAGTCCTGTGATTCTATGATTGGATGATCCAAAGGTCTCTTCTCGCCTTAACGTCTACAATTGTCTGCAAAACTAAGTGTGGCACATTGAGCAGCCTCTTATGTTTTCATGTGTCGCCTGCTTGATCTCCAGAACTAAAACTGAGTGAGTGGGGGAGGGGGTGTGACAGAGCGGGAGCAGCTCAAACATGCAAAGGGGCTGGCCAGGGCAGTGACATCATTGTAGCCTTTTGCAGGACTTCAGCTGATTGGGCAAAAGTGGTTGGGAGGCGGTGACCTCACAGAGAGTCTATGCAACGGGCAGGTAACGAGGCTGCAGGGTGGGGAAAATGGCTTTGCTTCAAGGAGTCTCCTTCTCATGATCTCCCCTTGAGGACTGTGAGAGAATACAGATCATGCCTGTGAGCCCAAGGAGGAGCCTCCTTGGGTTTTTCCCCTTTCCCATGGCTAATTGAGCGAGAAGACAGACTTTCTGTGGGGCAGGTAAGAGCCCCAGAGAGGTTTGGTACTGGCAGAGAAAAACTTAGTTCTCACTTTTTGGTTGGGTACAGCAAAGTCAGATACTTTATTTTCTCTTTGCAATTGTATAGAGGGAGGGAGTGCCCTAGGACACAGGGTTGCCTCAGTCCTAGGCAGGTCTCTCTCCAGGTAAACAATTACAGCAGCATTTGTACTTTTTGTTACATACAATAATAAGCAACAGCTGCATTTGGTTTATACATAGGCCATCCTGATATCTCATTTTTCTCACTTCTATTTCAATGCCAGTCTACGTTCCTCATTATCGACACAAGGTCGCAACAACTTCTCACACAGTTCTTTCCCACTCGCCTCACACAATCCTCATTTCTACAAATCTCGTGTTAGTAGGGTTACAGCTAGCCTGACTCTTGCTAACAGAGACTGACATGCATTAAGATTCCCTCCAAATCCCTGCCAGTTCTTTCTCTACTTTCATACTCTTCCCTTTTGCACTTCTAGTACAACAAATATTTTCAAACCTCTATTTGCATTAAGCCATGGATTTCAGATTCTAGGTTAAATGTTTCAACTTTACGGGTTTTGATTGGATGTAATGACAATGCATGATTAGCATGGACATGAAAGGTATTACTATTAGTAAGTCCATTACAACAACAACATAATTCTAAGATAACTAATAGCAATACAAGCAATAACATTCCCATAGCAATAATATGATGGGGTTGTTGGACAGTTTTAGTCACAAAGTACAATACCTCATACTTAGTACATAAAGTAGACTCTCTACAAGCTGTAGGAAAGGCATTCTTTTCAACTTGATATATATATTTTGAAGCATATGAATTTCCCCTTGTATTTCAGAGATTCTTTGAACCTCTGGTAACACTGAAAGCACATTTTGAAATTGATCAGGTATTAAGCTGGTCCAGTTAAAGGGCATCTGGAACCTAGGGCTACTTGCAAAATTCTATCTGCAGGCCAGTAAACAATATGATTGCCTGCAGTGGTAATGAGATTAAACTGTATATCTTGCAATGTGGTGGTTTTAACATACACACAGCTATCATTAACTTGAAAAAGTAAGTGTCCTGTCAGGATCGTTCTTTGTTCCATACTCTCCCAGCAAATGTTGTTGTGAACAGTGACAACTTCCCCTGGCTTCAGTTTACGGATACACTGAAGCTGTGGGGGTTCCAACGGCCAAAATGTCCATTGACTCCCTAACCCCATCCAAATGTCAGATGTAATCCCAGGAGCACTGAGTAAAAATCGATTGGGCATATCAGGTAGTCTAATCTCCCAGATGTCACGGTGAATCATCCAGTCCCACATGCATCTTCCCCATGGACCCGGCAGGATTAGGTATGCGGGAGCCCACACCCCCTAACCGGTCCAAATGCTTGGAAGGAACAGTGTGAATGTCCACACTTCCACCCAGAAAGTCTCCAAGTATGTCTCCATGGCCACAGATCAGATGGTACTCCTGATGTGTCTATAAGGGCAGTAGGCCAAGCCTGGTGGTCAAGATCACTCTGAATGGCCATCAGCTGGTCATTCAGGAAATCCTGAATTTCTGAACATGCTAGATCCCACTGCAATGCCTTCCCAACCTCAGTGATATTCAATACCATCTCTGTCAACAACTTCTGGGTCATAGAACTAAGGGCGGATATGATACGTAACTCACCAACTCCAGCCTGTACTTGGATTAGCTGAGCTCCATAAATAAGCCTAGTGGCCTTTTCTAGTTGGCCCAATTTCTCATCATGTTCTTGGTTCTTAAAATATTCTGAACAGCTGCTGCACTATTGGCCCCATCCCATAGGGATCTGGTCAAGTCCCTCTTCTTCCAGAGGAAATAACCCAGGCCCTCTGTTGTGCTAATCTAATGGCAACCCCTTGTGAGCAATTTGGGTATGCAGAGGTGATCTGGAAACTGGAGAAGGGCACTGTAACCTTAACAGTCCCTAGTGTAATATTAATCACAGTCCAGCGATATCCTAATACATCTCTCTTTGGTGTAGTACTATATCACATCTGTTATTTAACTATCCTCAGGTACTTTCAAGGGGCATTAACATTAATAGCATAGGAGGGGGTGTATTGCAATAAGGTACAGGTTACATTATAAGTCACTGGAATAATTTCTATATAGGTACAATTTTCAGTGGCAGAACAAACTCTTTGGGCATTCATTTGATTATTCACTAACTGGGTGATGAAATAATGATAAGGGCCTCTTCCATGTAACACATTGCAAACTCTAGGAACAACCATCATATCTACTTTACTATGGAAGCCATCAATTTCAATTACAGATTCTTGGGGTTCATTTGTAGTGATATCATAGATTTCTATTTCCACTGATCCATTTATTCTCCACTCAATTATTTGCTTATATGGGATATCCAGAACCTTAAAAATATTTTTTTCCAAACAATCTTTAAATAAATCACTCAAGTGTGAAGGCCTTGGCCACTGGTTTTATCAAATATATGGCATTGTCTGTATTTGGATATATTACAGGGGTAATGGAGGACATGGCAGGGGAAGTGGCAACAAGGTGTCTTTGGTACTTGTCATTTAAAATCCAATTGGGGGGGGCAATACATGCTGAAGAATTTATCCAAAACACACAGCACAGCCTGTAGAATAAACCCCAGCATCAATGAATACCACATTCCCAAGCATGGGTCCCACAAATTTCTTCCTGCCAGTGTATAATTCTTTGTTTCTTCACCAGGGTCAGTTCTGAATGTCCCTTCTAGTCAGGAATTCCTGGACTTTGGCAATTTCGGTGGAGCGAGTGTTCCTTCTTTTTTCCCAAAACAGTCGTTGTTCAGCATCCTACAGGGGAGAGGTTATCAGCACATCACCCTGTAATGGTTTTGCTTCTTCTAGAAAAATCCAAAGGCACAGTAGGTCTGTCAGTGGACAAGGGAGAGGTTACTAGCACTTCACTTTGTCCTTTTTCCCTGCTGTCCAGAAGGCACAGCAGAGCTAGAAGGAGAAATAGGCCAATCATCAGTAGGAGAAGCCTCCCAAGGTGGAGGGGTCTTTTTGCAGTGAGAATCATGGGTCCAGGCAGGTAGTCCTTGGCACTTCATGGCAGTTTTGGTGGTTAACAGGACTCGGAAAGGGCCTTTCCAGCGTGGAGCCAGAGCAGTCTTTCGCTGATGGATCTTTACATAGATCCAGGCTCCTGATTCCAAGGAGTGGTAGGGCTGCTAGGGTCTTTGGGCAGCGCTTCTTTACCTGTGAGAAAAGAAACCTAACACATTTCATTAATGCCTGGCAGTGTTTTGCAGATCTCATAGCTGCTTAGGCACATTCAAGCCCCCCCTTTTCTTGGTTGTCAGCTAAGTCTTAGCTGTGAGTAGTGTCCTTGAATGGGGCCAATGTCTTATCTTTAGACTGAGCACACTAGCTATTTTTTTCTCGCAGTTAATTCGTTCTGTTCTTTTTCCTTCTCCCCTTCTTGGCTTCTTTTAACCTACAAAGGAAACTTCCACTCTTCACTCATACACCTTTTTCCAACGATGAACACATAAACATTGCCATTATTCAGTACATTAGTCTTATTATTCAATGTATGCCACATATACCCTTCCACTAAAATAACTTTAATACAGAGCTTTGGAGCAACAAGCCAAGACAAGCACACCCACTTTGAGGAGTCCACTCAGTACAACCTCTAGTGTCCAATAGCTTCCCACCCTCCCCACCCTCTGGCTAGAAATCTGAGGTAGCCAGAAGGATCCCATGTGCAATATGGGGAGTGAGTTAACTTTTCATGTCCTGGCTTTCAAGGACTGTTGGTATGCAAATTTTAATAATAATTTTTCCAATTAAAAGATCTGACCAATGAAGTTTCTTTTTCTTACTTAAGAAAATGTATTAGACTTTAGTATATCACATTCTCCTGATTTATCCAAACACTTTGTATTCCATGTTGAATAAAACAAGTATCTGCTTTTTTTTTAATTTAACCCTTCTGTTTGATTTTAAACTAGACTATACTATGAAAATACTAAACACAACAATTCTGGCCATTAGACAAACACCACAAGACAGGACATATGTCATAAATAGATAGTTAAGGGTTAATGTCTCTTTTACCTGTAAAGGGTGAGAAGCCCAGTAAACCTGGCTGACACCTGACCAGAGGACCAATAGAGGGACAAGATATTTTCAAATCTTGGTGGAGAGAAGTTTTTGTTTGTGTTCTTTGTGTTGTTGTTCGCTCTCAGGACTGAGAGGGACGGGACATCAATCCAGGCTCTCCAAATCTTTCAAAATCAGTCTCTCATGTTTCAAACTTGTAAGTAATTAGCCAGGCAAGGCATGTTAGTCTTATGTTTGTTTTCTCAACTTGGAAATGTTTCTTTTTGCTGGAAGGATTTTTACCTCTGTTTGCTGTAACTTTGAGCCTAAGGCGGGGCGGGGGGGGGGGTCCCTCTGGTCTATAGGAATCTGATTACCCTGTAAGCATTGATAAAACTCAGCACCTTTCTAACTCTCGGCTCACAAAGTATGAAATGCTTCTTTTAAATGCTGCAAATGTTACTTTAGTAAGGTGTCCAGTACTAAATCCTGCTTCTCCCCACGGCAACCGATGGGGAACCTCATGATTGCTTATCTATAACTGCTGAATTATCTGCTCCCAGACCTGATCTGCAGGATATTCCCCTGCAAAACCCAGAGTTAATTTATTATGTGAATGGTTCCTGTTTGAGAAATGCGGAAGGACAGCTGGTAGCAGGCTATGCTGTGTGTAATCAACAAAGCATTACAGAATCTTTCTCTCTTCCTTCAGTGAAGTCAGCCCAAGTTGCTGAACTGTTTGCCCTTACTCGAGCCTGTTGCTTGGCAACCGGTGTGTCTGTTACTATTTATACTGATTCTAGATATGCTTTTGGAGTAGTGCATGATTATGGGCAGTTGTGGAAATATAGAGGATTTCTTACTTCTACCGGAGCACCTATTAGCCACGGCCCATATGTTAACGCTCTTTTATCTGCCTTACAATTACCCTCTGCTATTGCTGTGGTCAAGTGTGTAGCTCATCAAAAAACCCCATGACGATGTTACTCGAGGAAATGCCCTGGCGGATGCCTCCGCCAGGCAGGCGGCCCTTTCCGGGTCTCCGGCTCCTACTAAAATATTTGCTCTTTATATGTCCCAGCCCATCTCCTTAGTTGACTCTCTGCAGGACTTAGTACTTACACAGGAGTCAGCACCACAGGAGGAGAAGGACGGTTGGGACGAAATGGGTGTTCTCTACACCTTGTGGTGCACTCCAGATGGTCATCTGGTTGCGCCCCGGGCTATGTTCCCCTACCTTGCTCGCGTGGCCCATGGTTTGGCCTGCGTGAGAAAAGGAGGGATGATTGCATCAGGGGTGTGGCATTGGTATGCCTCAAAATTTTTAATCATGGCTCAACAATATTGTAATCCTTGCCCTATTTGTCTGGCATACAACAGTGGAAAACCAGTCCAGACTAGACCTGCAGCTCACCCCACTCCATGAGAACCCTTTGTAAATATTCAGATTGACTTTATAAACATGCCAAAATGCTGTTCTTATCAGTATGTGTTAGTTTTAGTAATATATTTTCTTATAAAAAGGCTTATGCCAAAACGGTTGTGAAGCTTTGGCATACTTGTAAATAGCAACAGTGAATGTAAACCTAATTTTACTGGACAAATTATAACTAAGTTATGTGCAGCTTCACAGATCTAGTATGGCCAAATGCACTTACAAGACCACTTCTAACGCACTTAGCCCTTATAAAATTTCTATCAGGGCACCCAATGCAACTATCAACAGTGCCCTGCTGGCTTTGGCCCAGGTGGACATTTATTTAATAGATGACACAATGCGTAATTATCTCCAGGCACTAATAAAATGTGTTAAGTCTTTTTAAATACAGTAGCTCTGCTGCTTGCTGAAACCAGAAGACTGGGTGTACATGGAGGTCCACCAGCGAGGAACTGCCCTGGCTCCATGCTGAAAGACCCTTATCAAATCCTGTTAATTACCAACACTGCTGTGAAGTGCCAAGAATTGACTACCTGCCCATGTTCCTCACTGTGATGACTCTCTAACTAATGATTGGTCTATCTTTCCTTCTGGCGTTGTTGCTCTTTCTGGACGGCAGGAGTGAAGGACAAGGTAAAAGAACTGGTAACTTCTCCTTTGTTTGCTGACAGACCCACTGAGCCTTTGAACTTTGCTAAGAAAACAACCTCTCCACCTGAGGACATAATAAAGCCTCCAAGCAAGCAAGGTGATTGTGCTAGTAACATCTCCCTTGCTGCCTCACTGCTGGACAGCTAAGTGAATTAAGACTACGAAATCTTGAAGAATAGCTTGCGGAAGCTAGCCAAAACTACCTGAAAATGAGACTTTTAATGTTCCTTAGCCTCTCCTCTTTAATGAACTTGGGATGGGGATGGAAAAGTAATATTTTCTGAATATTTTTCCAATTAGTAGCCTTACTTGTAAGCTCACTGCTGACACCACTAGTAAATAACCAAACATATACCCACAGGACTTGTCTAACCACGGGAATATTTTTCTACTTAGAGGCTATTTCAGTAACCAAAAACATAGCCTGTACCCTGTTATAGTATTTTCTCTCTCATATAACGAACCTAAAGCCTCCTGAAAAAGTATCCGAGTGTATGACCAGCAGTTGTGGTATGGTTCTTCTAGGAAAAAGAAACCCAAGGGGGTTCAGATGGACCATACTTAATGCCAGGCTAGGAACTATCAAATTTGCCCTGCCCTTATCCCACTTCCAGATCACTTCTACCTGCCCCAATTGCTCCTGAGGGGCTACCCTTGGGTTGGTATAGACTTGGGGTGCATCCTCCTACCAAAGGAGGGATTTAACTGGCTCCTTGCGGGACGGGGCAAATAGTGCCGCTCCTGTCTGAAATATTTACAAAAATCAACAGCATAATGAAAATTGGGCCAATTGGCCCAGGACACAGGCTTATCTCCAGGGCACAAGTAAGCAGTATCTGGGCTGGAGTGGACGAATTACATATTGTCTCCACCCTTAGTTCTTTAACCCAAGATTTACTGCTAAAATGCTCTTAAGCATCGCTGAAACAGGCATGGCAATGTGGGATAAAATGGATATTGGGATTTATTCCCAGTTCAGGTGATTGCCGTACAGGTGAGGTCCCCTGGCCATGCCAGGCTATTCCAGAACTACTAGACGAATCCCATCCTTCCCTTGCTCCCCCCACGGCCTCCCCTTTAGTTAAGCCTCCCGTAGTAACTCCATCCCTCAATATCTCAGAAAATCATGCCCGTTCCGAGACAGTGGCCCAGACCCTCTTCCTCTAGTGATTTGTTTTCTTATTGTCTATCCAAGTTAATCTTCTCATTGCATGGCCATGTATACCAACTGTTTGTTAAATCGAATGCGTTTGGTATGGTGTATCTTAGTTACCGTAATATAACCTCTTATGTTACTTATACAGGAGAACTAGACCAGGGCGCAGGATTTATCTCTGGGGCTCAGATTACTGAGGAGAAGGCCGGTATAGGCGCACTCCATACTATTTCGGCACTAAGCATTGTTACCCAGGACCTGCTTAAGCAAATGGTCCACCAGGTTGCTACGTCAGGAAAGGTATTGCAGTGGGATCAGGCGTGTTCAGAAGTATAGGATTATCTCAATACCATCCTTTTCTCTTTACGTAAGGACCTTGAACAGCAGTGCTGGCCCACTGCCCTTACTAATACATCTGGCATACCCCTCGATTTGTGGCCATGGAGGCATACGTGGAAGTTCTCTAAATGGAAGTGTTGGTGCTCACAGTGTTCCTTCCGGGCTTATGGACCCGTGAAAGGATTTTGGGCCCCCACTTATCGTATTCTCCCAGGCCCTTGGGGTGGTTGCTTGTGGGACTGGGAAATTAAGCCCCCTGGAGGTCCTAACCGCTTCTTAATCGGTGCCCCAGCTATAACCCCTGACCTTTGGATAGGTCTAGGTGACCTCTGGACCTATTGGCCCTTACAGCCTCCACAACTACAATGCTTTAGAAAACTACACCCAGGTGAGGTGGTAACTGTTCATCACTGAGTATGTTGGGAGGGTCCTGGTAATCTACAGGACCTAGCCTCCCATATCCTATTATCTGCTAATAGCAGTTGCGTTCATGTTAATTCCTCAATCATACACGATGTGGCTTTTAATCTCCACACCAGCTCAGGTACTCATAACATTTACTGGCCAGCGGAAAAGGATTATCAGGTTTATTTGGAGTTTCAGGTCCCTTTCGACTGGATATCTGTTGTCCCTGACAAATTTCACTCATTGTTATCTCTCCTACCAGACATTCAATCTATTTCACAATTGCAAACTCAAATTCACTATTTAGAAACTGTTTATCAGGAAGCTCTAAACGCTCTCCAAACTGTTCATCTATTGTCCACCCTCTGTGTCAAGACTGACCTTCTTTGCCAGTTTACAAAGAGCTTTCAGTCACCCCAAAAACACCCCTGGTATGTATGGCTTCTTTTTGCCATTGGTACGGTTACTTTTGTATGCGTTTGCTGCTGGTGTTGCTGTTGTTGCTGGTCACATTGCACATGCCCTTGTGCAACTTCCCGTTCCTATACCCCACCACAGTTAGTACCTCTTAACCCATTAATGGAATCGACCTTAGCCAATGAGGACCACCTGCATTATGCCATGCTAAATGTTTCCTTAAAAGAAGCCACCTATGCCAGCATTCCAAACTTAAAGAACCCTCATCCGGAGATCCAGGACTTAATGAATATCCAGAGTGAGGAGTTTGATGCCATGTAAGACAAAGGCATTAAAAAGGAGGGAGTTGATAGGGAACCCCCCCGACCCCACCTTACCCAAGGCCCCAGGCTTTTTTCTGAAAATAAAGTAAGAGTAGGCCCTTAGCTAGAAGCAAGAGTTTTAACTCCTGCTAAACTTGTTTTTCTGTACAAAGGGCACGCTGAGACAAAAAGATGTGGTCAGGGCCCCAAAAAGAGGAACTAGAATTGGATAAAGGGGAACCAGAAAATCTGTTAAGTTATAACAGCTTTTAGTTTATTATGGTTTATTAAGTTGCTTGTGTGGGCGTAAAATATAACTCATGATCATTTGACCAAAGGTACACCAATAGGTATTTTTGGACCCAAGTTCCTCAAAATTTGCTTCAGAACACAGCTGCTGAAACCGCAAGTAGGTGGAAACCAGGTGTCAAAGTCCTGACAATTACAAAAACCCGTAAAAAGGGGAAGTAACAAAGAGCAGGCTTGCAAATTAGCTCATAACCGGTATATTAATAGTAGTTGTTTTTAGCAGATGGTTAAAAGATGTCATTGTATTAACCAAATATGGTATCCTCGGATGTATAAGTTCATATGGTAATTTGTGGTTTTTGGCTATATAAACCCAGGTATCACTGCTGTAGGGCAGAGCGACTTACCTCTTGCTAGAGGACCTGTCGTCTCTCCATGCATATGCATGTATTCTCTGATTAATCAATAAAGGAGCCTTAGGCTGTCTGATCAACTCAACTGGGTGGTGGTCATTTTCCACGACAGCATTTTCCATCCTGATTTTACAGAGATACTTTTTACCTTTTCTTTCTTTAATTAAAAGCTTTCTTTTTAAGAACCTGACTGATTTTTCCTCGTTTTAAGATCCAAGAGGATTGAATCTGGACTCACCAGGAATTGGTGGGGGGAAAGAAGAGGGGATGGTTAATTCCTCCTTGTTTTAAGATCCAAGGGGTTTGGATCTGTGTTCACCAGGGAAGTGGTGAAGCCTCTCAAGGCAACCCAGGGAGGGGAAAGTTTTAGGGGGACAGAAAGTGCCCCAGACACTAATATTCTGAGTGGTGGCAGTGTTACCAGATCTAACCTAGTAATTAAGTTTAGAAGGGTCCATGCAGGTCCCCCACATCTGTACTCTAAAGTTCAGAGTGGGGAAAAAACCCTTGAAGAAATGGAACACAGAACATAATTCCTCTTGTGCCAGTAAATGCATGGTACGCTGAATGCTGTTCAGCTGGCATCAGTTTTCTCTGATTATCTGAAAGACAAAAAAAACAGAGGTCTACCCTTCTGGGCAGTCAGTCATTGCTTAAAAGATGCAAATACCCTTGTTGATTTCAGGCAAAACAGGGAATTTACCCCATATTTTCTTGTATTTGTTTCATAGGCAGCCCAGGTTTCAGTGGCTTTTCTACCTTATCAGTTAGATAATTTGCACTAATAAAGTTGCTTTCTGGCTTGCTTCTGGATCCAAAGCTATTCACAGCTTAAAGATTCTTACCTTAAAAGGGACATAATTAACTTTTCCAGAATTTTGATTGCCTTTCACTTTTAACTCCTGCTTTCAAACACTGAAAGTAAACATCACTACTTATAGTGGCCCCTTAGAGCCTAATAGGGTTTTAATTACATAGCACTGTATACATTTCTTTAGCTAATTTGACTAAATTGTTCATAGCCAAATAATTGCAATCAAATAATTTCTTGCCTGGATTTATTTACAAATATTTCAAAGACACCAAGAACCTTCCTCTTTAGCATTTTTACAAAGTTCAACTGCTGTTCCCTCCAGCAACTACAGAGTTAACTTCTCACTTCTTCCTTAAATCACTTGCTTGTCTCCCAACAGCCACTTTTCTCAACTCAAATCACCATTTCAAGTATTGTCCTGGGTATTTGAAATACCCATGCTTATACTCACTTACTCCTTCCTTCCACTATGCCCTCAACATTTTCCAACCTGGTTTCCAATCGCTCTATCTGTTGCCTGCCTGCTTGGGCCTGATCCTGCTTTCCTCGCTGAACTGTCCCTTCCACGGCACTGGCTTTGTTCCACTACCAGTTTAGCTAGGAGGATGGGCTTCTCAACTAGCCCCCACTCTTCCTGGTCTCTTCCCTTAAACATTCTTACTCACAAGGCTACCTGAGTCCTCCCTCGTGAGGCTTGCCACCTGGGCAAAACGCATGGTCCACTGGTGTTTAACTATTCAGTTTCCTCTTGTGGCAAACACACTACTGTTACGGCGCATGCTGAGCACAAATGGTAAATTTTGACAAGTCCCTGAAGGACGGGTACTTGCTTAGCCAGTGCTTCCTTCTCTGCCTGGAAGTCCTGTCTCAAGGCCTGCAACTTGCCGTGGGCGTAGGTTTGAGTTGCTGCCTGGATCATGATCTATGCTCTTAATTGCTCAACTCTAGTTATCAAGTACACATCTCTTCCCTTTTCTCCAACTTCTCTATTGCCCAGTCCTGCTACAACTGGGGGTAGATCCACCTGCCACCCTTCCCGGTCAACTGGGGTGGAGAGAGGAATGCTAAACCCCTCTCCAGTTCTCAGACTTACTGCGGCTGAGAGTGGGCACACCTTTAATCATGCAATCCTCAACATATAACACCAACAGTACCAAGCAAAGCAAACCTAAAATAACAAGGATAAAACAAATAGTTGGCGTAAATTCTGCAGGGCTCCCCACTTCGCAATTGTTCACCAAACTGTGACAAATTTCTGCTACCAATCTATCCCTCGTGTCAGGTGATCAGGTTGACACTACAGGATCATTGGGAGAAGATAAAGAAAACATACCATATAACTAAATTTTAAAACTTCATTAATAAAATAATAAAACAACAGAGAGTGTTGGGAATGCTCCCACATCACTCAGGGAAAACATTAATGCCCCAAGCCCTAAGCCATTTTCATACTCACACACCTATGTCCAGACTGGCCACGTCTGTGTATAATGTTCAGAGAAGGGGCAGAGGCGGATGAGAGATTATCCTGTATACAGCTTATCCAGAATTTCCAACATACCTCTTGAATTTCCAACATTCTTGGGAGGGCTGGGTGAGGATGGGGGGGGGTGTAGGGGGACCCTCCCCTGAAGCTCGCTGCTGCCTGTGGGGAGAGGGCTCAGGGAATCCTTCTCTCTGGCCCTTGCCCCAGGGCAGCCTGTCTGCACCCCAAACTCCTCATCCCTTGCCTTGATCAACCCCAGCCTGCACCCCCAGCCAGAGCCCTCACCCCCCTGTCAAAGTTCCTTCCCCACTCTGAACTCTGGGGTATAGATGTGGGGACCTGCATGAAAGACCCCCTAAGTGTATTTCTACCAGCTCAGGTTAAAACTTCCCCAAGGCACAGCTTCTTTGCCCTTGGATGGTACGCTGCCAACGCCAAGTGTTTTAACAAAGAATCAGGGAAAGGACCACTTGGAGTTCCTATTCCCCCCAGAAATGTCCCCAAGCCCTTACACCCCCTTTCCTATGGAGGCTTGAGAAGAATATCTTAGCCAATTGGTTACAAAGTGATCAAAGACCCCTGGGGCTTAGGACAATGGAAAAATCTGTCAGGTTCTTAAAAGAAGGATTTTATTTCAAAACAAAAAGGTAAATATTACCTCTGTAAAATCAGGATGGAAGATAACTTTACAGGGTAACAAAAGATTCAAAAACACAGCAGAACTTCCTCTAGGCTTAGTTTCAAAGTTATAAAAAACAGGAATAAACCTCCCTCCAGCCAAGGAAAAATTTACAAGCAAAACCAAAAGAGAATCTAACATGCCTTGCCTGGCTTTTACTTACAATATTTGTAATTTGAGAGACTTTTTAGGGCGGTATATAGGAGAATAAGTTTTCTGACCTGATGCCTCTCTGCTTCCCAAGAGAAAACACGCACACAAAAACCACAAACAAAACCTCTCTCCATCTCCCACATCCCAGCCACCCCCGATTTGAAAGTATCTTTTGTCCCCATTGGTTCTTTTGGTCAGGTGCCAAACAGGTTATTTGAGCTTCTTAACCCCTTACAGGTAAGGAGGAATTCTAGGCTACCCTTAGCTGTATGGTTATGACACCCTCACACCCCAACCCTCTGACCTAGCACTGAGACCCTTCCCACATCCCAAACCTCTCATCCACAGCCCTCACCCCTGCACCCTAGCCTTCTGCCTGAGACCCTCCACACCCCAAACCTCACAGCACCAGCCCCCCCCAGAGTCCTCACATTTTTACATTCTTTAAAAAAAATATACAGTAACTCTCTGCTTAACGTTGTAGTAAGGACCAATAGAGGACAGCTCCAAGCAGCCATATTTACATTTGGTGCATTGAAAGGGTTAACTTTTCAAACAGCTCTCTCTTTCTTGGGGTGGCATCTGCCTCCTCTCCTGACTTGGCCCTCCAGCCCAGTCAGTTTTAAACTTCTCCCCTTCCAGGGTCGTCTAGAACTCAAAGCCAAGGAATCAACACCCAACAAGGGCTAGTAGGTGTGAGGAGGAAATGCCTCCTGTGATGAAGTAGGGGGGTTTCTTGGTTTTTCCATGTTTTCCAATGGACTGCGTGCAGAGGGAGTGGGACTCAGTGTCCCCGAGTGTTACTGGTTTAACAAGCTGAGGGGAGAGGGAGTTTGTTGTTACAGAGGACCGGAGAGGGAACTTGGGATCCCAGCTGATGGCCTCGAGGATGGATACCCCAGCGACTGGTGACCTGGTGACCCGGAGATGCAGCTCAGGAGTCACAGCTGGTTCTGGCCAGTGGGAGGACAATGGGCTGCAAAGAGAGGACCCTGGTGATCAACCAGCCGGTTCCAGCCAGAGGGGGCCAGGGGAGGGCTGAGAGGAGAGTAGGCCCAGGCAACCCTGTTTACGACCCTGTTTACCTGGAGAGAAGTCAATAGACAGAGGTGGGGCTTGGGTCTGGGGATATCAGATGCCCAGCTGGGAAGCAGGGGGGGGTCTGGGCTGGAGAGGGGGAGCAGACAGAGCCCACCGGGATGCAGGGGGACTAAGATGTGCTGTGCTGCTGTGCTCAGGGAGGCCAGACTTGAGGCCCTGAGAGTTTCCTGCGCTGTGTTCAGCCCTCAATAAACCCTCCTGTTTTATGCTGGCTGCGAGTCGCTCCGGTCTAGAGAAGAGGGTTGCATCAACCTCTTTGGGGGTGGAGGCCCTGGGGGGGTCCAAAGCAAGTGGACTCCCTGAGGGGCCCACTGGCGAAAAACAGGTGTGCTAAGACCTAGAGAGATGCAGCTCCAGGAGGTGGAGGGGCCCGACCCCGAGAGAGGGTGGACCCCCGAGAAGGGCTGTCACACTGGAAGGGGCACCCCCCACGGACTGCACAGGGCCACAAGTGGGCACGATCTGTGAGTCCGTGGCACCTCCCTCTCTGGGTATAACCGATGCATGTCCTCTCTTCCCTCAAGGAGGGACCTTCAGGCAGTTGCTGAGGGACAGAGCCAGCCTTCCCTCAGGACCTGCCAGATAAAGGACCTTCCTCTTGCCAGGTCTGCCCACAAGTGAGCTGTTCTGCTCCCTCTGAAATCCGCCCTCCTGTCTGTGCTTACCCTGCAGCTGTTCTGGGGTGGCGCTGGCTGAGACCAGAGCAGCTCCTTAGCCCCTTGTTGCCCGGGGTGAGATTTGTATTCCTCATCACAAGTACAAACAGAGGGGAAACAACCTTGAAGGTACAGCTTTCCATACTGTTAACAGCTAACAAGCCTAGCAGGTCTGAGGGTCTATTTTTGCAAGTCTAGCTTCTTGTTCTATTGGCTACTTTTATCTAATTCTTCAGATGTATTACTTGAGTAGCAAATTATTACCCCAACTAGCAGTAACAATATGAATTTTGAATCCTTAATGTTATCCTGGTTTCTCTTTAACTCCTTGGAAGGTGGTTTTAGATGATGCGTCATGCATCAAACATTCTTTTGCCCTGTGTCATCCTAGCATCCCTGATGCCGGGTTTTGGAGGAGGGTTAGAGAGAATCTATTCTGCTGGAATAGGGGCTGCAACCTGGCAGACTCTAGATAAATGTGTGCCAGGGTTTCCCTTGCGCCACAGAAAGGGCAGGAGTCCAGGATAGGGGTAAACAGCGTGAAGTACACGCCCACGCTCACGGACCTGTGGAGGAGCCACCAACTGATATCTCCGGAGGGCCTGGGAACCAGGGTGGAGTATAGGTTGGTGCACTGGAACTTCTCACCCTTGGGAGGTGGCAGGAGTTCCTGCCCCTCTGTGTCAGGGTGGGATGCGAGGGTGAGGAAGCGAAGGGAGTGGAGCACGAGCATGTACAGTTGTTTCCTTGGCATGGTCTGGAACTGAACAGACTACAAATCGTGCAGCTGGTTCACGGTGCAAGTGCGGGTGAGGGGCGGGCAGATGGTCAGGTCCACAGGGCAGGGGCCCTATGAAAATGTCTGGAGTGTCTGGGGTGGAGGGTGGGTGGGGCGTGCCCTTTCGTAGGACCCTTCCTGGCAGATGCTGTGCTTTCGTTCCTGGACACTGCTAGGAGGCCCAGCTTCCATCTCTTGCAGCTTGGCTGTTCCATCCCCTTCTGTGAATCTAAACTGCCTTTAAAGGACTATCCAAGCCCCTCCCAGGTCTGCTCCCACTGGGGTTCTCTCTCCTGGCTGAGCACAGGCTGTCCTTATATCACCCAACAGGCCTGGATCCTACTTACATGCCACTCCCTTCTCATGTGAGCCCTCATGTAACTGTTTCTATGAAAGGTGCTGAAGACACAATGGAAGAGGAAATCCTTTGGACTGGAATTAAATGATTCCAAAGAAAAGTGAAGGTGAGAAAATGTCCAGCATTACCCTCCTAGCAAAAGAAAAAGTTGAAGGTCCGAAAAGACCTTATGTCCATCTTCTGTATAACACAGGCCCTAGAACGTCACAGAGTGCTTCCTCCAGAAAACCTATGGCATGTGGCTGAGCCAGAGCACATCTTCTGGAAAGACATCTACATGCATTCGAGCCAACTGGTAAGAAAAAAATCTTTCTTCTGCGGTGATGTGAAGTTAAAGAACATGGAGAAGAAGAAAACCTCTACTTGGGTTGTTACTGGAGCTGAAGAAGAGGCCAGGATAAACGTGGCTAGGGCCCAGGACTGACTATCGGCAGATCTGCAGTTTTCTATTCCTGGCTTTTTGACCATGAAAGAATCTCTTTGCTTCTGTGTGCCTCAATTTCCACAAATATAAAATAAAGCTAATCAAGATTATGTTTTTTTTTCTCCTGTTTTGCAAGGTGGGAAACTTATATACATTTGGGGCTTGTCTACATGACCAGTCTAGCGTGTCTTTGTAAGCTGATGACCCCGACCTCTTGTTCAGAACCTATGGATAACACAGGCTCCTAAGTTTATTCTGTGCTTAGCCCCTATGGACCAGCTGGGCTGGATGGCCTTTTCTCGCTAGGCTGTGTGGAGCAGGTTCTGGGTACTAGGGATATGAAGGGATATGAAGAGGCTCTCAAGGACTAATTCTTGAAAATAAATATCAGTGAACTGCCACACAATATAAAATCACTGCCGCTAATATTGGTGGGTGATCAAATACTAGCAGAGCGGTAATTAATGCTGAGGACAGGGCAGTGACACAGAGCAATCGAATCCCTTGATAAGCTGGCCCCAGTGAAAGAAAACAAGTTTGAAAAGAACCAAATGGAAGGTCCTCTACCTAGCAACAAAGCATGCAGGCCACACCTACACAATGGGGAAGTGTCTCCAGGAAAGCACTAACCATAAAGAGGATTTAGGGGCCATGATGGACAAGCCATTCAACATGAGCACCCAGTGTGATGCTGTGGTGAACAGGGCTAACACCATCATTAGATGTATGAAAAGAGCAGTGAGTAGCATAGGGTGGTGATACACCATCAGTAAGACTGATCCTGGAATACTGCCTCCAGTTTTGGCATCCACCTTTGAAAAAGATTTTGAAATATTCGAGATGGGGCAGCCAAAAGCAATGAAACATTTTGAGGGCTGGAGACAAATGCCTGCTGGTGAGCTATTGAAGAGCTCAGCATGTTTAGATGGTCAAAAAGATCGGGAGGTGACGTCATTGAAGTGTTGAAGTGACTTCATGGAGACAAAAGACTGGGTATTAAAGGGCTCGTTAATCTAGCAGAGAAAAGCAGAACAAGACCCAGTGGCTGGAAACTCAAAAGAGACCAATTCATATTAGAAATAGGACACAAATATTCAACAGTGATAAATCACCAAAGAAACTAGAAAGGGAAGTGGTGAGAATTCTCCATTTCTTGGTGTCTTCTAATGAAGACTAAGTGCCTTTCTGGAATGTGTTTAGTGACAAACTAGCTACTACTCTATCCAGAAAGCATGTGCTATGCAGGGTGTCAGATTACATGCTCTAATTGTCATTTCTGTCCATGAAGTCTGCTAATTTATGAACAATTGAGCGTAGCATGGGGAACAGCGTCTCATGTTCTACTGTGTATTCGGTGTCATTCCCACAATGAAGAGTCACTGAGTGGGGTGAACTGGGGCAGCAGCTCAAACATCCAATGTGGCTGGACAGGGGCAGCAGTGACATCACAAGGGCCTTTGGCAGGACCTCAGCCTATTGGACAAAGGTGGTGGGGCGGCGATGATGTCACAGAGAGATCTTGACACCATCCCGGCAGGACAAGGGTGCAGGACAGGGGCAACCTTGGAGATCCCTATGGCTTTGCTCCAGCACGTCTCCTTCTCAAGGTCTCTCCTTGAGGACTGAGACAGAATTCACTTTCACATATATGAACGCAAGGAGGACCCTCTTCGGAGTTTTCTCCTTTCCCTTGATTGATTTTGCTAGAAAACTGATGTCCCTGTAGAGAAGGTAAGAGCCTCTGAGAGGTTTGGAACCTGTTCAGTCTGATCCATCAGGCGCCAGCTGATTTTTAGGAAAGGAAAACACTACATTGTGGGGGGCAGCATTTGATTTCCGACATAGGACTTTGTCCCTTACAATCTCTGGGGACCTTGGGGTTTCTCCTCTTTGTTTGCTCTTTTCCTCTGTCCCTCCTACATTTCTCTTCTTGCTTCCTTTGTCCTTTTCCTCTGCTCTCCTCCCACCACCAGGAGCTCTGTGTGTGCACTGGAAGGGATGGGAGGCTTGTGGGAGGTCCTCACAGAGAGGTGAGACTGGAATAGTGCTCCAAGAGTGATCCCCTTGGTGGTAACCTGCGCCATTCTTTGGGCTATTTGATGAGAACTCTTAGCCTCCATCCCCTCAATGTCTCAACCTTGATTGGCTGAGGAGGGGGCAATTGACAGGGAGGAAACTCTGGTCTTTGTTCTCTTTTATGACCAAGCAAAGAAGTCACAACCAGTTACATGTTTGACCAATGTTGATGCTGCTCTCCATTCATTGTCTCGGAGCAGTTCATGATCTTCTCTAACCTTCCAATTCTTCTAAAAGAATTGCTGAATAATTCATATGAACAATTGTTAGTCTGTAGCTCATTTGAGAGCAACTCTGCTACTGAGTGGCTGCATCAGCTAAGACAAGTCACAACTCCTTTCTCAGCCTTAGTTTCTCCTTCTGTCAAATACGAATAATAATCTTCTCCCACCTACCTCGCGATGGGTGGATGACGGGGATTCATTGAAGAGTGTCACTAGTAGCAGTGCAGAAGAGGAGGTGTCCTATCACACTGAGCCATATCAGATGATGACATAATATTCTATTGTATTGGTATTTTATTCTTTTGAAATTGTTCAGAGCAGCAACTCCTTAGCTCAGACTGAAGCATCTCATCTAACTTTCTAGATCACGGTGTCACCTCTTTGTGTACGACGAGACAGTTTAATGCACTGTAACAAAGAGGAGATGCTCTTGTTTTGCAAACAAATATTTTTGCAGAGTTTTCATCCTACTTGTTATGATTTCAAGAAACAAAGTGGTTTAGTCATTCAGATTTAGATTTTCTGACAGAAAACGGTTTCCATGAAAATTGTCACTCATTTCCTGGGCTCTATCCTTGCCTCTGTGGGGGTTGTTATCTGTCAGTTAGAACAGGAGTCAGGACTGTTGGCTTCTCTTTCTGGCTCTGTCACCGCTTTGCTGTGGGACTCCTTGGGTAGGTCAAATGGGAATACGGTGAATTCTCTAACGCCAGGCAGCAGTGAGCCTGGGTGAGAAGGGATGCTCAAGCTGTCTGCAGAGGAGAAAGGGATGTTTCCAGGTGTTGAACATTAAGAATTCTAAACTTTACTAAAATGGCTAGTGTAGAGAAACAAGAAATAGTTGGGGCCAAATTTGTACCATTGTCTTTTTTAAAGCCCATTCAGGGATGTGAGTGCCAGAGAGCCATAGAGAGGGGAAGCAACTTGCCCAGTCCCAAAGATCAATAGGCAGCAATGGAACCAGGAGTGACACTTCCTCTCAAAGGCAGGGGGACCGGACATTAGGGCCTGGTTGCAATTGCCAGCTGTGGGAGGGAGTGTGCAGCAGTGGTTAGTGAAGGGGTCCATCCATGGCTCTGACACTCAGTGTGACCCTGAGCCAGTAGCTGAGGCCTGTTTGCCATCAGTAGGGTTGGGGGTCCCATCACTACAGCCCAGGGGGATTGAGAGGCTCCAGAAAGGTGTGTAAAGTCCTGGAATAGAAGGATCCTGGAGCCGCTGTCATCTCCGCACTAGGGCAGTGTTCTGTACCCTGCTGCTGCTGGCTGACTTTCTCTGTCCTCTGGCAATAAGACAGACTCTTGTTTTCACAGCCAGTCGATCGCACTAGAGTCATCACCCTGACTGCTGGCTTGGAAGGGTAACTCCTCAGGTCACCTCCCTCTCCAGCCTGCCTTGGGCTTGGAGAGTGAGGAGGAGGGCGAGGAACATCTGCTGACCCTGAACATCCACCATCTATTATACCATCACCTAGAGCAAGTGAGTGGCATTAGGGTTCCTTGGTGGCTTCCCCTGTCTGTCTGGAGAGAGGCAGAAAGAGGAGCAGAGAACATCTTAAAAGGGGGATTTCATTTGCAAACAGCCCCCAAGAGCCTCTCCCTCTCAGACTGGGCAGGGGCCTCTCCCGAGCCATCTCCAGTGTGTTTGAAAAGGTGCCAACAACGGGGCTCCCAGCCCTTCACTTGTGGGACACTGTTCCCCAGGCTGAGAGTCTCTGAGCTGGGCCAGACCCTGTGAGCCGCTGAGCATGGAAATCAATGGGGAACCAGGAGGAAAGGCCCTGGTCTTCCTGTGCCTAGGGTCTTTGTGACTTTGACATGGGGAATGGTTTCCCAGAAGAAGTCCGTACACCTGGGTTCTGTTCCCTCTCTAGCCTGGACAGAGGAGTGTGGCCTGGGATGACAGGAGGGGGCTGCTTGTCCAGAGTAACCGATGTTCTTTGGGACTGACTCCATTGCTCTGAAAGGATGACTTCCTGGATATTGCAGCAGCAGCAGGGATTAGGAGGGGGAACACTGGGAGCAGATCATGCAATGAACTCCTGCCAGTGTGTGTAGCTTGCACTCCCTGCACTCCTGTGGGGGGAGAAGGGCTGCTCTGGTAAGAGCAGGGATGAGGAGGGACCGAAAAGGCCCATGAGTGAAAGGCTGTCTTGAGCCCAGACTCACACCTGCTCCCCGCTCAATTCCAGGATGGCCAGGCTCCTGAGGATGTTCAGGAAGAAAGCTCTGCAGGTGGCCTCAGAGCCTGAGGGAAACAGCTGCCATCTTCCCAAGGGGCAGAGTAACCTCTTTATCCCCGCTGGCAGGGAAGCAGCTCCTATCCAGGCCAGAAGGCTGAAGTGCCCAGCCTTCTGGTGAACAAAACCAACTCCCGGCGCAGGTGCTGAGCTGGGAGAAGCCCCAACCAGGCCCAGATGGAGCTGGCTCAGGATGCAGTTTCGCAGACAGGACCCAGCCCAGGAGGGGTGCGGGCAGGGAGGCTCTGGGGCTTGTTGTGTGGGCAGCAGCGGCCCCAGGAGCCCAGCTCTCATTCCCAGCAAGAGGCATTGCCCTGCCCGGTCACTGAGGACCTTCCAGCCCCCTCAGGCCATGAGGTGGAAGGTCCCTGTCCCAGCACCTGCAGCTCAGCACGGCACAGCAGCAGTGCCTGGGACTCTGGCAGCAGCGACGCCGATGGACGCTGTTGCTTTTTTCCAGGTGAGGAGCCAGGCTGGGCTTATGGAGGGGTGACGATGGCGATGTGAACACCCTGGTCCCAGACACTCTCCCAGTGATATGGTGGGGTGGGGGGGATCCCCAGCCCAGGTGTCTGGCCTGAGCCATGTGTACCCCACTGACACCAGCAGCAGTCACACAGCTGCCCCTGCAGCAAGGGGAACTGGGGCTGGGGGGCATCAAGAGCTGCTGTCACTTGGTCCCTTTATGCTCTGGGGCTGGGGGAGTAGGCATGTCCCATAGAGTCCTGGACAGTGGATCGGGGGCTCTCTGCCCTGGGCTTCTGAAGCTGTTGGGGGCTGAAGGCATCCCTGAGAGGGAGGTGTGACGCCCGATCTGCCCTGGGTGCCTGAGATGGGAAGGGGGGGTCTTTAATCCTGCTCTCCCGACCACGCCCCTGTCCTTCCTCCAAGGGGCAGCAGGCATCACCCTGTTCCCTTCTCTCCCTGGTGCAGGGACCCCCAGGGATTCAGAGGAGGAGGAATGGCCGGACATGTCCACAGATGAAGTTGCTCTCAAGGTCATCAGAGAGCAGCTCCAGTGCAGAGAGAAGGTACAAATATTCCCCACCTGGGCTGGAACCAAGATTGTCCTGTCCCTTCCCAGCATCCCCACTCCCTACTGAGGGTCTTGTCCCTGATGATCCACCACCTCTAATGGGGCCCTTTTACATCCATGCTGTGGGACCCCCAAGATGAGGGTGTTTGTCTCACAACAGCTGAGGTCTCCTCCCCCCAAAGGCTGGGGAGAAGAGGGTAATTGTGAGACTGGGCAGTGGGGGAATTGTGGGGCTGAAGGGCAGCTGAGACTGGGGGACAAGGACTCACATGGTCCCAGTTCGGTATTTGGGATGGTGCTGAATGGGGGCAGTTTTGACAGGGAGGAGGAAAGAAGGGGATTGGGACAGCTGGGCAGGAATCCTAGAAGGGGGACAAGTTTGATGGGCAGGAAGAAATCGAAGAAGCAGGAGGTAGTGGGGGATCCTGCTGGCCATGTGAGGCAATGGCTGTGTAATCTGCTCATTGGGAGGTGTCAGCAGGGCCCTAATCTCTCACGCTCCTTTGTCTCTTTCGCGTCTCACAGGAGCTCATTGAGGAGCTTCCTAAAGACTCTCCACCCAGCGCCATCCTCGCCAACTCCCTGGTTGCAGTGGGCAACCTCAGGTACTGAGACAGCCCCCTCCTTCCCACCGCTGGCTCCCCTAACCCGAGTGCTGCTCAGACCCAAGGCTGGGAGTCACTGTCCCTCCCAATCCCAGGTCACCTGCCAGGAGTGGCTCCTCTGGCACAGCTGGTGGGGTGGGAAGGTTCACTTTCTCCTAGCCGGGCTGTTCTTTTCACTCCACTAACATTCCAGAGGCCTTGGGGAGGGGCTCACTCCTGGGATCAGATACAGGAAGGGCAGCAGGCTCCAGGGAACAGGCGCTATTCCGGTCCTGCCACTGTCTGTTTGTGACACCTTGGCCTTGTCATTCCCTAGCTCAGGGCGTCAATTTTCATTCTCGCCAGCCTGTGCCTCTATCCCTGTGGTTTTGTGTCTGTGTTGGCGACAGTCCCACCCCTGTACTGCACAGTCTAATACCAGCTCCTCTCTCTTGCCAGCACCATGAAACCTGCCCTTGAGCCAGACCTAGAGACCCACCTCTTGCGAGCTGCCCTTCGCTGCGTCTTCACCCTTGGCACAGAGAAGGACACCATCAACAGCCAGGTACATCCTCCTCCTCCTCTTCCAAAGTGGTCCTTGGTCCCTGCTCCTTTGATTCGCTGGAGCTCTAGCTTTAGGGGTGGGGTAAGCAGAGATGGAACAAGCTGCAGGGTTGGATCTTTCCCTCCAGAGGATTACCCCTCCCTGGGGGATTCCTTTCTTTCTTTCTTTCTTTCTTTCTTTCTTTCTTTCTTTCTTTCATATGCCGTGTTTTGCCCAGCAGCCCAGCTTCCATCCATAGCAACTTGACTGTTTCATACTCTTCTGCCTACAAGGCCCTCTGCAGAGACCTGCTAAGCTCATGAATCAAAGATCCAGGTGTCATCAATCCGTGCTAATTGTCTGCACTGGGATGTGAATGAGAGAGGCCAGGATATGTGCTTGGGAGTCTCCCCAGTGCTTCCCAGAGACCCCTCTTCCCATCCTGTGGCAGGTGTAGGCCCAGTTTCCCTAACTCTGACCCATGCTTTGCAGGCTCTGCACAAAGTCATGCCAGAGCTCCTGGATGCCATGCCAGGGAACCTGCTGGCAGAGTCCCCAGATGCAGACAGGCTCCACTACACCTTGGAAGTGAGCCCCATAAGGAAGGGTGGGAATCAATTTTACCTTAACTCTTTGGGGGATGGGTAAGGAGAAACTGGAAGATCCATTTTCTACTTTGTCCTCCTAGCTGGGTCCCCAGTGGGGCATCCTTATTGGGGAGGTCAGTGCAATGCAGTGTCAGGTCCTGCTTTCTTGAGGGACAGAGGAAGGAACTGGGTCTTCAAGCCAGAGCTCTGTCTGGTTGTGTTGAGCACTAACCACAGGGCTCCTGGTTGTTTTGGGGAGTGAGAGTCTGAAAACCTACCCTTCCCAGGCCCCGCCCCTCTCTGCCAACACACACACCCCCGATGAGATTCCAGAGATGGTTGTCAGAGAAGAGGCACATGCTCCTTCCTAGAGAAACAGGAGGACCTCAGGCAATCAGCCCGTCTCTCGGTTATGCTCTGAAATTCTTGAGGGGATTGTGCTCTCACTGACTCCCTACATGCCAGAAAGGATTTTAGTAGCAGGGAAGGGAGAGGGTTCAGTCTCCTTTCTGGTGAACTGTTGAGGAATCAGGAGTTCTGGGAGGATGGGAACAGCCCCAACACCGAACCTTGTCCCAATTGAGAGAGACCCTGAAAAATTGTGACCTGCAGGATACAAGCTGCATCCTGGGGGAAAGAATTCCCTTCCAAAGCTCTGTGATCAATGATTCAGCTATTCCCCCCTGCGCATAATGTCTCGGGCCCCTGGGGCTGGGGATGTGGGGCTCATTTGCAAAGCACCACCTTCCCACTGATCCTGACCTGCCTCCTTTCCCCACAGCATGTCAACCTCTGGATGGTGGCCAGGGTGTCCCAGGAGACAGCCAAGGCCATTAGGAGCAGCACGGCCCTGCTCAGATATGCAGTCACCCTCCCTGAGTCTGACGTAAGTGACCTCTGAGCCCAGCTTCCTGATTCCAGGTGTAGGCGGACTGGCTCCAACGGGCTGTAGGATCTGTTGCTGCTGCAGCTGCAGGGGCTATAGGTTCGGAGTGTTCCTCTTGGGGAGGCAGAGTAAGAGCAGGGATAGGCTTGAGCCAAGTTCTTCTTGTCCTGGTCAAGTGTTGTCCCTGGGCCTATAAGGGGATCATGCTCCAGCCCCTGCTTGGCATCCCAAAGCAGCTGCTGGCTCCCTTGGCAGCAGAGCAAATGAAGGGTCTATCTCAGGCTCCTCTCTCCCAGTATCTCCTTCAGAGGGGATAAGGGGAAGGAGCCTTCTGGCCCAGGGGAGACAGGGAGCTGACAGGAAACTGCTGATGGAGTCTTCTCTCCTCTCCCTTCCATTAGATCTCAGCAGAGTTCCCTAGGATGGATCACCACGTGGCCCAGCTGGGTCTGTTTGTCAGTGACCTAGACAAGGACATCAGCCGGCAGGCCAGGGAGGGGACTTACCGGCTGTACCAGCTGCTGCTCCAACAGAGGGGTAAGGAACCTGCTGGCACACAGAACCCAATAGGGGACTGAGAGTGACTGCAGGTGGATAATGGGACCCCAGACAATTTCTCTCAGTCTGACCCCAGCTGGAGGACAAGTCTCTCTCTGCCTCTGTTCTTCTCCACTCCACTGTGCAGCCACCAACGGGATTGGAAGGACACCGAAACTGCAGCCAGAAGGATCAAAGTGTCTCTCTCTCTCTCTCTCTCTCTTCCAGGGCTGACCATACACGAGGCAGAAGATTTGTGGTGCCACGACTGGCCCCAGGACAGCAGGCTCCTGGGTTATAAGAACACAGCCAGGGTGGGGGAAGTAAGGACACTCTGGCAGGGCATGAGACAGCTCAGGGAGTGGGGCTGGCTGAGGTCCCTGCAGTGGATGCCTCCTAGAGACAGGACATGAGCCCACTCCTTATTTCCAGCTCAGAGTTCCTCATCTAGCACCCAGTGGGACAGGCTGGTGCTAAAGGTCCCACATTGGAACCTCGCTCGTTGCCGTGATTTGAGTGTCTTACATGGAGCCATTGCTACATGGCATAAGGAGAATCCCCGGATGGGTGAGTTAATAGAGGATTATGGCTCTGGGTGTCTCTCTGCTCCTTGTCCCCCTGGCTTATCCCCAAGTGTCTGAGAGGAGAGTACTGGGTCAGTCAGTCACTATCGCTTGATGAGACACTTGTTTAATTCCCTGCACCCTGTAGAAGCAGAGAAAGGAGGTGGGGTTTGCCCAATTCCATTGCCAGTCAGGAAGTAGAATGCCCCAACTTGGGCATTGGATAGGGGACATAGTGAGCTCCAGAGTCAATATGGACCACATACACCCCCCTTGTGTCTCCAGACCCGGCCAGGGAATTGCAGAGTAGCTGGACCTCAGCCACTATTCCAGAGAAGCACATTGTCACTGACCCAAGTTATAGCTACTTGCTGCATAAGGATAAAATCAAAGACCCCTTCCCCCCCACCTCATCTCACAACTGTGGGGAGAACATCCAAACCTTGGAAAACACCATAACCCAGTGCCCCCAAATTGGAATCAAAGGTGAAATGGGTGATTTCCACAACCTCACAGAGAAGGACTTGGAATGGCTCCTGGATCTACAAGTGCATCTACAGAATGCTGCTTTCTGGACGCCACATGAGAGAGACTGTGTGAGCTTGTCCTGCCTCCCACAAGCTGAATTGCTGCAGCAGAAGAAAAGTTTCCTAGGAGGGTCTGTGATGGGGATAGGGACATGAGTCTCCTTACCCTTGTCAGTTAGCAGATTGGATTCCCTTTGGACAAAACCAAGGACCTGCAGTGGCCTTACCCAGAAATCACTAATTCGGGGGGAACAGACCTTTGGTCTGTCAGCTCCAACTCCCTCCTCCACACGCACACTCCTCTAGCCACTGAGGTGCAGGAGATATCTCTGCTGGAAGCAATACAGGGTCCTCAATAATCTCTGTGCACTGCACAGCAGAGTGGACCCTGCTCCCCCACATTAGAGATCCATTTCCAGCCCATCATGGCCCCTGCGATCAATTGCCCTCCAGAAACAGCCACTGGAGGCTTTGGTCCCTAAGCATCTGCCATCTTTTAATCAAGGAGCTTCCCTGAGCCACGAGACCCTGAAAGCCTCCTGGAGAATGTATTGCCTTGGCTACAGCAGCTCTCTTACCCTTTCTTTGGGGCACCAGACACTGAGGCTATTCTATTTCCAGGACTTGAAGGCTGGCTCTGGGCAATCTGCTAAAACCTCAAGTCCTGTTGGTTTTAGATCTTTGGAAAATTGTTCTCTGAAAGGCAGAGAAAATACTTCCTCCAGACAACAATGCTGGTGATCCACAACCCCCTGCTCCATGTCAGCCAGGCACAGGTTGGGCTGCTCCTCACATACTCCATCCTGGGGGAAGCCTAGCAGCTGATGGGGGACAAGGTAAGCAGCTGCATTAGACTCAGGAGATTGGGGCAGGGCCCAGGCCTCATTCCCATCTTTGTGAACCTTTACTGCCCCACAGAGCTGCAACCATTGGCCTAGTGTCCATGTCACCCGAGCCACCACCTGGAGCTGCTCCCATCACTGGCAGCCTGGGAGGCAAAGGACTGATGGGTGATGGCGACTGGCCAGGCAGTTCTGAGGCACATGGGTGGGGGAAGCTTGTCCTGCTGCTGGCAGGGCTGGACCTGGTCTAGAGAGAATGGGAGGATTCTGTCAGCAGGACCTGCTGACCTGCTCCGTTCACCAGGGCTGCCATCCTGTGGCTTCAGCATTTGTCACTGGAGTGACTTGGGGAAAGGTCTCAACCTCCCTACATCCCACTTCACTGCTGTCAGAATCCCTCCTGCCCCCCTCCCTGCCCTACCTGGGTAGGGATGGAGGTAGGGGTGGAGGAGAGGGTTCTACAAACTTGAGCAGTATCCCTTGGTGGGTTGGAGGTGGAACAGCTGTCAGGTATCAGAGGGGTAGCCGTGTTAGTCTGGATCTGTAAAAGCAGCAAAGAATCCTGTGGCACCTTATAGACTAACAGACGTTTTGGAGCATGAGCTTTCGTGGGTGAATACCCACTTCCTCAGATGCATGTAGTGGAAATTTCCAGGGGCAGGTATATATATGCTAGCAAGCAAGCAAGAGATAACGAGGTCAGTTCAATCAGGGAGGATGAGGCCCTGTTCTAGCAGTTGAGGTGTGAAAACCAAGAGAGGAGAAACTGGTTCTGTAGTTAGCAAGCCATTCACAGTCTTTGTTCAATCCTGAGCTGATGGTGTCAAATTTGCAGATGAACTGAAGCCAGCAGTTTCGCTTTGAAGTTTGGTCCTGAAGTTTTTTTGCTGCAGGATGGCCACCTTAAGGTCTGCTATAGTGTGGCCAGGGAGGTTGAAGTGCTCTCCTACAGGTTTTTGTACATTGCCATTCCTAATGTCTGATTTGTGTCCATTTATCCTTTTCCGTAGAGGCTGTCCAGTTTGGCCGATGTACATAGCAGAGGGGCATTGCTGGCATATGATGGCGTATATTACATTGGTGGATGTGCAGGTGAATGAACCAGTGACAGTGTGGCTGATCTGGTTAGGTCCTGTGATGGTGTCGCTGGTGTAGATATGTGGGCAGAGTTGGAATCGAGGTTTGTTGCATGGATTGGTTCCTGAGCTAGAGTTATTATGGTGCGGTGTGCAGTTACTGGTGAGAATATGTTTCAGGTTGGCAGGTTGTCTGTGGGCAAGGACTGGTCTGCCACCCAAGGCCTGTGAAAGTGTGGGATCATTATCCAGGATGGGTTGTAGATTCTTGATGATGCATTGGAGGGGTTTTAGCTGGGGGCTGTATGTGATGGCCAGTGGAGTCCTGTTGGTTTCTTTCTTGGGTTTGTCTTGCAGTAGGAGGCTTCTGGGTACACGTCTGGCTCTGTTGATCTGTTTCCTTATTTCCTTGTGCGGGTATTGTAGTTTTGAGAATGCTTGGTGGAGATTTTGTAGGTGTTGGTCTCTGTCTGAAGGGTTAGAGCAGATGCGGTTGTACCTCAGTGCTTGGCTATAGACAAGGGATCATGTGATGTGTCCGGGATGGAAGCTGGAGGCATGAAGGTAGGCATAGCGGTCGGTAGGTTTTCGATATAGGGTGGTGTTAATGTGACCATCACTTATTTGCACCGTGGTGTCAAGAAAGTAGACCTCCCATGTAGATTGGTCCAGGCTGAGGTTGATGGTGGGGTGGAAGCTGTTGAAATCGTGCTGGAATTTTTCCAGAGTCTCCTTCCCATGGGTCCAGATGATGAAGATGTCATCAATGTAGCGTAGGTAGAGAAGGTGTGTGAGTGGACAAGAGCTGAGGAAGCGTTGTTCCAGGTCGGCCATAAAGATATCGGCATATTGTGGGGCCATGCGGGTGCCCATAGCAGTGCCACTGATCTGGAGATATATATTATCATCAAATTTGAAATAGTTGTGTGTAAGTATAAAGGCACAGAGCTCAGCAGCCAGTTGTGCTGTGGCATTATCAGGGACAGTGTTCCTGATAGCTTGTATTCCATCTGTGTGTGGGATGTTTGTGTAGAGAGCCTCTACATCCATGGTGGCTAGGATGGTGTTTTCTGGGAGGTGACCAATGCATTGTAGTTTCCTCAGGAAATCAGTGGTGTCACGGAGATAACTGGGAGTGCTGGTGGCATAGGGTCTGAATAGAGAGTCCACATATCCAGACAGTCCTTCAGTGAGAGTGCCAATGCCCGAGATGATGGGGCGTTCAGGATTTCCGGGTTTGTGGATCTTGGGTAGTAGATAGAATAACCCTGGTCGGGGCTCTAGGGGTATGTTGATTTCTTCTGGTGTTAGTGTAGGGAGTGTCCTGAGTAGATGCTGTAGTTTCTTAGTGTATTCCTCAGTGGGATCTGAGGGAAATGGCCTGTAGAATTTGGTATTGGAGAGTTGTCTGGCGGCCTCCTTTTGGTAGTCAGACCTGTTCATGATGACAACGGCACCTCCTTTATCAGCCTCTTTGATGATAATGTCAGGGTGGTTTCTGAGGCTGTGGATGGCATTGCGTTCTGCACGGCTTAGGTTGTGAGGCAAGCGATGTTGTTGTTCCACGATTTCTGCCTGTGCACGCCGGCGGAAGCATTCAATGTATAGGTCCAGACTGTCATTTCGACCCTCAGGAGGAGTCCATGTGGAGTTCTTCTTCTTGTGCTGTTGGTGGGAGGGCACCTGTGTATCAGTGCACTCTTCAGTGTTGTCCTGGAAGTATTCTTTGAGTCGGAGACGGCGAAAGTAGGTTTCCAGATCGCCACAGAACTGTATCATGTTGGTGGGGGTGGCAGGGCAGAAAGAGAGTCCCTGAGATAGGACAGACTTTTCTTCTGGGCTGAGTGTGTAGTTGGATAGATTGACGATATTGCTGGGGGGGTTAGGGGTACCACAGTTGTGGCCCCATGTGGCAGGTAGGAGTTTAGACAGCTTACAGTCCTTTTTCCTTTGTAGAGAGGTGAAGTGAGTAATGTAGATCTCCTGTCTTATTCTAGTGAAGTCCGTTTGTATAGAAGTTTGGTTATTAATGAGAGTCTCCAGGTTGGAGAGCTCTTTTTTGAAGTTTTCCTGTTTGCTGTATAGGATGCTGATCAGGTGGTTCCTCAGTTTTTTTGATAGAGTATGGCATAATCTCTCACTGTGGTCTGTGTAGTATGTAGATAACAGTGGATTTTTTACCTTTAGTCCATTTGGTATGATGTCCATCCATTTGCATTTGGAAAGGAAGATGATATCTGTCTGTATTTGTGCAAGTTTCTTCATGAGGTTGATGGGTTTCCACTCCATACGGCTAAATGCAGTGCCTTGCATGGTGTCAAGTATCAGAGGGGTAGCCGTGTTAGTCTGGATCTGTAAAAGCAGCAAAGAATCCTGTGGCACCTTATAGACTAACAGACGTTTTGGAGCATGAGCTTTCGTGGGTGAATACCCACTTCCTCAGATGCATGTAGTGGAAATTTCCAGGGGCAGGTATATATATGCTAGCAAGCAAGCAAGAGATAACGAGGTCAGTTCAATCAGGGAGGATAAGGCCCTATTCTAGCAATTGAGGTGTGAAAACCAAGAGAGTAGAAACTGGTTCTGTAGTTAGCAAGCCATTCACAGTCTTTGTTCAGTCCTGAGCTGATGGTGTCAAATTTGCAGATGAACTGAAGCTCAGCAGTTTCTCTTTGAAGTCAGGGTCACTGATGGGGAGGTGGCAGGAGCTACAAGGAGGGGGGTTGGCACTGGAGGTCACTAGAGAGAACAACAAGCCTCCATCCTGGGGATCTGGAGGGTGAATCCACAACTCAGACAAGAGGGAGCTGCTGGGTGGAAATGGTGCTTGCTCCAGGTGCCCTTAATCTTCCCTGATTTCTGGGCAGTGTCTCAGTCTCTGACACGTTCTCGATCCCCTGCGGCTGGAGGATGTCACAGCCAAGGTGATGTGTCAGCTGCACATCATCCGGCACTTGCACCAGATGCCTGAGGTGCTGCAAGGGCTGCACCTCATCTGATGCCCTTAAAGGTTCCCCTCCCAAGTTCAGCAACTCCTGCTCCCTGCTGCAGGTACTGCTCTGTCTCACTGTAACTTGGAGGCTAGTGGAAGGGGAAATGGAGGCCCCTGACACTGACAGAAACTCTCTCCCCTCTCTGTGGACCAGGATCCTTCCCTCTGACCCCAAATTCCTTCATCTGGGGCATAAGCTCTTCTGCTCACACTCATACCTCTTCCCTCTTTCCTTGCTCTGACTCCCATCCCATTCCCCATGCTTCCAAGCAGAGATCTCCCTGTCTCATATGGCGCAGAAGGACCTTTGTGTCAGGGCTACAGACTGTCTGCCCAACTGAAGCTCAGGAAGCTCCACATGTGGGGAGGTGAGGATGGGAGAGAGGCTCAGGGCCTGCTTCACCTCCTGCCCTTTATTCTTCCTTTGGCCCTTCTATGGGCTCTCCGAGGGTGACAGGAATAGGAACCTCCTCCCCATCTGCCTTCCAGGCCCTAGGGTGAGTGACAGCCTCCAAGATGGGTGCAGTCAGAAGCTGAGCCACCTCAGGGAGCAGTGGGGACAGGTCACCTTGTCCTATGAAACCAAGCAGTGCTAGTTCTCAAAGAGACTGAGAGGGAAGACCCCGCTCCCTCATGGAAGTAAGAGCCATTGACTTCTTTGGGCATATGGGTCTCCTCAGGGAGAAATGGGATCCCTGCTGCATAGCCTGGCTGGGAGCTTCCCCCATCCCTGGGACAGAGACATCTCCATCACTCTTGTTTTTTTCCTAGCAAGAGGTTCCCCAGAGATGTCCTCAAATCTGTTCTCCCGGGAGCATTTCTGAGAGAAGGCTCCCATCCCTCAGTCTCCAACTTCATCATGCAGTCTCATTCACATGACAACAACGTCTCCGCTCTCCAGCTCCACTTCCCGCAGTAGGACAAATGAACCTTCAGCTCCTAAAGACCTGACTCTGACCTCCTTCTGATCAGCAATGGTTTCCCCATCCCCTCAACAAACCTGTCAGCCTCTGAATGATGAATGTCAGAGTCACCAGAACCAGCAAAACTCCAACTGCAGCCAGTTGAGCCTTTGTGAACTTAGCCCCTCTGTAAACCTTGGAGCAGCCATTTATTGCTACACACAGAACTAAAAAACAGCCAGCCAAATAGGCTGGGCTATCCCCTAATAATCTGACTCAGTTGCCATAACAACACAAAATTCTATTATCACAACAACCAAATACACAACAGAACCCGGTCCCACCCTGACACTGGTAGGAGCCCAGGGCTCTGTACTCAAAAGCTAGGGCTGCTCTTTTCTCTTTGATGCAGGTTTCCCTGGGCACATCCTACCTCTCTTCTCAAGTTCCCTTCTAGGCTTTCCTTGCTGCTTTCAACTTCCTACCCAATTCTCATTCCAGTTCATAGCCCAGCTAGGCTTGATCACTGCTGAAGTCTGGTTCTTTTGGGGCCAATATATGGTCCCTCTGAGGTAGGACTCATTCTGTAATCAGTTTGGCTAACCCCCAGGCTCTGCAGCCCAGGGGAAAGCACTCTCCTTTCCCTGTTACAGACCTGCGCTGCCCAGACCGGTGTGCGCTCTTATTGGGTTGAGATGAGTCTTGTCCACATGCTCAGGGTTTAGCTGATTGCCATATTTGGGCTCAGTAAGAAATTTTCCTCCAGGGCAGATTGGCAGAGCCCCCTGGAGGTTTTCACCTTCCTCTGCAGTACAGGGCAAGAGTCATGTGCTGGAGGATTCTCTGCACCTTCAAATCTTTAAACCATTATTTGAGGACTTCAATAGTCCAGACATAGGTTAGGGGTTTATTACAAGAGTGGGTGGGTGAGTTTCTGTGGCCTGTATTGTGCAGGAGGTCCGACTAGATGATCAGAAATGGTCCCCTCTGACCTTAAAGTCTAGGAGTCCATGAGTTCAGACCTCTCCAGTTCAACAAATGAACCAAACGAAAGGTCCTCTACCTAGCAACAAAGCATGCAGGCCACACCTACACAATGGGGAAGTGTCTCCAGGAAAGCACTAACCATGAAGAGGATTTAGGGGCCATGATGGACAAGCCATTCAACATGAGCACCCAGTGTGATGCTGTGGTGAACAGGGCTAAAGCCATCATTCAATGTATGAAAAGAGCAGTGAGTAGCATAGGGAGGTGACACACCATCAGTAAGACTGATCCTGGAATACTGCCTCCAGTTTTGGAATCCACCTTTGAAAAAGATTTTGAAATATTGGAGATGGGGCAGCCAAAAGCAATGAAACGTTTTGAGGGCTGGAGACAAATGCCTGCTAGTGAGCTATTGAAGAGCTCAGCATGTTTAGATGATCAAAAAGATCGGGAGGTGATGTCATTGAAGTGCTGAAATGACTTCATGGAGAGAAAAGATTGGGGAAGCAGGTATTGCTCTGCACATAACACTGGGCTGACAGTGACTTTAAAATCACCGCAAATCCGGAGGGAGCCATCTTTCTTGACTATTGCAACAATACGAGTTGCCCTTGGGTTATGGGTAACTGGTATTTAGACACCATTTGTGACCAGGTGCTCCAGGTCCGCTTCAACTTTCGGCCTGATGGCATATGGCACAGTTCTGGCTTTCAGATATTTTGGTTGACTGTCAGGTTTAATGTTCAATGTCACAGTGATTCCCTTCATACTTCCCAGAGCCTCTCCAAAAACAGCAGCATGTTTCCTTACTATAGTGGTCAGACTGGTTTCTTCTTTAATCACTCGGTGCACTTCTGCCCAATTCAGCTGGATCTTCCTAAGCCAAGACCTACCCATTAAGGCTGGGTGATTACCTCTCACCACAAACAGTGGCAATTTAGCAGCCTGTCCATTGAGCTCCACCTTAACATCAGTAGTGCCCAACATGGGCACAGCTTCTCCCGTATATGTCTTCAGCTCTGTTTTTGTTGCTTTAAGTGGAAGATGCTGTAGCTTTTCTTTATACACGGTCTCTGAGACCAGCAAAATGGCTGCACCGGTGTCCAGTTTCATGCATATAGGTTTGCCGTCCAACAACAGGGTTACCCAGTATTCATGTGAGCCCACTGCCAAAGACAAAACGTGGAGTGGCTCTTCTTTTTGTGAGGAGGTATTTCCTTGGTCATCCTGGGTCTGCTCGAGGGTATGCAAATTTCCCTTTTTGGTTAGCCAGACCACAGGCCTCTTTTTCTTTTGTTTACAAGCACACTCGATATGTCCCCTTTCCCACAGTGTCGACACACCAGGTCCTTACACCAGCATCCTGATGCAGGGTGACCTGGCTTACCACAGCGATAACATTCCTGACTCCCTCCAGTTTTGTGGCTAGGTTCTTGTGACACCTTATGCACCCTAAGGGATGCACCAATGGCTTGTGCCTCCTTTGTAGCCAGTTCCATGGAGACAGCAATATCGATGGCCTTCTGTGAGGTAAGCTCAACCTCTGTCAATAGATGCTTCCATATAGCTTCACTGTGCAGGCCACACACTAACCTGTCACGTAGGACCTCATTTAACATCTCCTTAAATTCACAGTGTTCTGCAAGCTTTCTCAGAGTTGCTACAAATTCTACAACTGTTTCGTCTTCTTTCTGGTCTCTTTTGTGGAACCTATATCCTTCAGCAATTACCAGTGGTTTTGGAGAAAAATGGGACCCCAGGATTTCCACGTCACTGTAAGATTTAGTCTCTGGCTTAACAGGGTGTAGTAAGCTGCGTAGCAGGGAGTAGGTCTTAGCCCCTACAATACTTAAGAATATTGGCACCTTCTTCTCTTCTGTAATGTCATTTGCAATAACAAAAAGCTCAAAACGCTCAGTATATACAGGCCACTGCACTATATAGTCCTCAAAAGGTTCCAGTGGCCCTGTGAGTGTAGCCATGATTTTAGTTTCAGTTTTCACAGTCAGAGTAAACAAGCCACTTCTCAACCCCTTCCAGCAGCAAACAAGGTTGGTTTGTCTGTTTTTGTACCTTAACTTTACTTCCTTCTGTTGTGGGGCAGCACAGAGATCCCATCCTCGTCGCCAGGTTGTTATATTCTTGGGGGCAACAGCTTTAGGAAGAAATCACTGGAGACACAGAGAGCTGTGTTTTGTTCCCAGTTGCTCTGACGTTGCTTCAGGTTGAGCTGGAAAGCAAATTTTTACTATCACTTTTCTCACTTAAAATATATTGAACTATAACAAAGAGAAGGAACAGGGAGGGATAACTCAGTGGTTTGAGCATTGGCCTGCTTCCCCTAGGGTTGTGAGTTCAGTCCTTAAGGGGACTATTAAGGGATTTGGGGCAAAAAACTGGGGATTGGTTGTGCTTTGAGCAGGGGGGTTGAACTAGATGAGGTCCCTTCTAACCCTGATATTCTATAGGTTTATATTTTGTAGTCTTTGAATAAGTTGTTACCAGTGACAATGAAATTAAACATGAAGTTAATTAGTGTAAAGTAAGAGGCTGATTATGTGATAACTTTCAGTGTTACAATATAATTCAGGTTTTCTTCTAGTTCTCTCCCCACCTCTCCTACTATATTGGAAATGGTGGCTAATCCTGAAAAGTAAAACCTCACTCCAAAGGAATTAGAGCGGGGGAACATGTGAGAGAAATAGCATGTGCGAAAATAGAGCCCCAGTGTAGACTGTAATTATTTCTCTTTCAAACTGAATTTATTTTGATAAACTTTAAAATAAATATTCTGTGAAGGGGAAAATTGCTTGAGTCAAGATGTGTAACCTACTGAGTTAGAGGGTAACAGCCACAGTTTCCCAATTTGCTTGTTTGCTAAACAAAGACACATCGGGCAGGAGAGGTCAGAATTTAAAATGGTGATGGATGCATGATGATTGATTTTTGCAACCAGTTATTTTTATGGGTGCTGAGACCCCTTTTCCTTTTGAGGAGGCCAGCTGTTAGAGCCCGTCTGCTTAACCCTCAGGCCTGGCCACGGAAACCTCCCTGTAACTGGCCTTTGTTTCTTTCATGTTTGCTACCTTGGGGTTCACACGTCCACACTACATGTGGTTTACGACAGCAGATACTTTGAGAAAACTGCCGGGTTGAGTCAGGCTATTCCAACATGATGTTGGCCCAAACTCTGCCTCATTTCATCGAGAGTGGGACATGTCTGTATCGAAGGATTAGTTCACACCTGATTTGCCCAGAGACCTCGCGAGAGGTGTGGTAAGGTGGGGTAAGCTGGAATCTACAATAATGAAGTAAAAGGTAAGGGTGGGAGTCCTTCAGCTTTCAGATCAACAAGCGTGTTCTGTTCATTCCCTCTGAAGCATCTGGCACTGGTCACTCTCAGGCAGCACACTGGACTAGATGGCCCATTGGTTTGACCTAGTATGACCTGTCTTGTGTTCTTATGTAAGTCATCTAAGAGAGACTGACTTCCAGGATCCCAGGACTGATCCCCTCTGGGGAATGAAGCACAACAGTGACAGGCTGTGCAGCCTTCACTAGTCTCCTGTACCTGAAAAGCCTGCTAGCCCGAAGTGCTGGGCCAGCTATGCCAGTACCTGGTTGCTCAACTGCAGCTACAGGTCCTGCTTCATGTGACTCCAAAGCCGAAGAGCTGCAGAGATCCAATCCCTCGTAATCTTTGCCATTTATTTTCCTTTTTCTATTATTAGTGATGCAATAGTGACATCTAAGGAGAAAACTAATTCGCTTTGAGGCTGTGGGCTAATATAAGCAATAATTGGATTTCAGTATTGAAATATTCAGCTGGCTGAATCTGGGAAGCACTGCCTGGGTGAAAACCTCTGACCGGAATTTTGGCATCGCTAAATATGCACCTGCCTCCTTGGATTGCTGATCTAGGAGTTATAAGGGTTGATTTTCTGCTGTATTCATCTGATGGTTTGACTAAATTGACAACTTGATTCCAATGCAATATCCTACATAACTCGTTGATTTACTGATTTGACCTGAACTTTCACTGTGTTGTTTAACCCTTCGTTAGCTGTGTAGTATTTATAGTCATTTAGCCTTAGCAATGTGTGTTCTTGGTTTTATTTGTTCATGTTAATAAAACATGAAACTGGGATATTGAGTCATTTCTTTCAATAAGCAACAGGGGCTGGAACTGTGGAGAATGTGAGCGGAGATCAGCCACTCCATCTCTGAGCCTTATCAGATTCGTCTAAATTAACACTGTGTTTCCCAAAGGGGAGCAATGGAGGGGGCATCTATCTTAGCTCCAGCTGTGAGCGGGTCGGGAGGGAGAGCTCAGACCATCACAAGGGAAAATAAGCTCCCCTACCCAGGCTTTCAGGAATTTGGGGAGGGGTGCAGTGTGTCTGAGTGAGGAGAGATCAGTGAGGTGGTGCTGATCTCAGTAGCGATCAGGGGTCTTGCTCTGCAGCCACTCTCATGGCCCTGCCCAATCCTTACCCCAGTCTGGTTTGCCCAGGGGTTGGGCTTCGTCAGGCCAAGATGGGGTTGGAGCTCTGGTTGGAAGGGCTGTAAAAGGTAGTGAACAGTTTGTAGATTTCAGCCAGCAGGGTGTTGGCAGAGTAAATGTGTGTGTGTTAAACGGACGCTGCTGACAGAGGACAGGATGAAGGTGGTGCAGGCAACTGTAACTGCATCTCCTGCTTTTCAGAAGTTTGAGTTTTGCGGCTGCAGAGGTTCTGCAAGGGGCTGATATTGCACCAGCCAATCTTAACTCTGCATTAAGGAAGGGTTTTGCCCTTCAATTAATACTTCTCCTCAGTACTAACTGGGCTGTGAGGCTGACCCCCGAGCTAAATTCTTAGAAAGAAAACAATGAAAATATCCACTGTTCATGACTCGTTTAAAACAAATCCTGTCCCTCCTGTCTGCACTGGCAATGGTGAGAGGAAACCAAGCCAAGTGATTCATTGTCTCGGGAGAAGTTTAACCACTTCCATTCTCTGTATCTTTGCTGTAAGGGAACGGAACAAAAAAAGCAAATTGAGTTCACAGAGAAAAAGTGGCAGATTTCTTTTCTCTCCAAGGCTCTGAGAGCAAACCCTGTTCTCCACATGACCCTCTTCTTTATATTTAACTCCTCCCCATTGGGCTGGATTACTGCTAGTAGCAAATCCTCGCTCTGCTCCCTTCAACGTCTCGATGTGGTTACGATTAGAGGAGTAATGTCTGTCCTTTCCTTCAACCTGCAAAGGAAACTTCTGCTTCACCACACTGGCTAACAAGAAGTCACGAAAGCAGTTTCCTTGGGAATTCCAGTCCTTGTATTACCACCGAAAACACCAGACTGAGAAATGAGTGGTTCTTTAAAATCAATGTCTTCAACTAAGAGGCTATTCTGATCCCACAGGACCAGCCACCCACCCAGGTCAATAGATAACTTAGATATTTCCCCAAAATCACATTGATGCCAATCCTTCAGTATCTAAATGCTAAAGGTTTATTTATAAAAAGAAATAAAGCTGAGAATTAAAATTGGTTAAAGGAATCAAATACAATAATTGCAAAGTTCTTGGTTCAGGCTTATAGCAGTGATGGAATAAACTGCTGGCTTCATAAGTCTTTTGATGCTTTCAAATCACTGCAAGTTCCTCTTCCTTGGTTAGATGCTCCCATTAGTATAAGTCCATAGTCCAGAGGTTTGAGCAGGAAAGAGGCTGGAGCAGGATAGAGGCACACTGGAGATGTTTCCAGGGCCTCTTTTAACTTCTGTCATGTGGAGGGAAACCCATTGTTTCAAAGTCCTCAGCACAGCTAGTGGAAAATCACAGGTGAAAGATGGGAGCTTGGAGTCACATGGGTAAGTCCCCGTCCATGCCCGATTTTGCTCAGTCATTGCAGGATGGCTACTTTGCAGGATACATCAGATGGAACGTTCACAGAAAAGTCCGTTCAGTGTAGATGGGCGCCTCCCATGGCCCGTTGTGAATTAAGTGTCCGTTCGATGGGCCACTCACTGGCTAACAGTTCACTTCAGCGGATGCATAGAATGGAACACACAGAAAATAGATATTTATACATACAGAGACCATGAAAAGGTGGAAGTAGCCATACCAACTGTAAGAGGCCAATCAATTGAGATAAGCTATCAGCAGCAGGAGAAAAAAACCTTTGAAGTGATAATCAAGATGAAGCATAGAAGGCGTGAGGATACTTAACATGGAGAAATAGAGTCAATTAGTGTAATGACCCAAGCATTCCGAGTCTCTGTTTAAACCTAAGTTAATTGTATCTAATTTGCATATTAATTCAAGTTCAGCAGTCTCTCTTTGGAGTCTGTTTTTGAAGTTTTTTTTGTTGCAAAATTGCCACCTTCAAATCTGTCACTGAGTGGTTAGAGAGGTTGAAGTGTTCTCCTACTTGTTTTTGAATGTTATGATTCCTGATGTCAGATGTGTCCATTTATTCTTTTGCATAGAGACTGTCCGGTTTGGCCAATATACATGGCAGAGGGGCATTGCTGGCACATGATGGCATATATCACTTTGGCAGAGGTGCAGGTGAATGAGCCCCTGATGGCATGGTCACTTTGGAGAAGTGGAGCTCCAGAGTGTCCAGCCCCTGCTGCTGTGCCAAGAAGCACAGACGTGGGACAGCATGGAGGAAGCCAAGCTGTTTGGCCCCGTCCTCCACTGGGCACAAGCTGTCATTGTCTTGGGGCTGGTCTGTTTGCTCTGAACCCTCAGATCATGTGCTCTGATCCATGAATAGCACGTCAGGATCAAGGCACATGCCCTGGACCCCAGACCCCAGCTGCAAAAGCCTTGGTAGGATGGATGGAGTGGCCATGAGGACAATCCCTCCAGGAACTGCAGTGTCCCTAGGACAGAAGAGCTGATTCCCTGAGGCTCTTCCTGTATCTCAGGGTCTCCCTAGAAAGGAGCCAGTGACTTTTCTCAGAGGCCCATGTCCTGCATCTCACAGGGGTGGCTTTCAGTCTCTCAGGCCCCAGCCAGGCCTGGTTTTCATGGTTAGTGCTTAATGCCACCATGCAGAGCTCTGGCTGACAGTCCCAGCTCCTTCCCTCTGCTCCCCTGCGCCCCCACCCCAGGAGGCATAAGGGTCCCAACATTGCACTGCACTGACAGCTCTGGGAACATGGGGCCGCTTGGATCCAAGCTAGGAGGACACAATGGAAACAGGACTCTTCTAGAATCTCCTCTGCAGCCCTCTGATAGGGTTAAGGGGAAATTCTGCCCCAGACAGACCCATTCTACTCACCTCCAAGACGTGCTGCAGCTTGTCTGGCGGGGGGGGGTCTCGGTGAGCAGGCCCCCGACCATGGCGTCCAGGCTCTGTAAATAGGTGTTGTGCAGAGCCTGCAAGAAGAGGGAACACCCGTCAGTCATGGGACATGGGGCTACACCAGTCACAGGACCAGGGGTGTTCTCTGGGAGCCCTGGCCAGACCCAAAAGGCACATCCTGGCCTCTCCCATTCACATCACTCCAAGGACACTTAGCAAGAGTTCATGGCCGGATGCCTGCTGGCTCCTCAATCCTTGCCCTTAGCAGTTCTCTGTGCAGGGCCTGGTACCCAGCAAACTAGGGACCAGCCAAACTGCAATGGGTGGGAGGAAGGATCCCCGGGAGAGTCCAGGCAGCAGAGCACAGAATGAGGAGAGGGAAGGCTGGGATCAGCCACAGAGGGGTAACACAATCCCCCCTGGAGGGAAGAAGCTATCCCTGCCAGTTTGTCCCAGGCCTGTTCCCAGCTCTGCTCACCCCTCCCCTATTCTCAGCAGCTCCATCAAAGCGAGGGAGCAGGGACCAGAGGTGGTTCCTGCTCCTGGGTTAGAGAAGTAGGATCGTGACCTACCTGGAAGTAGGTGGTATCCTGCCCAGTGCCCATGGTGAAGATGGTTTAAAGAAGAGCCCGCAGGAGGTGTGATTCCAGCTCCAGGGCAAGCAGCGGCTTCAGTTTGCTGCGGGGAGAGAGGAACCCGTGTTCTCCCTGGCAGCACTGGAGTGGCGCTGGCATGCCATGGACATGACCTCCTCCCCTGCAGTGATCCCCTCCCTACGACCACTCGAACGTTATTGGAGTGAAATCATCCCCCAGCCAGGAAAGGGGGGACATTTCTGCCGCCTCTGCTGGGGGATATGAACAGCCACAGCTGGGGGTAATCTAGGCCTGAGAAGATCTAGGACTCCCGGCTCCAGACCCGATCAGCATCAGGGTTAGGGCAGCTGGATGGGATGGTCCTGATACCTGAGGCTGCAAACTGCGGCCATGGAGCTGGAGATGATGGAGGTTGGCTCTGGCACCACGGGCAGATTTTCAATCAGCTCCTGAGAGACCCCAGAAGATAAAATTGCATGTAAGACTCAGGCCCCACAGACCCACAGGCACTTCCCAGGGAGGAGGCCAAAGTGCTTTGCAGAAACAGCCAGTGTCACCCCCATCCCCAACCAGCTGGGCCCCCCATTCCTCCCATCCATCAAACTTCCTTCCACCTCCCCTCCGGCCTTACAATTCCCCCACTGCCAGATCCCGATCGATGTCAGAAGCTCTCCCTTCCCTGCTCCTCAGCCCTCAGCCCCAGGAACCACTGTCCTCTGCTTCCCCCTCTGGCCCCACCAACTCTTCTTCCCATTTCTGGGTCCCTCATCCCAGGGGCCAGACATGGGGGTCCCACTCACCGCAATGCTCTCCATGAGGGCCGCTTTGGAGAAGTGGGGCTTCAGAGTGTTCAGCCCCTGCTGCTGTGCCGAGAAGCACAGACGTGGGACAGTATGGAGGAAGTGGAGCTGTTTGGCCACCAACTAGGAGTGGGGTGGGGGGAGAGAGACAGACAGGTAGGGACCTCCCCAACCTGCCTACACCAGCTTCATGGCTCAGGAACCCCATGGAGTTGGACAGGGAAAGCCGCCCTGCTTCCCGAAACCAGCGTCGCCCTGCACAGACTGGGGTTGTAACTGGGACAGTGTCTGCGGGGAGTGGACACTTAGGCCTGCGTGAGACACATGCTCCCACTTTGGGGTGCCAGGTAACACGGGAGAAGTTCCCCCCCATTGGGGGTGATGGATTCTCTGGGACAAGACACCCCTGTGTGGGTGGGGATGGAAGAAGAGGCAAGGCAGACTCAGGGGGAGCGCAGCTGTAAGATTTTTGTACCTCAACTCTGCCCTGGAGGTGTCCTGGATGACCCTGATGGTGTCTTGTTCAAGGGACACATTCTCCTCCTCCTTCTCTTCTTCCTCCTCCGCCTCCTCAACCTACTTCTCTTCCTCCTCCTCAGCCCACTCCTGCTGGGCACTGGGGGTCTCTGCACCAGGGAGAGAAGGAGAAAGGATAATCCCTGCTGCCACTGGGGGGATGCAGTGTAGAGAAATGGCTCAATGTCCCCCATCCTCAACAAGAAACCCCATGGCATAGAGGGCCCCACCCTGCCTCTCCCAGAGACACCCTCAGGCCCATCAGCCTCAGGGCCCCATGGCCATCAGCCCCCCACCCCCAACATCAGGGAAGGCTGGAGCTCCCCGGACTCTGCCCAGCATCCCCTGTCACAGGGTGTGGCTGTGCCACCCCTATGATGTTAGTGGGGCTCCCGTGGCTCAGTCCTGGCGCCTTGGTGACCCAATGGGCACAGGGTGTTACTAGTTCCCCACTGCCTCCGTCCTTCCCCCTGTCCCCCGGGTCTCCCCTCACCTGCACAGAGGGAGCCTTCAGCCTCAGGGCTGTCAGACCCCACAGAAGAGCTGGCCCCTCAGGAGTAGGCAGAGCTGTTGGTCCCCATGCCGAAGCCGCCCAGCTCCTGCTCTGGGCTGGCTGGGGGCTCCTCAGTGGCCAGGCTGGTGGATGGCTCCTGCTGGGCCCTGGGGCTGGGCTCCTTGCTCCTCTGCTTCCTGGAAAGGAAGCCGCAGAGCCACCTTGCTCGGCTCCCGCCCTCTCCTGGGTCCCTCCTACATAGCATCATCTGAGACCACCTCCATTTGGGACCAGAAGGTGCCTCAAGGCCTGCTAAGGGAGCTGGTGTTTTTCTCTCCCTCCAGAAGGTCAGGGAGCTTCTCCACTTTGCCTGCCCACTGGCCTCTTCCCCACCCGTGGGGACAGAGGGGCCAGTCTCCTCCTGGGCAAGACGGACGCTGCTCCCTACTGGCTCCAGAGCCACCTGCCCAGCCTTCCTCCTCAGCATCCGCATCCCATCCTGGAACTGAGTGGAGAGCAGCCATGAGTCAGGCTCAAGGCAGCCTCTCATTAACGGGCCTGCCTGCTCCCCTGCCTACATCCCCTCTGCTGAGGCAATTCCTACTCACCACACACCCTACCCCAGGGCAGGGGGGCTGCCGTCCACACCCACTGGCAGCAGCTCACAGCACAGGCTGCTCCCAATGTTCCCCCTCACCAATAAGGCCCTGTGAAACTGAGAGAGTCTCGTTCTTTCAGAGCAATGGGGCTCTCCATTAGTTCGGACAAGCAGCTCCCTCCACCCCAGAAGGCCCCGCTCCTTCCCAGGCCAGAGAAAGAGCAGAACCTGGATAGTCCTCAACCAAAGTTCATTCACAAGGTGCCAATCCTAGGAGGAAAGAGTCACCCTCAGTTTCCACTGATTTCACTGCTTGCGGTTGTGGGTGTTCAGCACTTGGCAGGTTCTGCCCTCCCCAAAGACTCTCGACGCTGGGAACACACTCCTGCAAGGGAAGGGCTGGGAGCCCTATTGCTGGGCCATTCCCACCACACTGGTGATGGCTCTGGAGACCTCCACTCACTTGCTCTAGATGGGATGGAGCTGGATGGCAGATGCTCTCTTCCTCCATCTCCTGCACCCAGGTGGGCTAGAAAGGGTGCTGCACAATGCCCTGACAACAGGGTAGGGGGTAGAAGCCAGGAGATCGAAAGTGGCTGTGAAAACAAGACAATGTTTTATTGCCAGCGGATAGATAAACTCAGCCTAGCAACTGGAGGTTCACAACACTGACCTACGGCCAGCAGGGCACCCCTCATCTCCAGGTCTCCTAGTACCTCACGGACATTCCTGAAGCGTGATGGCCCAAGGGCTCTAGGGTATTTCTTTGGAGGTGTCTCTGCTGTCGTCGTCTTCGCTGTTGTCGTGTTCCATTCTAGATGATTTTATAAAAATATGCTAATGAGTGTGAATATAATGTAACTGCAATATGCTTCATGCAAAAGGTCTCTTGTAAGGCATCATTACAACGCTTATAATCTACTGAACGCGGTAATCCTATTTGTATAAATGTATCACTTTTGTATCTGTATCTGAGTGGAAGAGAACAAATGGGGCAGCCATCATGAGAAATCCACTAGCTACCACCTGAGCTGGAACAAAGGCTGTACCAGGGGAAAGGAGGATGAGGAGGGCTCCAGGGAGGCATGGCAAGGCCCAGCCCAGCCCAGCGGCTCCCTCCAGTCCGTTCCCGACTGAGCGGCTCACTCCGGCCTGGCTTCGTTGGCCCCTACCTGGCCCCAGCTGAGTGCCCCAGGCCCAGCCTGGTCCCAGCATGGCCACGACTGTTTTAATCATATATGGCCTGTGACGCTATGGGTGTAATATAATATCTCATTGGAAGGCAACAGGGCCAGAAAGAGTTAATTAACTCACAGACTGACTTAACCCTTTAAAGACTGCTTAGGAAGATATGTAAAAATCTACTGACTTTCCTTTTGAAAGAGCCAGTGTGGATAGCTTTGAAAAGGTCTCAGATGGAGTAAGAGCTGTTAAGAAAGTTGAGCAGCTCTATAACCAAGTGGCTGTGTTTGGCCAGCTGGTTGGGAAGACAAAGGTGTTGGAACAGGAATGTCTATTCTGATTCTTTAAGTGAGCAGTCTGTGCTTCTGTGTTGATGCAAATTACTTGCCTGGCAGGGAGAAGAAAGACTAGCTAATGATTGTTAGCAAAGAGAGCCTACCCCATCAGCCAGTGAATTCTGTTCAGCAAGAAAAATCAGGGTTTGATCCTTCAGAACAAGGAGGAAGTATGCACAGGGAAGCCACAGGTTAACCCTAAAAGGCCCAAACCCCAATAGTATTGAGTCAAAGGTGTGGCAAGATGACAAAAATGATTGTAGGTGGACCCTCGCAATGAATTTGTTGTTATTGCTAATGGTAATTTTTGTAACTAATGTGTTGCTATTACCAAGAACTGTAAAAATGTTCCATCTAGGGTGACCAGATGTCCCCATTTTATAGGAACAGTCCCGATATTTGGGGCTTTTTCTTATATAGGCTCCTATTACCCCCCACCACTGTCCCAAATTTTCACAGTTGTTATCTGGTCACCCTAGTTCCATCCCTCCCTTTCAGAGGTCCTTGTGATCTAACCTGTCACAGCTTCTGCACCTTCTATTTGTTTCCATCACACTAGGCATCTGGCTTTCAAGTCTTGCCTACAGGAGGCAGCCAGCCTGTTCTTGTTGGGATTTCTGGAGCTCGTGAGTTGAACTGGCAGCCAGGGCCGGCTTTAGGAAGTGCTGGGCCCAATTCGAACATTATCGGTGGGGCCCCAGCTGGGATAACTAAAAAAGCCTTTCATTTCTTAGCAACTGGTTCCCTATAAAAAGTTCTGATTTAAGGGATGTGCCATATTATGTACTTTTTATACCAATAGGGTTACCGTACATCCGTATTTTCCTCCTGGATGGCAATTTAAGAACCAAAAAGCCTGACATGTCCAAGAAAATACAGATGTTAACCCTACTTAAAATTCTTTTTAAAAAGATGGGCCTGAACTAGAAATGAGCTCCGTTTCACACGTGTGGGTCCTCGCCACTCCCTTTGGGTGTGCTAGGGTGATCAGAGGTCCTGATTTTATAGGGACAGTCCCAATTTTTGGGTCTTTTTCTTATATAGGATCCTATTACCTCCCACGCTCTGTCCTGATTTTTCACACTTGCTGTCTGGTCACCCTAGGGTGTGCACATGTGTGGGTCCCAGCTGCTCCCTGCCCACCTCATTGAAGTAGGTATGCAGGGTTACTGGCTGGGGTACTGCAGTGCACCAGTGGACATGTGGCTGGCTGGAGGCAGGGCAAGGGCTGACTGGAGGTAGGGTCCGGCTGCAGGCAGGGCAACGGGTGCAGGGCTGGTGCAGGCAGGATGGGGTGTGGCAGGGGCGGGCAGGAGGCAGGCTGACTGCGGGCAGGGAGTGCGGGGCTGGCTGAAGACGGGCTGGTCAGGCAGGGAAGGGGGTGCGGAGCTGGTGCAGGCAGGGGGTGCAGCAGGAACTGGCTGTGGACAGGGGGGTTTAGGTACAGGGGGTGCAGCCCACCCTGTACGGTGCGTGCCCCCTCCTCCTCCCTCCCCCACCAGGGTAGCAGCAGCAGCCTGGGTTCAGGGGCTATTTAAAGGGCCCAGGGCTCAACTGCTTCTACCGCCCCAGCCCTTTAAATAGCCGCCGAAGCTGCACTGCTTCCCCAGTGTTGCTTTGGCTATTTAAAAGGCCGGGGGGGTAGAAGCAGAGGAGCCCCAGGCCCTTTAAATACCCACCTTGGGGAAGCCAAGCCACCCCGGTACAGCGCACCAGCTCTTGCTAGTATGCCATACTGAGACTTGGCCACAGGGCTCTCTTGGGGCGGGACCCGATTCAGGGGAATTGGTTGAATTGGTCTAAAGCCGGCCCTGCTGGCAGCTCCAGCCTTTATAGGCAGAGGCTGGCTGGTGTGTCACACAATCTCTTTATTACTTGGCTGAGATGTTACTTGTGGCTCTGAGTGTCCATATAAGGAAAAATCCCAAAAGGTTTGACCATCTATGGCCATCAGATACCAGTGATGTGAAAGTGCCATCACCACAGCAATGACCATAAAGTCAGGTGCTTTGACCATCTATGGCCTGTGATGTTATGGGCGTAATATAATATCTTATTCAGACACTCAGACACTAATCACTCAGACACTAATCACTCAGACAAACAAGTTGTTTATATTTGCAGAAGATAATGCTGCCCACTTCTTGTTGACACTTCTCTGCACGAGATGTCACTATTATGCCCTTGGCAATGGAGTGTGATGTCAAAGACTGTATACATCATCATGTAATGACTGACTGCACCCACCACTTTTAAACCACTTGGTTTGCACCCATCCCCTTAATCCTGTCCGAAAATTACCTTTTCACACCACTGAACTCTCTTGTTGAAGCGGGGTACTGTAGGTATGAGGCAGGGTGGGTTGGGAGAAGAAATATTCTTTATCTGAAGAAGCGATCTGTGAGAGAAAAACATTTGAAAACTTGTTTACTGAGTAATGTGAGCTCTTCACTCTACTTGATGGCATTTCTCTGTTTGTAACATGAACTTGTGAACACCACATCCAATCAATTCCAAAATTCCAGGAATATTCTAGGCATTAGTGAGCAGAACCGTACTGCTTTTGGTGAAAATTGGAATAGGAAATAGACCAGTAGTGCTTAAGTTAGGTTTGGCGCCTAACTCCTATTGAAATCGGTGGGTGTTATGCACCTAACCTGCTGGTGCAATTTTCAAAAGCACCTTTAAGCATCTGTTTCCATCTTAAGCACCTAAAAACGTTTGAAAATCTGGTCCTTCATCTCTGCCTCAGTTCCCCATCTATAAATGGAAGTTAATAATACTTTATCCTACTGTTTGCCTATCTTGTCTATTTGTTTAGATTGTATTTGAGGCACGGGACAACCTCTTACTATGTTTTTGTAATGGGACCCTGAACTTTGGTTGGGACATCTAAACACTACCATAAAACAAAAAAGGATCAGCCCCATAATATAAAGGCCCACAAATGATCTATTTTTCAGGGCAAGTCACAGGCCCAGCTGCCTCAGAGGAAAGTCTGAGAAAGCCCATACCAAACAATTATAGATTAACCTGCCCATAGGAGAAGTTTCTTCCTAACCCCTATCAGTTAGTGGTAGGCTTATATCCTGAAGCATGAGGATTTATATTTCTTCTACATTTTGTATACCTTTTCTGAATCAGCAGCATCTCACCCAGGAAACTCAACCCCAATATCCTGAGGAGAGAGAGAGAAAGAGACAATCAGCCCTCGTCCAGACTAACCCGCGGCATCGGCGGGTTAAAATCGATTGCTCGGGGATCGCTATATCGCGTCTAGTCTGGACGCGGTGTATCGATCCCCGAGCGCGCTTACATCGATTCCGGAACTCCATCAATCCGAACGGAGTTCCGGAATCGACACGGAGAGCCGCGGACATCGATGCGGCGCCATCCAGACTGGTGAGTACCTCGATTTTAGAAATTCGACTTCAGCTACGTTATTCTCGTAGCTGAAGTTGCGTATCTAAAATCGATTTTAATTCCTAGTCTGGACGTGGCCTCAGACAGAGACTGAAGGCTCCCCCTACCTTTAGCAACTGAAACCCCCTCCCCACAGGGACAAGTCCTGATTTTACTTGCCCCCATGTTAATCCAGCCCAGAGCCTGCACCCCTCCCGCCTGGTGAAAGTGGGCGAAGGTCAGGGAGAGCGAGGGAGCAATGGAGGAAGGGGGATGGTGAGAGCGAGGCGGGACCTCGGGGAAGGGCCACGGTAGATCCTGGGCTGCTCTGAAGTTCACAAAGTGACTGTGTGTGAAGAGGCTGCAGCCCCTGAACTGCCGACAACTCACAGACCGATTCTGCTCCTCGGTCCCTGCGCACGCGGGATGGGACATCGCCCGGCCCCGCGGCCCCAGGCTGCCGCTTCTGGGGCTCCCAGGCAGCTCAGCCCCGTCCCCCGCCCCTTTCACTCCGCGCTGCCTCTGCGCTGTGGCTGCCCCCAGTCCGGCTCCCACGGGCCCGGGGCTGCTCCCGGGGATGGACCTGGCGCCTGGAACTGGGTGTCTGAGCCCCCGCGCGGAGCCGCCACCCACCGTCCCGCCTCAGCGCTCCTCAGACCAGCCCCGCCCCCGCCGCCCCCGAGCCCGCGTCCCCCCGAGCCCTCCAGCAGCGCCGCGGCGGGTCCCACTGGTGCCGCCCGCGAGGACTGAACCGCGCAACACCCCCCCCTCCCGGTTCCCCAGGGCTGGGGCCGCCCCTGGCCGCGAGCGGGATTCGAATCCCAACGGCGGCAGCGCGCGCCTGAGGTTGGGGGGGGGGGGCACCGAAGCCTCGGGGCGAGGGAACCGGGGCCTCACCCCACGCGCAAAGTCTCTGCCCCGCGCTCTCTCCACCAATCAGGGAGCGGGGAGGGGCTCGGCAAAGTGACGACTTACGGCCCCTCCTCCAATAGAAGGCAGCGTGTGAGTGGGAACTACCCTTCCCAGTGTGCACTGGGAAGGGCCCCGTTGTCTGAGCAATCAGGCCGTCACTTCCGCTCTGAGAAGAGCCAGGAACTACAACTCCCAGCATGCCCCGGGGCGCTTCCGTCCTCTCGAGCCTGGTAAGGGCGGGTCCCTGGGTCAACCTGACTCCTCCCCCCCCAACACCTCATCCCCGCCGCGCCCCCGCCGTGCGGTGTATTAAACTGCCCCACGTAGGATCGTGCTGCGCCACTTCGCCCCTTTCACCCCCTGCACAAAGCAGCTGATGGGGCGGGGGCGGGAGAACCGGGGCGGCCGGAGATCCCGCTGCCGGAGGCGCTGCCGGCCCTGGGCCAGGGGCAGGTCTGTCTCTGTTCCCCTTTTCAAGATCCGTGTTGCTTGGGTGCGTCCTTCCCCCAGTCAGAATCCCCATCGTCTGGGTGCTCCTATTCCCCCTCCCCCTCCAGGCTCTGCGGCGGGTGTCTGTATAAAAAGAGACCGTGTCTCGCTGTCTGCCCAGGCTACGCTGCAGGGGCTATTCACAGGCACGATCCCACTACTGATCGGCACGGGAGTTTTGACCTGCTCCGTTCCCAACCTGGGCCGGTTCACCCCTCCTTAGGCAGCCTGGGGACCCCAAGCTCCCCAGGGATCACCATATTGATGCCAAACTTAGTACTGATACTTGACCGGCACAGCCCACTGCAGCCCAGAGCTCCTGAGCTCAAGCGATCCGCCGGCTGCAGCCTGCCTGGGTGCCGGGCTCATTACAGGCTCTCGCACTTACAATTTCAGGCTCAGCCTGGGAGCTCTGCGCTCTGAGCAGGTGGAAGTGGAGCCTGGAACTGAGCTGATGCGCTGAGGGTTATTTGCACTGTGCGCTCCACAGGGAGGTGAAAACACGGGGCACGGATCTTTGAGCACAACCCTCGTCCTGAGGAATGGGGGAGGGGCTGCATAAAGAGAGGCCGGCTTTCCCTGGCTGGGCCACAGCGGCTCTCCACAGGGCAGTCCCACTGTCAATTGGTACCAGAGTTTTCACAGCTTCCCTGCCTGGCTCCCTAGGGAACCTGGTGACCCCAAACTTACGAGAAAGCACCATAGAGAGGCCAACCTGAGCACAGACACCTCCTCAGCACCCCGGGGTGCAGCCCTGAACGCCGGCATCAGGTACGCTCAGTCTCCTACTGCATAGCCAGGATTACACGCAAGAGCCTCCAAGTCCGTCCCAGCGCCAGCTTTAAACTCCGCTGCTCAGTTCTAAGCTTTGGCCACACGGGGGCAGCCTGGAGCTCAGCCAACGCCTCCTGCTGCTGGTTGCATTTCCCACTCCTCCTGGCAGGTTAACACCCCGCAGGCAGATCTCTGAACCGAAGTGAACAGTTCCCCAAATCCAGCGCTTTAGCAGCAGCTTTGCTAGGAAAGCGCTGACGTCACCAAGTAAAGTAAGAGCCAGAGCGCTGTGTCCAGGATCTTCTCTTGGGCCCCTCCCTGTGGTGTCTGACAGGCGCAAGGAGAAACCAGGGAAATGTTTTCATGGAGTTTAAGGGCAAAAGGGGCCATTAGCTCAGGTAGTCGGACCCCTGTATGACACAGGACAATGCACATATTGATCCCAAAGACCTTAGATAGATCAAAGCCTTTCAGCCCTCAGGAAGGAGGCTAAACTGGGTACCAGAGGCAGCGAACAAGGACCCCCCAAGGCAATGGCAGGGAACTGACCAGGTGAAATATGCCCAGATGATCCTGGCAGGCAACCCACCCCCATGCTACAGAGGTGGGAGTCCCTGTTCCTCCTGCCCTTAGAATCTCTAGTGGTAAGTGGGTAGCCCAAGTTCCCCAGTTAAGAATCCTCCATGTGGTTTCCCTCCCTTCACCTTCAAATAAGAAGTGTGTGTGGAGGGAGTGAGAGGAAGGTTGTTTGGCAGATATGTTAAGGGGGGACTGTGTCTCCCTGTCTGGCTCAGGCTCCTGGGAGGAAGTGATCTCAGTGTGTATGGCTGTCTCCATTCCTCCCACCCATAAGAATGTCTGGTGTGTGGGTGCATCCTAGACCATTAAGGATCTCTGGTGGGTGGGTGTTTCTCTTCCCCTAGTCAGGATCTCTGGTGGGTGGCAGTATAAAAAGAGACTTTGACTCACCCAGGCTGGGCTGCCATCATGGAACAGACCAGGTCCTTCTGTGGGGTGTTTGGATTCCTTCAAGGATGTGATCTCAGTGTGTGTGGGTGTCCCTGTCTCTTCAACCCTTAACAATCCCTGGTGTGTGGGTGCGCTGGGCCCCATTACAATCCCTGGTGTTTGGGTGCCTCTGCCTTACCCATGAGGAACCCCGGTGGATGTGAGTGTTCTCCACACTACTGGGGGTGTCTGGTGCCCCTGTCCCTCCTGGTTAATAGTGGCGTGTGTGGGTGTCCCCCAGCCCGTTAAGGATCCCTGTTGTGTGGATGTCCCCGTTTTTCTCATTAAGAATGGTGCAATGTAGCATATGGGTATGTCCCCCATCCCATGAACTAGCTCCTGTGTGTGCTTCCCCTGCCCCCCTCAGGCTCTGTGGTGTGTGGGTGTCACTGTTCCCCTTTTCAAGATCTGTATGGCAGGGAGGCATTCCTCCCCCAAGTCAGGATCCCCATCGTGTGGGTGCTCCCATCCCCCTCTGCAGGCTCTGCAGGGGCTGTGTGTATAAAAAGAGACTGTGTCTCACCCAGGCTACACTGCAGTGGCTATTCACAGGCACAATCCCACTACTGATCAGCACAGGAGTTTTGACCGGCTCCATTTCCAACCGGGGCCAGTTCACCCCTCCTTAGGCAACTTGGGGACCCCAAGCTTCACCATATTGATGCCAAACTTAGTGCAGACACCCGATCGGCACAGCCCACTGCAGCCCACAACTCCTGAGCTCAAGCGATCTGCCAGCCTCAGCCTCCCTGGGAGCTGGGATCACAGGCAGCAGCCACAGTGCCCAGCTGGTTCCATGCTCTCCCACTTCCAACTTCAGCCTCCAGTAGAGGATCCCAGCTATGTTAGTGTCTGTGTTTCCCCTTTTCAAGATCCCTGTTGCATGGGTGCATCCCTCCCCCACAATTCAGGATCCTCGAGTGAGCGGGGCTGGGGCTAGGGCTGGGGCTGGGGCAGGAGTGGGGCAAGGGTGTTTGGTTTGTGTGATTACTGTTATTTCTACATTGTCTTTCAGGTAGATCCTGGATTGTGCTTAAATTGAAAAAGTGATCTTCAAAACGTTGCAGACCACTGATGTAGCTGTTACTGTTCTCCAGAGTGTAGGGAACTTGGCATTTAGCCATGAAAGCAACAGGGTGTTTTGCCCATTAGGTCTCTAATGTCTTCTCTGCTCTGCAGCGTTTTAAGACTGGTTACAGGCACTAGCTGTGAAACATTAGTCTCACAAGGTCTTTTAACATAAAGTGTGTTGTCAGGTAATGACACAGCATAACCATAATGGTGTCTAGCACATAGTGACTTCCCAACATATTTAAGGGTTTTCCCAAAAGCTCATGCACATTGTACATTTTTATAGTTTTTGGTATCAGAAACAAAAGTCACAAAAGTTAACAGCAATAATATTATCATCAAATATATCACGTGTACATTTACAAATATTTTTGTCATGTCACATCTTTGGTTCAATGTCATTGAGGTTTTGGCATTTAATGTTTAACCTGTGGCTTCCATTAGCAGGATAAAGTTTGTCCCTTCCTCCCTGTCCTAGAGGGTCAAAATCTGAGCTCTTTTGTGTAACAATCCATTGGCTGGTTAGGTGCTTTATACACAGAAACTTCTCACTGTAGACAAGGCCCTCAATAGAACCTTCACATGAAAGTCCCATCAGGTGTGGATGGTTATCTTCCACGGCCCATTGTGAGTTAAGTATTCCTGAATGGGCCATTTAACTTCAATGATCCCTTCAAGATGTGCAGGCTAAATACCTTCTGGGTGTTACCACAGGAACAAACATTTGAAATACAGGTACAGAGTTAATATTCATAACTTCAGATACAAACGTGATACATGCATACAAGTAGCATAATCATATTCCGCACATCATCAAATTTGTGGTGATCGGGGGAGGTCCTGGACTATTGGAAAAAGGCAAATATAATGGCCATATTTAGAAAAGGGAAGAAATACAATCCGGGGAACTATAGACCAGTTAGCCTCACTTCAGTCCCTGGCAAAATCATGGAGCAGGTCCTCAAGCAATCCATTTTCAAGCACTTGGAGGTGAGGAAGATGATCAGGAACAGTCAACATGGATTCACCAAGGACAAGTCATGCCTGACCAACCTGACTGCCTTCTATGAGGAGATAACTGGATTTGTGGATATGGGGAAATCAGTGGATATGATATATCTTCACTTTAGCAAAGCTTTTGATATGATCTCCCACAGTATTCTTCCCAGCAAGTTTAAAAAAGTATGGATTGGATGAATGGACTATAAGGTGGATAGAAAGCTGGCTAGATTGTCAGACTCAATGAGTAGTGATCAATGGCTTGATGTCTATTTGGCAGCTGGTAGCAAGCAGAATGCCCCAGGGGTCTGTCCTGGGGCCGGTTTTATTCAACATCCAGTGATCTGGATGATGGGATTAATTGCACCCTCAGCAAGTTCGCAGATGACACTGATGTGATAGATATGCTGGAGGATAGGGATAGAGTCCAGAGTGACCTAGACAAATTGGAGGATTGGGCCAAAAGAAATCTGAGGAGGTTCAACAAGGACAATTGCAGAGTCCTGCACTTAGGACAGAAGAATCCCATGCACTGCTGTAGGCTAGAGACCTACTGGCTAAGCAGCAGTTGTACAAAAAAGGACATGGGGGATTACAGTGGATGAGAAGCTGGATATGAGTTAGCAGTGTGTCCTTGTTGCCAAGACGGCCAACGGCATATTGGGCTGTATTAGTAGGAGCATTGTCAGCAGATTGAGAGAAGTGATGATTCCCTTCTATTTGGCACTGGTGAGGCCACATCTGGAGTATTGCATCCAGTTTTGGTCCCTGGGCTACAGAAGGGATGTGGACAAATTGGAGAGAGTCCAGCAGAGGGCAACGAAAATTATCGGGGGGCTGGGGCAAATGACTTACGAGAGGAGGCTGAGAGAACTGGGCTTATTTAGTCTGCAGAAGAGAAGACTGAGGGGGGATTTGATAGCAGCCTTCAACTACCTGAAGGGGGTTCCAAAGAGGATGGATTGAGACTGTTCTCAGTGGTACCTGATGACAGAATAAGGAGTAATGGTCTCAAATTGCAGTGGGGGAGGTCTGGGTTGGATATTAGGAAACTCTATTTCACGAGGAGGGTGGTGAAGCACTGGAATGGGTTCCCTAGGGAGGTGGTGGAATCTCCATCCTTAGAGATTTTGAAGACCCAGCTTGACAAAGCCCTGGCTGGGATGATTTAGTTGCTATTGGTCCTGCTTTGAGAAGGGGGTTGGACTAGATGACCTCCTGAGGTCCCTTCCAACCCTGATAGTCTATGATTCTATGATAACCTTTCCATAGACATCTTACATGCCACACTTTGGACAATATTTGTTGTGATTATATAACAGTGGTAGCAACAATGATCTACATAGTCATATTTTATCAGATAATATCACAGGCACCCGCACAGCCAGGATCCTTTATGGGGGGGATAGAGGCAACCGCACACCCAGGTTGCTCTACAGAGGCACAGGCAATAAGGACTCTGTATGGACGGATATGGACACCCAGACACCTGGGCTCCTGAACAGTGGCAAGAGGGCACCAAAACATCCAGGATCTTATCTGGGGAGGATAGCGAAGCCCACACATCTGAGATACTCTACAGGGGCAGGAACATTAGCCCAGTTGCAGGCTGCCCCTGTCTGGCCACATTATTCACAAGCAGAAGTTAAAACTGGAGCTGGTAGTAGGTAAAGTCAGCCGGGCATTGTGGCTGGTGCCTGTCATCCCAGCTCCTAGGGAGGCTGAGGCCAGCGAATCGCTTGAGCTCAGGAATTCTGGGCTGTAGTGGGCTGTGCCGATCGGGTGTCCACACTAAGTTCGGTATCAATACGGTGATCCCTGGGAAGCTTGGGGTATCCAGGTTGCCTAAGGAGGGGTGAACCGGCCCAGGTCAGAAATGGAGCAAGTCAAAACTCTCGTGCCGATCAGTAGTGGGATCATGCCTGTGAATAGCCTCTGCAGCGTAACTCAGACTCCAAAATTCAAAGTCCTGAGTGCTACCCATTACACCATGAGGCCTGCTACTATTCCATTTTCTAGACCCCCTTTGACTCTCAGCTGGCTGGTTTGCACTCTGAACTTATTGCTTCCCACTAGTGGCTTCCTCTCACAGGACTCTTTCTCCTCCTCCAGTGACTGTGGTCCTGCACTATCAGATCCGCAGGTCCTGCCCTGAGTCCCCGCATCACCGTGCTTTGTCTCCATTCCCTGCAGGCTGCAAAAATGTCAGGGGAGGCTGCCCCTCCCTTCACTCGGTGCTCCCACTCAAATCGGCCAGCTGCAGCCTCATCTCCTGGAACTCGGCCAGCTGTCGTTTGATCCAGTCGTACAGTCACATGCTGACTGGCTCCCCAGCCTGGATGGCCTTGTGGAAATCCCACAGGCAATGCTGCAGAACTTGGCACCATTAGTTTCTTTAATGTTGTGCTGTTTTCCTGACCACCAGAACAAAGCTTCCAGCTCCACCCTCACCGACTCCCACCAATACCCCTGGTTGTCATAGAAACCCTCTGATGCTTTCCCGTTCTGCCAACACCACCAGGTCTCGCCATCCTGCTCCTTTATCTTGCAAGCTCTGTATGTTCAGCTTCCAATATCCTCTGCTGTGGGTCAGGGAATTGCCCACATTGAGCACACGGTGAGAGTTGCATGATCCGAACAGTCCATTGGCACCACCCTGCACGGGGCTCTCAATGTGCTGTCCTTCACGTAAATCCGGTCAATGCGACTCCTGGCCTGTCCCTGCAGAAATGTGTATCCCCTCTGCGGCTGGTGTTAGCTTGGGTCAGAGGAATAGGAGGCTACCACCCACCCCCCACTTGTTCCACTACAGAGAAACACGTCCTCTAAGCCAACCTCGCTACAGACCTGCAGCAGGTAATGCTCATCATAGAAGACTTTCCTCTGATGGTCAGGAAAACAGGACCAGCAGTCCTCAGGTCAGCTGCAACAATTGAAATCCTGCCCCAACACCAAACACTGTCCAGAGGAAGGGAGCCAGTTCCCTCCATAGAACTTTCCTTTCACACTTTAACTGGGGACCATACATACTAATATAGCTGTAACCAGTGCCACAGAGCACAAAGCCCACCAGTAATGCCCTCCCTGGTTGGAGTTCCAGCCCCTTCTGTACTCACATCATGAATGTGAAGAACAAGACTCCAACCCCATCATTCTTCCCTGGTGTGGAGGACCAGAGAAATGGGCCCTTCCACCAATCACCCTCTGCCCATCAAGCTACCCTAGACTTGTTAATGTGCTTTTCCTAAACACCCACCATGTCCAAGTCCAGCTGCTCCAAGGCACTGAACATCAAGCCTCTCCTCCTTGGCCCCCAAATCCCTTCCATCTTCCACACAGCCATTTTCACAGATGCCCCTTCCAGGGTACTGCCCTCCCTCAGCTGCAGAGAGGAGTTTTCATCCCCTATACCCGTCTGTCACTGCCCAGCACCCCCTCTGGCACCATTCCTGAGGGCCACCCTGCCTCACTCTCTTCCTGCCATATTAGGACCACTAATAACTCATGTAGGAGAGACAGCTCCCATCCTTCATTGTTAAAGGTCAGGCCAGCCAACTAGGGCAGAAGCCCACAGTATCTTTTCCTACTGCAGAGCCCAAGCTCAGGGACTCTTCTTGGGTGCAGACACTGCTGTGCTCCCAAAAAACAAACCAATGTGATACAAAGAGGGATAACAGGGCCCACCAAAGCCTGGGGTTGAACCAGGGACCTTTAAAACTTCAGTCTAACACTCTCCCAACTGAGCTACTTGAAGTGTTTTGGCCTGCTGCTTCTCTGCCTGGGATGTTTTTGCAGCAATTGCACACAAAAGGATGTCATTGAGAGCGGCCCATGAAGAGAAGATTGCTCATCTTGACTTGCTGCCTCACGCTGTTCCTGCCTTAGTGCCCGGGTTGACCTGGTGGCAGAAGGGGACTGGAGGCCAGTAGCGTGGGGAGGAGGTTGAGCTGGACCCTGATCTAGACTAGACCCTGGCAGCGAGAGTCTGGCCACCACTTGCTGCCCCACCCTATTGTCCAGGCTTCCCCCACTGGATGTCATTTTGGGAGGGAAGTGGGGATTCTGCCTCCCCTCCCCGATTTTCACACCGAAGAGGCGTGCAAACAGGAAAACGAAAGGCTGCTCCACACCCCAACCGGAGGAACCCGGCACCCTTAACTGTGGTAAGTAAGAAGTGTCTGTTGGCTGACAGGGCCTGTCCCCGAGGAGCTGGAACAGCAGCTGCTGCCTCCCCCTTGCCTTCAGGCTGTGGGAAATGGTCATTGCCTGGCTGCATGGGCGGATGCTGCTCCGTGCTCTGAAGAGCGTCTGTATTGCACTGTCAACCTCCCGTCTTCACTGAGACAGTCTGGTAAGTGCCCCCTCCGACTCGGCAGCCGAGAGTCTGTGCAGACTTCAACCCCTCTGCCAGTCCCGCAGGCAGCAGCAGCGCCAGCCCCCCCAGCACCACAAGGGTACTCAATGCACTTCCTGTGAGGAAATGGCTCCTTGGCATCCAGCTGCTACAGTGAAAGCCAGGAGAGAGCAGTGTCTGGCTCGCTTTTGGGGAGAGAAGAGACCTGGTGAGTGTGGATCTCCCTCAGTGTCCCCTGCAATGCTGGTCAGTTTTCTTGTCACTGTGATAGTAAGTGCTTCCCTTCAGGGCTGGCCCTAGAGGGGTCCGGGGTCCAGGACAAATCCCCTCCTTTCTTCCCCAGGACCTGTCCCCACTCTGCCCCTTTCCCCAAGCCCCCACCCCTGTCCCATCTCTTCCCACCCTGCATGTTCCTGCCCCATTCCTATCCCTGTCCCTGCTCCTCCCCATTGCCCCTCCAGCACCCCACTGAACAGCTGAGCACCTTTTTTTTTTTGTTGGTGTTGCAGCCCCAGAGCACCCATGGAGTCGCTGACTTGGCTCCTTTCACACTCTAGAGAGAGGAGAAGAACCAGGGCTATGGCTGATCTATGGGGCACCAGGTGAGTGGCAGAGGCTTCAGGCACTGAGAGTTTGCCTGACACCTTAGGGACACAGTGTGAGGTGGTGCCCCAGGGATCTCTATGAAAGGAGAAGACCAGGATTTACTTGGGGTGGGGAGAGAATTGAGAGTGTCAGGGGGTTGTACAGAGGTATTGCCCAGGTGAGAGACTGGCTAAAACACAGGCTTCGCTGTGAGCAAGAGTCAAATCTGCATAGGGGAGCCCTATTAGATTTCAACTCCAATGCCTTAACCACTCAGCCATCACAGCTGTGAGCACAAATTGCCTGAATGCCAGATAAACTAGTAAAGAATCACAATGCCCAGGCTTGAAGTCATCTGAACTACAGAATTCCCACAGCAAACCTGGCTTCCAAAGCACAGGGGGGATTTGGGGTTCGTTCTCTTTGCTTAGCCATGTGCAGTTGCACAGAGAGCGCTTTTAAAAATCTCCCCTCCCACAGAGCAGGAATGGGAAATGACTCTGAACTTGATGCCTGATGTGAATGACGATGTCTGGACCACAGGGCCAGGGACTGATCTTTGCTATAGAAACCAGTGACACATGGAACCAGGCTAAGGAAACTGTTTCCTGGAGTCAATAGGTGGAATAGTAGCAGTATTGTGCAGCAAAACGTCTCACAAGAGGAGTCGGTGCATTGGTGGTTCAGTTGCAGAAGTCACAGCTACAGCGAGGGAGGTCTAGCTTTGGTCTCTGGCCAACAGAGGGATGAGTTTTATTATCTCCAAATTTCAGTAGAAAAATTCAGACCCAAACTGTGTGTGGTGGGGGTTTCTTTAGTTTGGTTTGTTTTTCTCATTTGAAATGTTCTTGATCATTTTTCTGGAAAAACTATTTGGACAAGGCCAAGGAAGAGTTAGAACAATTACAAATCTCCATGGGAGTGAGGGGGTCTCAGCACCAGGGGAGGGGTGGAGATTTTCATGGAGGGGAGTTGAGATAAATGAGAGGTTTTGCTCCAGCAGAGGGAGCGGCTTGGCAGTTTCATTTTTACCAAGTGAATCCCCCCACCTCTCCTCACACACACACATTGCTCCCCTGCTGCTGCTACCCCAGCTCAAACCCGACTGTCACCCCCAGCATGTGACCTACAGCTTCCTGCTGACAAAGCCCTTATCTATCAGAGACAAAATCCCCTCGTCTGTCCCTTCTCCCAGCTGAGCCCTCCACCCCGAGAGCCCAGGACAACCCCAACCTAGCCATGCCCGGAGTTCGGGCTTAATCTTCAAGGCCGAGCACAAAACCTTCAACCGGCCACATTTCGTTCCCTTCCCACCTCGGCCCAAGTGGCAAGGGAGAAACGGACGAGACACGCCAGCTGCAAGACACCTCCCTCCCACTTCTCTATAGCCATCTGTGACATTATTAATATGAACTGGAACTGCAGAGATCATTGTTGCCACCACTGTTATATATTTGCAGCAAATTTTGTACAAAGGTTGTCGTGTGAGGTGTCTATGACAAGGTTATGATTTGCTGGTTTTAATTATACTAGCTGTATGTGTCTACCATTTTTGTATTTGAAGTTATGAATATGGGCTATGTACCGGTATCTCAAATGTATTTGATTCCAAGTAGTCTCAGTGTCGTCAGCCCCCAACTCCTTCAGGAGACCATAGCAAAGAAACCCACACACACACACTGTCCGGGACTCCCTGGGGGTTCCTTCCCCACTCCCTGCCCAATGGCGCACCAAGGATTAAAGTGGCAGCGTCTAGTGTCAGTGGGGTTCAGTGGCTCAGGCCAAACACCTGAGCAGGGGACCTGCCCCCATAGCACTGCTTGAGGACCTGGGCCCAGGGTGTTCACAGCCTCCAGTCCCACCCCTCCCTAAGACCAGCCTGGTTCTCACCTGGAACAAAGCAGAAGAGTCCATCGGCCTTGCTGCTGTCCGAGTCCCAGGTACTGCTGCTGTCCCATGGGGAGCGGGCCGAGCTGCTGGGGCTGGGAGAGGGATCCTCCACCTCCTGCCCTGGGAAGGCTGGAAGGTCCCCACTGACTGGGCAGGGTGATGCCTCCT